>NC_069502.1:193110494-193469244 GCF_027579735.1 Bombina bombina | reverse complement strand
TGTAGGAATTTTATTTAATTAATTTATTGATAGTGTAGTGTTAGGTTAATTGTAGGTAATTGTAGGTAGTTTATTTAATTAATTTATTGATAGTGTAGTGTTAGGTTTAATTGTAACTTAGGTTATGATTTATTTTACAGGTAATTTTGTAATTATTTTAACTATTTTAGCTATTAAATAGTTCTTAACTATTTAATAGCTATTGTACCTGGTTAAAATAAATACAAAGTTACCTGTAAAATAAATATAAATCCTAAAATAGCTATAATATAATTATAATTTATATTGTAGCTATATTAGGATTTATTTTACAGGTAAGTATTTATCTTTAAATAGGAATAATTTATTTAATAAGAGTTAATTCATTTCGTTAGATGTAAATTATATTTAACTTAGGGTTAATACATTTATTTGAATAGCGGTGAGCTCCGGTCGGCAGATTAGGGGTTAATAATTGAAGTTAGGTGTCGGCGATGTTAGGGAGGGCAGATTAGGGGTTAATACTATTTATTATAGGGTTAGTGAGGCGGATTAGGGGTTAATAACTTTATTATAGTAGCGCTCAGGTCCGCTCGGCAGATTAGGGGTTAATAAGTGTAGGCAGGTGGAGGCGACGTTGTGGGGGGCAGATTAGGGGTTAATAAATATAATATAGGGGTCGGCGATGTTAGGGAAGCAGATTAGGGGTACATAGGGATAATGTAAGTAGCGGCGGTTTACGGAGCGGCAGATTAGGGGTTAATAATAATATGCAATAATATGCAGGGGTCAGCGATAGCGGGGGCGGCAGATTAGGGGTTAATAAGTGTAAGGTTAGGGGTGTTTAGACTCGGGGTACATGTTAGAGTGTTAAGTGCAGACGTAGGAAGGGTTACCGCATAGCAAACAATGGGGCTGCGTTAGGAGCTGAACGCGGCTTTTTTGCAGGTGTTTGTTTTTTTTTTCAGCTCAAACAGCCCCATTGTTTTCTATGGGGGAATCGTGCACGAGCACGTTTTTGAGGCTGGCCGCTTGCGTAAGCAACTCTGGTATCGAGAGTTGAAGCTGCGTTAAATATGCTCTACGCTCCTTTTTTGGAGCCTAACGCAGCCATTCTGTGGACTCTCAATACCAGAGTTATTTTTATGGTGCGGCCAGAAAAAAGCCGGCGTTAGTTTTTCGGGGCGTTACCGACAAAACTCCAAATCTAGTGGTAAGAATTTATATTTATTTTACAGGTAACTTTGTATTTATTTTAGCTAGTTAGAATAGTTATTAAATAGTTATTAACTATTTAATAACTACCTAGCTAATAGAAATACAAAATTACCTGTAAAATAAATCCTAACCTAAGTTACAATTAAACCTAATACTACACTATCATTAAATAAATTAAATAAACTACCTACAAATAACTACAATTAAATACAATTACATAAACTAACTAAAGTACAAAAAATAAAAAAAGCTAAGTTACAAAAAAATAAAATAAGTTACAAACATTTTACAAATATTACAACAATTTTAAGCTACTTACACCTAATCTAAGCCCCCTAATAAAATAACAAACCCCCCAAAATAAAAAAATGCCCTACCCTATTCTAAATTAAATAAAGTTCAAAGCTCTTTTACCTTACCAGCCCTTAAAAGGGCCTTTTGTGGGGGCATGCCCCAAAGTTCAGCTCTTTTGCCTGTAAAAGAAAAATACAACCCCCCCCCAACATTAAAACCCACCACCCACATACCCCTGATCTAACCCAAACCCCCCTTAAAATAACCTAACACTAATCCCCTGAAGATCATCCTACCTTTAGTTGTCTTCACTCAGCCGAGCCACCGATGGAACTGAAGAGGACATCCGGACCGGCAGAAGTTATCCTCCAAGGGGCGCTGAAGAAATCTTCCATCCGATGAAGTGATCCTCCAAGTGGCGCTGAAGAAATCTTCCATCCGGGCGAGGTCATCTTCCAAGAGGCGCTGAAGAAGTCTTCTATCCGGGCGAGGTCATCGTCGAAGCCGGGTCTTGAATCTTCATCCCGCCGACACGGAACAGCCTCCTTTCCCGACGAACTAGCGATGAATGAAGGCTCCTTTAAGGGACGTCATCCAAGATGGCGTCCCTTCAATTCCGATTGGCTGATAGGATTCTATCAACCAATCGGAATTAAGGTAGGAAAAATCTGATTGGCTGATGAAATCAGCCAATCAGATTCAAGTTCAATCCGATTGGCTGATCCAATCAGCCAATCAGATTGAGCTCGCATTCTATTGGCTGATCGGAACAGCCAATAGAATGTGAGCTCAATCTGATTGGCTGATAGGATCAGCCAATCGGATTGAACTTGAATCTGATTGGCTGATTCCATCAGCCAATCAGATTTTTCCTACCTTAATTCCGATTGGCTGATAGAATCCTATCAGCCAATCGGAATTGAAGGGACGCCATCTTGAATGACGTCCCTTAAAGGAGCCTTCATTCGTTGGTAGTTCGTTGGGAAAGGAGGATGTTCCGCGTCGGCGGGATGAAGATTCAAGACCCGGCTTCGACGATGACCTCGCCCGGATAGAAGACTTCTTAAAATTGTTGTAATATTTGTAAAATGTTTGTAACTTATTTTATTTTTTTGTAACTTAGATTTTTTTATTTTTTGTACTTTAGTTAGTTTATGTAATTGTATTTAATTGTAGTTATTTGTAGGTAGTTTATTTAATTTATTTAATGATAGTGTAGTATTAGGTTTAATTGTAACTTAGGTTAGGATTTATTTTACAGGTAATTTTGTATTTCTTTTAGCTAGGTAGTTATTAAATAGTTAATAACTATTTAATAACTATTCTAACTAGCTAAAATAAATACAAAGTTACCTGTAAAATAAATATAAATCCTAAGATAGCTACAATATAATTATTATTTATATTGTAGCTATATTAGGGCTTATTTTAAAGGTAAGTATTTAGTTTTAAATAGGAATAATTTATTAAAGTATAGTGTAGTGTTAGGTGTAATTATAACTTAGGTTAGGATTTATTTTACAGGTAAATTTCAGTTTATTTTAGCTAGGTAAGCTATTAAATAGTTAATAACTATTTAATAGCTATTGTACCTAGTTAAAATAAATTGAAAGTTGCCTGTAAAATAAAAATAAATCCTAAGATAGCTAGAATATAATTATTATTTATATTGTAGCTTTATTAGGGTTTATTTTAAAGGTAAGTATTTAGTTTTAAATAGGATTAATTTAGTTAATAATAAAAATATTATTTAGATTTATTTAATTAATATTTAAGTTAGGGGGGCGTTAGGGTTAGGGTTAGACTTAGGTTTAGGGGTTAATAATTTTATTACAGTGGCGGCGGCATAGTGGGGGGCAGGATAGGGGTTAAAAAATTTATTATAGGTGGCGACGGTGTAGGGGGGGCAGATTAGGGGTTAATACATTTATTATAGATGGCGACGGTGTAGGGGGGGCAGATTAGGGGTTAATACATTTATTATAGGTGGCGACGGTGTAGGGGGGGCAGATTAGGGGTTAATAAATTTATTATAGGTGGCGACGGTGTAGGGGGGGGCAGATTAGGGGGTTAATACATTTATTATAGGTGGCGACGGTGTAGGGGGGCAGGATAGGGGTTAATACATTTAATATAGGTTGTGGCGGGTTCAGGGAGCGGCGGTTTAGGGGTTAATACATTTATTATAGTTGCGGTGGGCTCCGGGAGCGGCGGTTTAGGGGTTAATATGTATAGAGTAGCTTGCGGTGGGCTCCGGGAGCGGCGGTTTAGGGATTAATAACTTTATTTAGTTGCAGCGGTGTAGGGGGGACAGATTAGTGGTGTTTAGACTCGGGGTACGTGTTAGGGTGTTAGGTGCAGACAGCTCCCATAGAAATCAATGGGATGTCTGTCAGCAGCGAACTTGTACTTTCGCTATGGTCAGACTCCCATTGATTCCTATGGGATCCGCCGCCTCCAGGGGCGGCGGATTGAAAACCAGGTACGCTGGGCCGTAAAAGTGCCGAGCGTACCTGCTAGTCATTTGATAACTAGCAAAAGTAGTGAGAATATGCCGCACTTGTGTGCGGAACATCTGGAGTGACATAAGAATCGATCTGTGTCGGACTGAGTCCGGCGGATCGAAGCTTACGTCACAAAATTCTACTTTTGCCGGTCTCGAGCCTTTGATAACTAAGGCGAATCAGCCTCGCCACAAATACGCTGCGGAATTCCAGCGTATTTGAGGTTGACGGCTTGATAACTAGGCCCCAATGTATTGTGTAGCACCATGTTACTGCTGCAGGGAGACAGTTTACAGGTGATGTACTGTGCAGCACCATGGTACTGCTGCAGGGAGACAGTTTACAGGTTATGTACTGTGCAGCACCATGGTACTGCTGCCGGGAGACAGTTTACAGGTTATGTACTGTGCAGCACCATGGTACTGCTGCTGGGAGACAGTTTACAGGTGATGTACTGTGTAGCACCATGGTACTGCTGCAGGGAGACAGTTTACAGGTGATGTACTGTGTAGCACCGTGGCACTGCTGCAGGGAGGCAGTTTACAGGTTATGTAATGTGTAGCACCATGGTACTGCTGCAGGGAGACAGTTTACAGGTGATGTACTGTGTAGCACCATGGTACTGCTGCAGGGAGACAGTTTACAGGTTATGTACTGTGTAGCACCATGGCACTGCTGCAGGGAGACAGTTTACAGGTTATGTACTGTGTAGCACCATGGTACTGCTGCAGGGAGACAGTTTACAGGTTATGTACTGTTTAGCACCATGGTAAAGCTGCAGGGAGACAGTTTACAGGTTATGTACTGTTTAGCACCATGGTACTGCTGCAGGGAGACAGTTTACAGGTTATGTACTGTTTAGCACCATGGTAAAGCTGCAGGGAGACAGTTTACAGTTGATGTACTGTGTAGCACCATGGTACTGCTGCAGGGAGACAGTTTACAGGTACTGTACTGTGTAGCACCATGGTACTGCTGCAGGGAGACAGTTTACAGGTGATTTACTGTGTAGCACCATGGCACTGCTGCAGGGAGCCAGTTTACAGGTGATGTACTGTGTAGCACCACGGTACTGCTGCAGGGAGACAGTTTACAGGTGATGTACTGTGTAGCACCACGGTACTGCTGCAGGGAGACAGTTTACAGGTGATGTACTGTGTAGCACCACGGTACTGCTGCAGGGAGACAGTTTACAGGTGATGTACTGTGTAGCACCACGGTACTGCTGCAGGGAGACAGTTTACAGGTGATGTACTGTGTAGCACCATGGTGCCGCTGCAGGGAGATAGTTTATAGGTGATGTACTGTGTAGCACCATGGTACTGCTGCAGGGAGACATTTTACAGGTTATGTACTGTGAAGCGCCATGGTACTGCTGCAGGAGGCAGTTTACAGGTTATGTACTGTGTAGCACCATGGTACTGCTGCAGGGAGACAGTTTACAGGTTATGTACTGTGTAGCACCATGGCACTGCTGCAGGGAGACAGTTTACAGGTTATGTACTGTGTAGCACCATGGCACTGCTGCAGGGAGACAGTTTACAGGTTATGTACTGTGTAGCACCATGGTACTGCTGCTGGGAGATAGTTTACAGGTAATGTACTGTGTAGCACCATGGTACTGCTGCAGGGAGACAGTTTACAGGTTATGTACTGTGTAGCACCATGGTACTGCTGCAGGGAGACAGTTTACAGGTTATGTACTGTGTAGCACCATGGCACTGCTGCAGGGAGACAGTTTACAGGTGATGTACTGTGTAGCACCATGGTACTGCTGCAGGGAAACAGTTTACAGGTGATGTACTGTGTAGCACCATGGTACTGCTGCAGGGAAACAGTTTACAGGTGATGTACTGTGTAGCACCATGGTACTGCTGCAGGGAGGTAGTTTACAGGTTATGTACTGTGTAGCACCATGGTACTGCTGCAGGGAGACAGTTTACAGGTTATGTACTGTGTAGCACCATGGTACTGCTGCAGGGAGACATTTTACAGGTGATGTACTGTGTAGCACCATCGTACTGCTGCAGGGAGGCATTTTACAGGTTATGTACTATGTAGCACCATGGCACTGCTGCAAGGAGACAATTTACAGGTGATGTACTGTGTAGCACCATGTTACTGCTGCAGGGAGACAGTTTACAGGTGATGTACTGTGTAGCACCATGGCACTGCTGCAAGGAGACAATTTACAGGTGATGTACTGTGTAGCACCATGGTACTGCTGCAGGGAGACGGTTTTCAGGTAATGTACTGTGTAGCACATGGTACTGCTGCAGGGAGACGGTTTACAGGTGATGTACTGTGTAGCACCATGGTACTGCTGCAGGGAGGCGGTTTTCAGGTAATGTACTGTGTAGCACATGGTACTGCTGCAGGGAGACGGTTTACAGGTGATGTACTGTGTAGCACCATGGCACTGCTGCAGGGAGGTAGTTTACAGGTTATGTACTGTGTAGCACATGGTACTGCTGCAGGGAGGTAGTTTACAGGTTATGTACTGTGTAGCACCATGGTACTGCTGCAGGGAGACGGTTTACAGGTGATGTACTGTGTAGCACCATGGTACTGCTGCAGGGAGACGGTTTACAGGTGATGTACTGTGTAGCACCATGGCACTGCTGCAGGGAGACGGTTTACAGGTGATGTACTGTGTAGCACCATGGCACTGCTGCAGGGAGACGGTTTTCAGGTAATGTACTGTGTAGCACATGGTACTGCTGCAGGGAGACGGTTTAAAGGTGATGTACTGTGTAGCACCATGGCACTGCTGCAGGGAGGTAGTTTACAGGTTATGTACTGTGTAGCACATGATACTGCTGCAGGGAGTTAGTTTACAGGTTATGTACTGTGTAGCACCATGGTACTGCTGCAGGGAGACGGTTTACAGGTTATGTACTGTGTAGCACCATGGTACTGCTGCAGGGAGACGGTTTTCAGGTAATGTACTGTGTAGCACATGGTACTGCTGCAGGGAGACGGTTTACAGGTGATGTACTGTGTAGCACCATGGCACTGCTGCAGGGAGGTAGTTTACAGGTACTGTACTGTGTAGCACATGGTACTGCTGCAGGGAAGTAGTTTACAGGTTATGTACTGTGTAGCACCATGGTACTGCTGCAGGGAGATGGTTTACAGGTGATGTACTGTGTAGCACCATGGCACTGCTGCAGGGAGACAATTCACTGGTGATGTACTGTGTAGCACCATGGTACTGCTGCAGGGAGACAGTTTACAGGTTATGTACTGTGTAGCACCATGGCACTGCTGCAGGGAGACAGTTTACAGGTTATGTACTGTGTAGCACCAAGGTACTGCTGCAGGGAGACAGTTTACAGGTTATGTAATGTGTAGCACCATGTTACTGCGGCAGGGAGACAGTTTACAGGTGATGTACTGTGTAGCACCATGGCACTGCTGCAGGGAGACAGTTTACAGGTTATGTAATGTGTAGCACCATGTTACTGCTGCAGGGAGACAGTTTACAGGTTATGTAATGTGTAGCACCATGTTACTGCGGCAGGGAGACAGTTTACAGGTGATGTACTGTGTAGCACCATGGCACTGCTGCAGGGAGACAGTTTACAGGTTATGTAATGTGTAGCACCATGTTACTGCGGCAGGGAGACAGTTTACAGGTTATGTACTGTGTAGCACCATGTTACTGCGGCAGGGAGACAGTTTACAGGTTATGTACTGTGTAGCACCATGTTACTGCGGCAGGGAGACAGTTTACAGGTGATATACTGTGTAGCACCATGGTACTGCTGCAGGGAGACAGTTTACAGGTTATGTAATGTGTAGCACCATGTTACTGCGGCAGGGAGACAGTTTACAGGTGATGTACTGTGTAGCACCATGGCACTGCTGCAGGGAGACAGTTTACAGGTTATGTAATGTGTAGCACCATGTTACTGCGGCAGGGAGACAGTTTACAGGTTATGTACTGTGTAGCACCATGTTACTGCGGCAGGGAGACAGTTTACAGGTTATGTACTGTGTAGCACCATGGTACTGCTGCAGGGAGGTAGTTTACCGGTGATGTACTGTGTAGCACAATGCCAGTTTTGCAGGGAAGCTGATAACAGATAGAAATGTACAGAATTATTCAAGGCACATGTATTTTGTGTGGGCAAAAAGTCCAGTGCTTATGTAAAAATACAATTGTTAAATAAAAAAAGAGAAAACGTTGTACTTATTAGCACTCTTGCTTAAAAACACTATCAATTAAAGTGATGGCTATAAATTAATACAGTCATCTATACTGATAAAGAATCAACAATATAATGTATTAAATATGCACATACGTTTATTATATTACAAAATGAAAACTAACAGAAATTACTATATAGTGAAGATCAAGTGTATTGCACAAGTAACATACAAATAATAAAAAAAATACAAAAAAATACAAAAAGTCCCCTTGTCATAAATGTATCAAGTAGTCCTGAGATTAGACCATCCTTATAGTTACCACTGAAGAAATACTTTATCTCTTTCTTATAGATAAGCTGTATCATATTGCAAAGAGGCTATGTCCATGTGTGAACACAAGATGTGTTGTAAATCCAAGTAAACTGTAGCCGGTCATTCAGTGGTCTTACAAAAGAACACTATCGTCAAGCAGGCAGTTGATATAGGGAGTACAGCGTGCTACAGAATACATTGGACGAGTATTCACAGGCTTAGGAGCTGCCTCGCTTAATATCCACTAGCACTGTACTGCACTGTAGTATAGCTCTTCTCCTTACGCTGTCGACATAGCAATAAAAACCACCAATTCAAACAGCTAAGAAGCTGGAGTGCTTCCAGTGCGCTTAAACTTCCAAGTACAATAAACCAAATGCTATAATTGCGATATACATGAAAGCGGGCAGTACGCAAGCCTCTTGTGCATCTGTATTGTCGGACTACTCCTCAACCCCTGATTAATTCACTTGACCAATAGTGCAGTAGTGATACAAAGGCAGGGGACCACTGATGCACAAAATAAGTACACACATTAACTCTCCAATTTAAATTGTTTAAAAACAAATACAATTCTTAGTCCATATTCATAACATAAGTGGCAATAATGTATCCCCAATAAGTTAATTTACCTAATCCTTCTTGGATACATTTCACCTACAGGATCTGAATAAGGACACCATTTTACAAATTCTTTCAATTTCGATACTGGTAGAATATAGGAATCTATTTTATCAATGACTAAAATGTTTATTATTATTATTACACTTGTGCAGCAGTAAAAAATTTTTTTTCTTAAAAGGCTTTAGGAATGAATATTCTGAAAATTTGGTATTCAGTATGTTTGTCTGCTACACTATTTGACATTAATTTTGTTTAAACCTTCTGAATATTCGGGGAACATTTACTTTTGTTTTTTAAACAAATTTAAATTTTCCTTTTTTACAGGTTAAAAAGTTCACCGATCTTTCTTCATTGAGCCCTGGGCCTTCTGATTAGAAGGGTCAGGATTAGCTCAGCTCTCCAGCTTGCTAGTGGCATTTAACCCTTTACAACTAATTTAAAGGAAAATGTTGTCAGTGTTTCTTCGTTTTCTTTGAATTAGATTCCTACATTTTGTGATTTATTAATTTATAGGGGGCTTTGAGGTGTTAAATTCATTGAAATGCAAAACACTTAATGGTATTGTTTATAGGAACATGGAACCCAAAATGTTTCTTCAAATATTCAGACACTTTTTACAATTTGAAAAAGTCAATTTACTTCTGTGATCAAATTTACTTTGTTCTTTTTGTATCTTTTGTTAAAAAGCAAGTATATAGGCTCAGAAATGTTCATGTGTGTGTGGTACACAATATGGCATCAGTTTACCAAAAATGCTTTTAACTGTGTTATAAATTGTGACAACACTGCTGCTATCTTGAGTTCCAAAATAATCTTTGAAAACTGCTACCATATTATCCTCTAGACACATGCACACTACCTTCAAGGTATTTTCTTCGACAAAGAATAACATAAGTATGAAGTAAATTTGGCAACAAATGTATTTGTTCATGTCCCTTTAAATTAAATATACTCTAAACAGAAATAATTATATTTTGCCCCTCAAAGACTTTCAGAAATTCAAAAAAGTTGATATTTATTTGATTTATAATGCGTAAAAGGAACCAGAAAGTGAATTTAAAAAAAATGAAACAAAATTAAAAATATCTGAGTATGTAAAAAAGATATCTTGGTTAATAGAATAACTGAAAATAATACAAAAATAGTAATCGCTAAGGTTTAATGTATTAAAGGGATATGATACCTAAATGTTGAATCAATTAAAAGTTATGCATCATATCCAGGTGTCAAGTCCTACAAAATAAAGTGTGGGAACTCACAAAGACTTCCACCCCCTCACAATTAATATTGTTTTATATATACACACACACCCTGTATTTATTTCTATCTATACACTTGGATTAATGAAAGCAAATTAAATCTAATGAAGGGTTAAATGGTTGCCTTTGGGCCTGAGAATCCTCTTCTGTCACAGAGTCTCACCACTTAAGGTGCAATAGTCCTATTTCTGCTTAGGGGAGCTGAATAACCCCAGAACAAACCACACAGAAATTTAATCACAATGTGCTCCATACAGTGCATGAGGATTACACAGCAGGACCACTGACAGGCTTGCATTTAGTGTATTGTAGGAAATTTACCTGCCCATTATTAGAGGATCTCACTATCCCTCTAACCATACTATCTATAGCTCCTCCCATCAGCAGCAGTAGTGTTTACTGAAGCATTTCTGTTCTCTGTCCAAAGGGAACTTAGTTCATCCTGCAAAAACATGTGTTCCCTCTCGACTTGACCCCTGATCATATCTGTAACAAGCTGACTAGAAAACATTACAATAACATCTCTATGTAAATAAGGAAGATCATTTACCTCCAAACTACCTCAGTTGATATATCCCACTGTAAAGTAATTGTATTAATCCAATAAATATACTTGTCCTGTGACTTGCAAGAGAGCATCAGTCTGGTACAATTACTTTTTTCTCCTCCTTAGTTTAAGGAAGTTTGCTTTGAATTATTGTGAGACTTTGGTGAGATCCTATGAGATCACAGTAAAGAAATTTTTGTGAATTTATCACTGATAAATCTGATTTTTTTTCATCAGCAGTTGTATGAGGAGGATTAAAAAAGCCATTTAATTGCTACCTGATATGAAAGTATTACTATTTTAAAAATTGGCATACATATAAAGAACCATTAGTTAAACTTTAAAAACATAAATGTTATTTGCTTGAATCTAATTAAAAAAATGCATAGGTGCATAACTCATCCTACTGCCAGATTGCCGACTTGCTAAAAAATTACAACATTCACAGTTTTGTTAAAGGACAGTGACACTCCACAAGCATAAAAAGGTTTTTTAGCACGTCTGTCTCCTTATTAGGGATGGGTGACTGTGTTTATATTCAAATTTGAATTTTAGAACGAATGTTATTGTAGAAATTTGATTTACATAATAGAATGTTGATAAGAACAAATATTCTAAAAAATTCGCTTTTCGAATGCTATTTACAGTTTTTGAATGTCACTTTTGAATTCGAATATTACATTTATAAAAACACAATTGTAGACTAGAAACACTATTTTGAATTTGAATGTCACATTTGAATCGAATATCACATTTGAATCGAATATCACATTCCAATTTGAATATTACAATTATAAAACACAGTATTAGACTAGAAATACTATTTTGAATTTGAATGTGACATTCGAATCGAATGTCACATTCGAATAGAATATCACATTCAAATTGAATATCACATTTATTAAACACAGTTGTAAACTAGAAATACTATTTTGAATTTGAATGTTACATTCAAATTCGAATGTCACATTAGAATATTACATTTAAAAAACACAGTATTAGACTAGAAATACTATTTTGAATTCGAATGTGACATTCAAATTCGAATATTACATTTAAAACACAGTATTTGACTAGCAATACTATTTCAAATTCAAATGTGACATTCAAATTCGAATATTACATTTAAAACACAGTATTTGACTAGCAATACTATTTCAAATTCAAATGTGACATTCAAATGTAGCATTCAAATTCGATTATTACATTTATTAAACACAGTTGTAGACTAGAAATACTATTTTGAATTTGAATATCACATTCAAATTAGAATATTACATTTTGAAATTGATTGAATACATAGCTAAACATTATTCAAACAAATATTTTATTGAAAAATTTGAAAACAAAAATTTGAAAATAGAATGTTAGAATGTTACATATAAATTCAAAATTCGATTCGAACAAACGAATGTATCAAAATTTGTTTTAAATTTCGAATTTTTAGAAACATTCGCCCATCCCTACTCCTTATATAAAAAAATAATTAATGTGGGAAGCAGATTAATTGCTTATGCTACCTGTTAACTAAGATGATAGGGGGAAAGGTTCCCTAAGTAGGAACCTTGCCAATACACCAACTGATTAAGGGAGGTCTATGCTGTTTCTTTATTAAACAATAAATGTTTAAATATGTGCAAAATGCTTTATAGGTATATGTAAGTGAGAAAACAGTGTTTTCCCCCTTTGATACTTCATTCTGCTTAAATTAATGCTTTATGACCTGAAATAAAAAAAATATTGATTTAATTAAGTTGATGCAATAATACCAGATTGTTAAAATTAATTGACCAGCCATTTTAGCTCTGTAAAGAATAAAATAATGATTAGTAAAAAATATATATCTTCTAGATACACATAAATCAGCTCACTCATTTTAATTCAGCAATCAAGCAAAACATAGATCCACTCTATTTTTTTAAATGCTGTTCATATATATTACTGGTCTGTACTGATTGCTTTTTCAATAAGAATAAAGACCATGATTAACCTTGATGTTCAATTAAATCTAAATTATTGCTCATTGCAAAATGATGTGTTCTCTTCCTGAACTATTAAATCTGAAGTTGAAAACCTTCAACAAGGATTAAATATTAAACGAGAAATAACATCATTTTTTTTATTTTGTTAGTTGTTCTTATGTATGTTCCTTTACTGCAAAAATCAACCTTGTTTGGTTTACATAGCTGTACAGGCATGTCTCTCTACACCTGTAGGAAATGACATATTTAATAATGATAAATACATCCCTAGCAATCATGTGTGCTAGCATGCATTTTCTATCAATTTTACCCGCAAGAAACAAAAGAGTGGTGCACAAAAATACTGTTTACTAGTGGTGCTCAAGTAGAGCCTGGGGATTCAGCCCATTGCAACGCTTATCATTAAAGGGATATGAAGCCCATTTTTTTCTTTCATGATTCAGATAGAGCATGCAATTTTAAGCAACTTTCTAATGTACTCCTATTTTCTATTTCTCTTCTAAAGGTGTATCCAGTCCACGGGTCATTCCATTACTTGTGGGATATTCTCCTTCCCAACAGGAAGCTGCAAGAGGACACCCACAGCAGAGATGTCTATATAGCTCCTCCCCTAACTGCCACTCCCAGTCATTCTCTTGCAGCTCTCAACAAGAAAGGAAGTATCAAGAGAGATGTGGTGACTTAGTGTAGTTTTTACCTTCAATCAAAATTTTGTTATTTTTAAACGGTACCGACGTTGTACTGTTTTTCTCTCAGGCAGAAATTAGAAGAAGAATTCTGCCTGGAGGTTTGATGATCTTAGTGGTTTGTAACTAAGGTCCATTGCTGTTCTCACACATAACTGAAGAGTATGGAAAGAAAACTTCAGTTGGGGGGATGGTCTGCAGATTGCCTGCTTTGAGGTATGTTCAGTATATTTTTTTCTAGAGAGATGATAAGGTCTAGAAAATGCTGACAGTGCCTGGTATACAGTGATTTAACAACAACTGGGATCATGCTTGCAAAAAGGGATAATATTCATGTTAAAACCTATATTACTTAGTGTAAAAACGTTTGCATGATTTATAAATAAAAAAGTTTTTTCTCTGAGGGTGATAAATCTTTATTTGGGGCCTAATTTCCACATGGCTTGTTAGATTACGCCTAGGAGTACTTTTTTAAGACCCTCTGACTTTGAGTGAATGGTGGGAGGGGCCTATTTTCGTTTTCAGTCTGAGACATCAGCTTCCCTAAAGGAGTCCTCTGGCTTATAGGACCTCTATAGAGGGTTTTGTTCCTGCAAAAATCTTTTTTAAGGGCAGGTAGGAGCCACAGCAGGGCTGTGGCAGTGTGTTTGACTGTTTGTTAACAGGTTTTAAGTTTTTCTAATTTGTTTTTGGGCCTGAGGGGTTAATCATCCATTTGCAAGTGGGTGCAATGATGCTTTAGTCCCTTATACACACTGTAAAAATTTCGTAGAGTTTACTACTTTTTTTCACTGTTTTGAAGTTTATGTGGTAGTTTTTTTCTCTTAAAGGCACAGTGCTGTTTTTTATTATTGCTTTTTTCACATTTATTAAAGTGTTTTCCAAGCTTGCTGGTCTCATTACTAGTCTGTTAAACATGTCTGACATAGAGGAAACTCCTTGTTCATTATGTTTAGAAGCCATTGTGGAACCCCCTCTTAGAATGTGTACCAAATGCACTGACCTTTCTATAAGTTATAAAGACCATATTATGGCTTTTAAAGATTTATCACCTGAGGTTTCTGAGACTGACAAAAGGGAGGTTAAACCACCTAGCTCTCCCAATGTGTCAGAGCCTATATTTCCCGCGCAAGTGACGCCAAGTACATCTGGCGCGTCCAATGCGTTTACCTTACAAGACATGGCGGCAGTTATGAATCATACCCTCACAGAAGTATTGTCCAAACTGCCAGGTTTACAAGGAAAGCGAGACAGCTCTGGGGCTAGAACAAATACAAAGCTTTCTGACGCTTTAGTAGCTATGTCTGATATACCCTCACAATGGACAGAAGCCGATGCAGGAGCGCTTCTATCTGTGGGTGACATTTCTGATTCAGGAAAGGCGTTACTTCAGTCTGACTCTGAAATGACAGCATTTAAATTTAAACTTGAACACCTCCGCTTGTTGCTCAGGGAGGTTTTAGCAACTCTGGATGACTGTGACACCATTGTAGTCCCAGAGAAATTGTGTTAAATGGACAAATACTTTGCAGTACCTGTTTACACTGATGTTTTTCCAATCCCTAAGAGGTTTTCAGAAATTATTACAAATGAATGGCATAGACCAAGTGTACCATTCTCTCCCCCTCCGGCCTTTAAAAAGATGTTTCCCATAGATGCCGCTACACGGGACTCATGGCAGACGGTCCCTAAGGTGGAGGAGCAGTCTCTACCCGAGCTAAGCGTACAACTATCCCCGTCGAGGACAGTTGTGCTTTCCTAGATCCAATGGATAAAAAATTAGAGGGTTTCCTTAAGAAAATCTTTATACAACAAGGTTTTATTCTCCAGCCTCTTGCATGCATTGCCCCAGTCACTGCTGCAGTGGCTTTCTGGTTTGAGTCTCTTGAAGAGGCTCTACAGGTGGAGACCCCGTTGGATGATATCCTAGACAGACTTAAAACTCTTAAGTTAGCCAATTAATTTATTTCTGATGCCGTTTTTCATTTAACAAAGCTAACGGCTAAGAATTCAGGTTTTGCCATTCAGGCGCGTAGGGCGCTATGGCTTAAATTCTGGTCAGCTGACGTTACTTCAAAGTCTAAGCTTCTCAACATCCCCTTCAAAGGGCAGACCCTATTCGGGCCTGGATTGAAGGAGATCATTTCTGATATTACTGGAGGATAAGGCCACGCCCATCCCCAGGATAGGTCCAACAAATTAAGGTCAAAACAGATTAATTTGCGTTCCTTTCGAAACTTCAAGAGTGGCGCAGCTTCAACTTCCTCTTCTGCAAAACAAGAAGGAAATTTTGCCCAGTCCAAGCCAGTCTGGAGACCTAACCAGGCTTGGAACAAGGTAAAGCAGGCCAAAAAACCTGTTGCTGCCTCTAAGACAGCATGAAGGAGTAGCCCCCGATCCGGGACCGGATCTAGGGGGGGGGGGGCAGACTTTCTCTCTTCGCCCAAGCTTGGGCAAGAGACATCCAGGATCCCTGGGCTCTGGAGATTGTTTCCCAGGGATATCTTTTGGATTTCAAAGCCTCATCTCCAAAAGGGAGATTTCATCTCTCACAATTATCTGCAAACCAGATAAAGAGAGAGGCAGTCTTACGTTGTGTTCAAGACCTTCTGGTTATGGGAGTGATCCACCCAGTTCCAAGGGAGGAACAGGGGCAAGGATTCTATTCAAATCTGTTTATAGTTCCCAAAAAAGAGGGAACTTTCAGACCAATCTTGGATCTCAAGATCCTAAACAAATTTCTGAGGGTCCCATCCTTCAAGATGGAGACTATTCGAACCATCCTACTTATGATCCAGGAGGGTCAATATATGACTACCGTGGACTTAAAGGATGCTTATCTCCACATTCCGATACACAGAGATCATCATCGGTTTCTCAGGTTTGCTTTCCTAGACAGGCATTACCATTTTGTGGCTCTTCCCTTCGGGTTAGCCACAGCACCTTTTTTTTCTTGGGTCCCTACTGGCGGTTCTAAGGCCATGAGGCATAGCGGTGGCTCCTTACCTAGACGACATTCTGATACAGGCATCACATTTTCAAATCGCCAAGTCCCATATGGACATTGTTCTGGCATTTCTGAGGTCTCATGGGTGGAAGGTGAACGAAGGAAAGAGTTCTCTCTCCCCTCTCACAAGAGTTTCCTTCCTAGGAACTCTGATAGATTCAGTAGAAATGAAGATTTTTCTTACAGAGGTCAGGTTGTCAAAGCTTCTAACTTCTCGAAGAGTTTCGGAGTTATCTGCTTTACAGTGTGATTCCCCTTATCTGATTTTCCATGCAGATAAGGTAGTTTTGCATACCAAACCTGGGTTTCTTCCTAAGGTAGTATCTAATAAGAACATCAATCAGGAGATTGTTGTTCCTTCATTATGTCCTAATCCTTCCTCAAAGAAGGAGCGTCTTTTAAACAATCTTGATGTGGTTCGTGCTTTAAAATTTTATTTACAAGCCACAAAGGATTTTCGTCAAACCTCTGCTTTGTTTGTTGTCTACTCTGGACAGAGGAGAGGCCAAAAGGCTTCGGCAACTTCTCTTTCTTTTTGGCTAAGAAGCATAATCCGCTTAGCTTATGAGACTGCTGGCCAGCAGCCTCCTGAAAGAATTACAGCTCATTCCACTAGAGCGGTGGCTTCCTCATGGGCTTTTAAAAATGAGGCTTCTGTTGAACAGATTTGTAAGGCGGCGACTTGGTCTTCGCTTCACACTTTTTCTAAATTCTACAAATTCGATACTTTTGCTTCTTCGGAGGCTATTTTTGGGAGAAAGGTCTTACAGGCAGTGGTGCCTTCCATTTAAGTGCCTGCCTTGTCCCTCCCTTCATCCGTGTCCTAAAGCTTTGGTATTGGTATCCCACAAGTAATGGATGAACCTGTGGACTGGATACACCTTTACAAGAGAAAACAAAATTTATGCTTACCTGATAAATTTATTTCTCTTGTGGTGTATCCAGCCCATGGCCCGCCCTGTCATTTTAAGGCAGGCGTTTTTTATTTTTAAACTACAGTCACCACTGCACCCTATAGTTTCTCCTTTTTTCTTGCTTGTCTTCGGTCGAATGAATGGAAGTGGCAGTTAGGGGAGGAGCTATATAGACAGCTCTGCTGTGGGTGTCCTCTTGCAGCTTCCTGTTGGGAAGGAGAATATCCCACAAGTAATGGATGAACCCGTGGACTGGATACACCACAAGAGAAATAAATTTATCAGGTAAGCATAAATTTTGTTTTTTCTTCGTTCTCTTGGTATATTTATTAGAAAAGCAGGAATGTAAGCTTAGGAGCCGTACCATCTTTTAATCTGTTGTTAGAAATAAAATAAAAAAATGTTGATACATAGCAAACTCCTCTCTTTTCCAGATTTTGACCTTCCTAGGTTACAATATTGATTGTAGGTGTCACGTTACATTGCTCTTTGCTTCATGCATTCCATATTGCTCAATATGGAATTACAAGACATTGGTTAAATATATCCAAACAATTCTTTTTTGTGTGTAGTAATGAACACATTCCATATTTATAATGAGAAGGAACTCATTTCAATTTGATACAACAAATAAGATATCAACTTATCAAACACACACAAAAACATGTGTATGTTTGTGCATTAAAGGATATAGTCCCAAATTTGTGTAATTCCAGCTTCTGGTAATATACTTCTATTTGGACCTCTAAAAAACGAGAATAAAAGAGAATAAAAAAACTGCAAATGGGGAAGTATGCAATTACATTTATACAGCTGGTAAATAAATTGTTCTTACTCACATCCTTCTGAGCTTATTACTTAGCTCTCAAGTAGGTAAGCATACATGTTGCCTCTCCTTGTGAGTCTCACATGCAAAATCAGGAATCGATTAAAGGTTGTTCACTTGGGTGAACAATACCATATAACAGAAACTGCTGCGCAGTAAAACACAAACAAGGACAAAGCCTATATGGTAAAATGTGCGTAGGATGTACATGGACTAACCATAGAGCTGACAGAAGCTGTATAGTGACGGTTTATGTTTTGCTGTGCAGCAGTTTATGTTATATAGTATTGTTCCCCCAAGTGACTTGTCCTTTTATTAATAAATATACTTTAGCCTTTAAACGATTCCTGGTTTTGCCTGTGAGCCTCACAAGGTGAGGCAACGTTTATGCTAATTTACTTGAGAGCTAAGTAATAAGCTCAGAAGAATGTGAGTATTAACACTTGATTTACCTGATGTATAAATGTAATTGCATACTTCACCGTTTGCAGTTTTTCTTTTTTTCTCTTTTTGGAGGTCCAAATAGAAGAAAAGTACCGAAATAACACACATTAGGGACTATATCCTTTAGTGCACAAACATACACATGTTTTGTAGTTAATTACAATTTGAGATTACAATTTGAGTGATTTGTGCCCAATCTACATAACAACATAGTAGATTAGGTTAGATATACCTCCTCGGGTAATGAGTTCCACAATTTTACTGCCCTTACAGTGAACAAAATGTTTACGTTGCAGGAGATTAAATCTCCTTCCTCCAGCATTAAATTGTGACCTCTTGTCACAAACAATTTTCTCGGTATACACAGAGCTTTTGACATCTCTATATATGGGCCTTGAATATTCTATATTATAAAAGGCTAGGTATGTTTATCTGATGCAGTCATGCACAGTAGAGACTGCAGTGCGAGACAAACATACCTGTAAAGGATCTGTCAGTGAGGATCAGATAGCAGAGAAGGGGGGGGGGCGAGTGGAGGGGACTCAAGGGGGGGCCAGAGCAGGCATGGGGGGTGGGAGTGGGTGGGACCGCTGCACTACAGAAAAAAAAAGTTAAGAGCAGCAGGGAAGGAGAAGGAGGGAGGGAGGGAGGGAGGGAGGGAGAGGAGATTCAAGTGGATGGGGATTTTGACTAGTATTTATATAAAGTAATCATGTCACCTCAAGCGCCTTTTTTCTTGAGAACCTCTCCTCATAGCTGACATTCTCCTTCCTCTTATTAGTTTTTATGGCCCTTCTCTGAACTTTTTCTAAGTATGCAATGTCTTTTTTTAAGATTGGTCCTCAGAACTGCACTCCATAAGGTGAGGTTTTATAGTGATATAATTATTATTTTCATCCTCTTAATACATGCTAGTATCTGATTAGCCTTAGAAGTCACTGCCCTGCATTTACCATATTTAGCTTGTTATCTATAAGTACTCACAAATCCTGTTCCTCCTCTGTTTGGCTATAAAGTCTAGTTCCATTTAAATAATAGAGTGCCTGCTTATTGTTACTTCCAAAATGTAGAACCTTCCAGTATTAAATCTCTTTTTCCATTTACCTGCCCATTCTTCTTATTTTTGTAGATCCCTTTGTAAATCAAGTTCATCCTGCCCTTACACAACTTTGTATCATCTGCAAAAATAGAGATGTCGATATTTATTCCTTGCTCCAAGTCATTAATAAAAATATTTTAAAAAAGGGCCCAGTACACGTTAATCTATATGTAATAGCACTTTTTAAAAAGCTGCTATAAACTGTCACACCCAGTTATGAAGTATCTAAACCTCAGCTAAAAAAGCAGTAGAGAGAGAGAATTGAAATAATGTCCCTGAACAAATATTGCAAAATGTACCATAAAAAATATTTACTGAAAAAAAACTCCCTAAACAAAACCCCCCACATAATTCTAGTCTACTATCAGTGTCCAGAATCTTCATCCACCCCATTTTGATCAATCATAGTACATTATGGTGAACCAGCCCTGTGTGCGGTTTTCTTCCTGCTTTCCCTTGCTGCTCTCTTTCTCATCTTCACTATTCTATAACTTCTCTACAGCTGTTGAGGCTATTATTGTCTTACTATTGGTTGGTTTTCTTTAAAATCAACAAATAGGATTAATCATATCGGTTGATTTGAAAATTCATTTCAGACAATATGATGAAAGTGAATTACAGTAATTAAAAAAAAAAACATAACTTTTTTTTGAGGAGTGCACAGCATTCATTTTTAAATTATTTAAAATTATTGCATTTTCAAAACTATAACTTTGTGTCCCCAGAAGTCTGAATAAAGAGGTATCATATTTTTGTAGTTGTGCTTGCAAGAAGAATCTTGCAACATTGTAGTTAAGTTTCAAAATGTAAGAATCTTAAATTCAAGAAAAAAGTATTTGTATTTCTGTTTCTATACTGAGAGTTGTATTATAAAAAGATTTTTACAATTGAATATGTATGAAAGTTTTCTAGCCAGATGGGCCCCCCTGGAGCTTATGGCTTGGTAGAACCCATACCCCTCCGCATCAATGGCAGGTATACCCATGGTGCCTTGAAAGCACGTCTGCCAGCAGAACATCTCTGCTGTGAAACAGAAGCATACAAGTTCACTTCTGAGCGGTATCACCATTTAATAAGTCTGCTTGAAAGAATGAATACATAATCCTAAGTGACTGGTTTTGCTTTTAATTCAACATTTTTTTTTTACAGTAAATATTTTTTGGCTATTATGAATTGGTTTAATGATAAAATTCCAGTTATTATTTTATAGCTGTTTCTGTTTAAATATATTAAAAGTTTACTGAATGAAGATAAATATAATTATATATGATATTTGTAAACATCCTTTCACATTATATTGATATACTTATTGTTTTAAGAATCATAAATTGCCTATGCAGTTTGTGACATTGTGACCACACTGAACACAAAATATCATATTGTACTGTAAAACACAGACACATGGATTTTTCCCCATAAGAAAGAAACAAGCATATGGTAAGCTTGGAGCCTTTCCAAAAAATACATCTTTAGTACATTATTTGACATTTTCAGTATTTATCTGGAGGTTACAGAATATGAAAATCTCCACTCAACAACATTCTAAAAAGTAGTTACTATGTAAATGTAAAAAAATAAATAAAACGTAATCCCTGTACACAAAATCCACGCTTTTCTATTTTTGTTTTTCTGAAAGATTAATATTTTGTTTATAATCCTTTATTTAGAAAAGGGCTACAATAAATCTAATGCTGTATTAATACTCAGGGCTTTACTAAACTCTTCTCTAAGTCTTAAAGAATAACACAATTAACTAATGCACAACCTTTAAAGAAAAATGTTCCCTGTAAAAAAAAAAAAATTGTAAGTGCATTTACATCCTGCATTTCATTGTGCATTGATCATATCCCTGACATTATGTATTGCTGATACATTATTATGGGGGCTGCATATTCTCTAAGGATGGCTACTGGAATCCTTGGCAGTAACGCCCTGAATGTATGCATTAGCCTCTAGCATCCTCAAGCAGCAACCACCACTTGGATGATCATCTTATTTTCCTTCTGTCAGAAATGGGAAAGTTGCCAATGTCTCTGCCAGTAGAATGAATTGGCAGAATGCACTCATGGTGTAATGTCTTTACTGTTAGGGGGGACATTTTTGTAAAAAGCCCTTTTAAGGGCTATTGGTAGTTTAGCATTAGATTAGGTGGTGTTTTTATTTTGGGGGGCTTTTTTATTTTCATAGGGATTAGGTTTAATTTTTAAATTTTTGATAATTTGTTTATTATTTTCTGTAATATTAGATTTTTTATTTTCTGTAATTTTAGCTTAATTTAAACTTAGTTTTTTTTATTTTTAAAGTAATGTTAGTTTTTCTTATTTTAATTGTAATTTAGTTGTAGTTTAATTTATATAATGGGGCTAGTGTAGGGGGTGTTAGGTTAGGGGGCTTAGTGTTTAATTATTTGCATTGTGGGCTTTGGCAGTTTAGGGGTTAATAGATTTATTAGCATTGCATTGTGGGCTTTGGCGGGTTAGGGGTTAATACTTTAATAGGTTTATTGCATTGTGGGTGAATGGCGGATTAGGGTTTAATAGTTTTATTAGGTAGTTTGCGATGTTGGGGTTGGCGGATTTAGGGGTTAATACTTTAATTATTAGTTGTGATGTGGGTCTGATGGCGGATATAAGGGTTAATACTTTAATTATTAATTGCGATGTGGGTTTGATGGCGGATATAGGGGTTAATACTTTAATTATTACTTGCGATGTGGGTTTGATGGCGGATATAGGGGTTAATATACTTTATTAGTTATTGAGGTGGGGGATTGCGGTTGACATGTAGATAAATATTGCGCATGCGTTAGGTGTTAGTTTATATTTTCAGGCAGTTACAGGAGTTACAGTGCTCACATACTCAGTGCAAGGCTTGCTGCGGCTGCCTTTGTGTGGCGAGGTGAAAATGGAGTAAATATCTCCATTTTCGCCACGTAAGTCCTTTCGCTGAATATGTGATACCGATTTGCGACGCGGTCCCATGTTAGCTTATGGGAGTAAAAATTGCGGGCGATGGGTGAAATATACGTGCCGCATTTATATGCGGCGTTGTATATTGGATACCAAAACTGTGTAAAAACCAGCGTTGACGGCTTTTGCAGGCAACGCCGCATAATGGAGCCCCTAGTGTTAAGAAAGCTGTCAATTCCTAAAAACACATTTAACAATGCAAAGTAAAAAAATGCACTTTTTTAAAGTGAAAAAAAAAATGCAGAAACTGTTTTTTGTGGTATTTTAATATTCTGTACCTATCTAAAGAGAAGCAAACTTACCAAAAGTTGAAATAACGAACTTACTTTAAAGGGACACTGAACCCAAATTTTTTCTTTCATGATTCAGATAGAGAATGAAATTTTAAGCAACTTTATGATTTACTCCTATTATCAAATTTTCTTCATTCTCTTGGTATATTTATTTGAAATGCAAGAATGTAAGTTTAGATGCCGGACCATATTTGGTGAACAACCTGGTTTGTTCTTGCTGATTGGTGAATAAATTCATCCACCAATACAAACGTTCTGTTCAGAGGTCTGAACCAAAAAAAAAAAGCTTAGATGCCTTCTTTTTCAAATAAAGATAGCAAGAAAACGAAGAAAAAATGATAATAGGAGTAAATTAGAAAGTTGCTTAAAATTCCATGCTCTATCTGAATCACAAAAGAAAAAACATTGGGTTCAGTGTCCCTTTAAATACGATATAGTATTTTACAATATAATAAATACAAATAACACATAACTATATAAATATGCACAATATACTCACAAAACCTATAGGTTTATTTTTAAGTTTTTTTGTTCTTTATTAACAATGGTAATAACATACATACAGTAGCTAATATATACAGTACGTGTTCCATGAGAGTTTCATGGCGTTCCATGGACATAACCTGTATTTTAATGGGGAAACTTAGCCAGGAGTTTCTAATATTGTAAAGAATATCTACCAGTTTAGGGGCCCTTTTGCTCATACCTGTCTCACAACCCTAGTGGCAATATTAGCAATTGTAAAAAACCTACTTAATGTACAGTGAAACTTAGTTTCCAAATCTATTATTTGGACTGCTACTAAACAGAAATAATGTTCACATTTAGCGAATGCATATTCTATGCGGCCATTTTATCAAAGGCTGCAAAAGCCAAAACGCGTTGCTCCTGACTTGTACTAGTTTGATCATGCTGAGGATCCGTAGTTGAAAATCCGGATTCCTTAGGCCTAGCAAAGCCACCAGCTGTGGTAATTGCAAAGTGGAGCGAGGAACGCTCATCCCACGTCGTTTCTACAGAGATGATTCAGCTTTAAACACCTACCAGTGTAAGTAAAATTGGAAACTTCAAGTGTAAACTATGTTCTTCTGGTAACGTGTTCTTGTCTTTTTCATCTCTAGGAATTATATCTTGCGGTGCAAGAAGTGCTGGAAAACTGTCTTATTTATTATCGGTCATTTGAGAGTCATAGTGCTTGCTACACTTGAATCGTTCACTGCTTTCAACTGTTGCTTTCGACTGTGCTATAGAACTTTAAGAAGCCAGTCTATGTTTCATGTATTGCATATTTAAGATATATGCCACCGTTTTTAATATGTTTGTATGAATTGTTTTAAACTGTCATATTTGATTCCTGTTGTGAATTACTAGCTGTGTACAATTTTATGAATTTTTATTTACTTGCTATTCACTTGTTGTGGTTTATGCAACCTATACTAAATATTAGTATATTATCAATTTAATTTTTTTATTATATTAGCCATATAGTATTTAGTGTTTAGCTTTCCACTAGCGCCACAGAATCTGCAGGGGGCGGCATTGCACAAGAAGTTAAAAAGAACTGTTTGTGCAATGATAAATGCAGACAGCGTATGCTGTCAGCATTCATCGATGTCTGACGGACATGATCCGCTGAGCGGATCATGTCGGACAGACCAATGATAAATTGGCCCCTTAGTAGTGAAACCATGCTTTAAAATCATGCACCCTCCAAACTGCTGCGATACGCATTCATTGGTGATGTGGGCGGATTGTTTCTTATGGAAGGCACATTGCAACTCATCTTGACAGTGAGGGTAAGTCCACTTTTTTATAACATATCGCCCAGAAGAAGGATTGCAAGACTGATGAGACTTAAATGGGCATTTCTCATAGATTTAACAATCTTTTTAATATTGGGCCCACAGATAGAGAGAAACAGAGAGAGAAGAAGAATGAGAGAGACAGAGAGAAACAGAGAAAGAAAGCACAAAAATAGGGTAAACAAATAGTACTACAAGCATACCACATATTAAAATGGAATATAATAGAACAACATTAAAAACACAATAATAAATATATCAATCATACGTATATAATTTAGGTATAAAAACACAATAATAAATATATCAATCATACGTATATAATTTAGGTATAAAAACACAATAATAAATATATCAATCATACGTATATAATTTAGGTTAGATATAACAGCATAACGTTTGTTAGGCAAAAAGTCTGTTTTGCCAAATTTCAACTTTTAGTTCACAAATCAAGTGGATACATATCACAATATGTCAGTCCTCAGAAAATGTAGGGCGACCATGTCACTAGCAATGAAGTTCAACCACAAGAATGGTATGCTATGCTTTCTTACACTGGAGTTCTTATGGTGATGTTCCTTGAATATATCCTGTCTATAGAAAACTGGGAATTAGATAGAAATAAGGAACATGCAATTGCTCAACACTTTGCAAAATGTAATGGGGCGAACTTGAAATATTTTAGCTACATAGGAATAGCAACACCTAAAAATAATTGGAGGGGAGGGAACAAGAGTAGGCAGCTCTGGAGATTAGAAGGAAAATGGATCTTTGAGTTATTTACTGTCACCCCGAGAGGTGTGGATCAGGAGCTGGACATTGTAAGTTTCCTACATGAATACATTTTTGAATATAGGGAATTAAGATGGTAAAGTATAAAGAACCTTTTAATATTGTTTATTTTTAAAAAGCATTTTCTAATGTATAAATATTACATATGTATTTTTTATATAATTCTTTATGTATATTATTTGGAAATGATATATCATTTTTACAGTATGTTGCCACATTTATGAGATTTTAATAGTTAATATTGAAGTCCTAATAGGACAAATTTTTTTAATATTTCTATGTATAAAGCAATGTTGCTTTAAGATGACCGCAATAAAAGTATGGTCTGTAAACAACGTAGTAGAGCTTGACAAAGGCAGGGATTCTGCCAAATTTTGACCCTTCCAGGTTTCCATAGAGATTGTGAAGTTGCGTACTGCCGTGTTTGAAAAGCTGTAACATGGTTTTGTATTAAAAACAACCTAACCAGCAAACAGACATGGGAACCTTTGGTTTTGGCCCACTGCAAACAAAGCCCAAATAAATGGAACGGAACATAGGAGGCGTATATGAGGATTGTCACAATGAATGTTACCATAAGTACTCCAGTGTAAGTAAGCTTAGTGCACCCTTCTTGTGGTTGAACCTTCTTGCTGGTGACAAACAGGCAAAAGTTGAAATTTGTGACGAAACATATGATCCTCCGGTCTCAATCTGACACAGATCGATGCTTACGTCATTACAGATGTTCCAAATACAAATTTGGCACTATCTGACAACTTTTGCAAGTTATTAAATTTCTAGCAGATACACTGGCGGCAATTCCAGTCCAGCGTACCTGGTTTTCAATCCGCCACCCTGGAGGCCGCGGATTCCATAAGAATCAATGGGAGTCTGAAAGCAGCGAAAGCTCATGTTCGATGCTGCCAGATATCCCATTGATTTCTATGGTAGAAAACCAGTAAAGTTTACACCTAACACCCTAACATAACCCCTGAGTCTAAACACCCTTAATCTGCCGCCCCCGACATCGCCACCACCTACATAAAATATATTAACCCCTATCCTGCTGCTCTCAGAGCCCACTGCAACTAAATAAATGTATTAACCCCTATACCGCCGCCCCCGGAGTCCACCGCAACTAAATAAATGTATTTACCCCTATCCCGCCACTCCCGGACTCCTCCGCAACTAAATACATGTATTAACCCCTATCCCTCTGCTCGCAGGACCTGCCACAACTGTAATAAAATGGTTAACCCCTAAACTGCCAGCCCCCCACATGGCCATAAACTAAATTAAGCTATTAACCCCAAAACCTAAAAACCCACTAACTTTACATTAAATATTAACTCATCCCTATCTTATAATAAATTGAAACTTACCTTTAGAATTAAAATAAACTATATTAAAATATTAATTAACCTACCCTATTATACTAAAATTACATTAAACTAACAATTAAATTAACTATATTACATATTTAAAAACCTAACCCTACTCAAGTTATTTAAATCTGCTATTAAAAATTCCTAAATTACAAAAAAATAACAACTAAGTTACAAAAAATAAAAAACACTAAGTTACAAAAAATAAAAAACCACAGTATTAAAAAATAAAAAACAATTACTCCTAATCTAATAGCCCTATCAAAATAAAAAAGACCCCCAAAATAAAAAAAACCTAGCCTACACTAAACTACCAATGGCCCTTAAAAGGGCCTTTTGCGGGGCATTGCCCCAAAGAAATCAGCTCTTTTACCTGTATAAAAAATACAAATAACCCAACCCCCCAACAGTAAAACCCACCACCCACACAACATTTAACTCTTTTACTGCCCAAAGTCCCTACCCTAACATTTAACTCTTTTACTGCCCAAAGTCCCTACCCTAAAATTAAAACCCACCCAATAACCCTAAGGTTATCCTCATCCAAGCAGTAGAAGTCCTCATCCAAACCGGCAGAAGTCCTCATCGAAACCGGCAGATATTCATCCAAGCGGGCCAAAGTCTTCATCCAGATGGCATCTTCTATTCCAATCAGCCAATAGAATGCAAGCTCAATCCTATTGGCTGATTGCAACAGCCAATAGGATTTTTCCCCTTTAATTCCTATTGGCTGATAGAATTCTATCAGCCAATCAGAATGTAAGGGATGCCATCTTGGATGACGTACCTTAAAGAGAAACTTCATTCTTCGCTGACCATCGTAAGAAAAGAATGCTCCACGCTGGATGTCTTGAAGATTGAGCCGCTCCGCGCCGGATGGATGAAGATAGAAGATGCTGTCTGGATAAAGACTTTGCCTTGCTTGGATGAAGACTTCGGCATGCTTGGATGAAGACTTCTGCCGGCTTCAATGAGGACTTCTGCCGCTTGGATGAGGATGGATGTCTGGTCTTCGAAAAACTGTAAGTGGATCGTCTTGGGGTTAGTGTTAGGTTTTTTTAAGGGTTTATTGGGTGGGTTTTAATTTTAGGTTAGGGACTTTGGGCAGTAAAAAAGCTAAATGCCCTTTTAAGGGCAATGCCCATACAAATGCCCTTTTCAGGGCAATGGGGAGCTTAGGTTTTTTAGATTTTATTTGGGGGAGCTGATTGTGTGGGTGATGGGTTTTACTGTTGGGGGGATGTTTGTATTTTTTTTTACAGATAAAAGAGCTGATTTCTTTGGGGCAATGCCACGCAAAAGGCCCTTTTAAGGGCCATTGGTAGTTTATTGTAGGCTAGTTTTTTTTTTTTTTTTGATAGGGCTATTAGATTAGGTGTCATTTTTTTTTTTTTTTTGATACTGTGGTTTGTTTTTTTAGTAACTTTTTATTTTTTGTAACAGTGTTTTTTATTTTTTGTAACTTAGTAATTTTTAATTACTTTTAATTAGTTTTAAATAATTTTAGTAGGGTTAGGTTTTTAAATATGTAATATAGTTAAAGTGAAGGTAAACTTTGGTGAATGAAAGCCCATTTTTTAAAAATACTATTAAAAACAGGGGCACTTTCATTCATCAAAGTTTACTAAGCAGCCGTTTTGTTAAAAAAAATACCTTTTTGCTACAGCAGCTTCCCCCACCTAGAGATCCTCTATTTACACGTCAGCAATGACTAATCCTGCTTCCTCCAATCACAGAATGGTATCAGGCAATGACTACCCTGGGGGGAAAGCTGTGATTGGAGGATGCAGGATTAGTCATTGCTGAAGTGTGAATAGAGGATCTCTAGGTGGGGGAAGCTGCTATAGCAGTGAAAAGAATAAAAGGTATTTTTTTTAACAAAACGGCTGCTTTGTAAACTTGATGAATGAAAGTGCCCCTGTTGTTAAAAGTATTTTTAAAAAAATGGGCTTTCATTCACCAAAGTTTACCTTCACTTTAATTTAATTTGTAGTTTAATGTAATTTTAGTATAATAGGGTAGGTTAATTCATAGTTTAATATAGTTTAATGTAATTGTAGGATAATAGTTAGGGTAGGTTAATTAATAGTTTAATATAGTTTAATTTAATTCTAAAGGTAAGTTTAAATTTATTATAAGATAGGAATGAGGTAATTATAATGTAAAGTTAGTGGGTTAAAAGCTTAATTTAGTTTATGGCGATGTGGGGGCTGGCGGTTTAGGGGTTAATAGGTTTAGTTAGTGGTAGTGATGTGGGAGGCCAGGGGTTTAGGGGTTAATACATTTATTTAGTGGCAGTGGGGTCCGGGAGCAGTGGGATAGGGGTTAATACATTTATTTAGTTGGGGAGGGGTCCGGGAGTGGCGGGATAGGGGTTAATACATTAATTTAGTTGCAGAGGGGTCCGGGAGCAGCGGGATAGGGGTTAATACATTTATTTAGTTGCAGAGGGGTCCGGGAGTGGCGGGATAGGGGTTAATACATTTATTCATTTGCGGAAGAGTGCAGGAGCGGCGGGATAGGGGTTAATAGCTTTATTAAAGTTGTGGTGGGCTCCGGGAGCGGCAGGATAGGGGTTAATACATTTATTTAGTTGCAGAGGGGTCCGGGAGTGGCAGGATAGGGGTTAATAGCTTTATTAAAGTTGTGGTGGACTCCGGGAGTGGTGGGATAGGGGTTAATACATTTATTTAGTTGCGAAGGGGTCCAGGAGTGGCAGGATAGGTGTTAATAGCTTTATTAAAGTTGCGGTTTGCTCAGGGAGCAGCGGAATAGGGGTTAATACATTTATTTAGTTGTGGAGGGGTCCGGGAGCGGCGGGATAGGGGTTAATAGCTTTATTAAAGTTGCGGTTAGCTCCGGGAGTGGCGGGATTGGGGTTAAACATTTTAGTATAGTGGCGGTGTTTAGTGACAGGGTATAAATAAAGTTGGGAAAAAGCCGAATAGCAGTGAGATCGATGACTGTTAGTTAACAACAGTCCGCTGCTCATCACCCTGTACTTGGTGCCCAGCTTTTTTCCGGATTTTTTGATAAATATGGAGATCATATTCAGGTCAGCAGCAGCGATGTTAGGTGATGTTAGGCGAACGTATTGGTCCCGGCGAATGCAGCATAGTTGACGGCTTGATAATTCGACCTCATTGTATCCTTACTTTTCCAGGAGGACTGACATATTGTAATATGTATCCACTTGATTTGTGAGCATAAAAGTGGAGATTTGGCAACACAGACTTTTTGCCTAGCAAAGTTTATGCTGCTATTTGTAGCCTTTGTGATATATGTATGATTGATGTTTTTGTGATTGTGTTTTATTAAATTTTATGTTTTGAATATAACTGTTTTATATCCAGTAAATTAATTAAACTTTTCCCATCAATAACAGAATATGCTATCATGAAAAGTATCAGACTTGCGGAATTAGCTACGAAATTAATTAATAACTTTTATCTGACCCCATATAGGATCTCAAAATGGTGCAAAACCCCTCAGCATAACGTTTGCTGTAAATGCAAAAGGGAGAGGGCAGATCTATTGCACTGCATGTGCTCATGTATTAAAATTAGACAACTCTGGTTCAAAGTTAATTTTTGGTTGAATAATTTTCTTGATAAGGGGATTTTGCTCGCAGACTTTCATTGCTTTTTTCTATACTTTGTTCAATCTCATATTAATACTGGTGAGCAAAATCTGATTAATACTGTTATTCTGGCTATACAGAATCTTATATTAAGATGCTGGTAGGCCTCAAAGGCTCCTAGCATAGCTGAATTCGTCAATAATATCTACAAATGACATTAGAGTTGCACAATATAAAATTATTCTCTGAATTGCTCATGAAAGCTTTTTTTACAAAATGGAAGAAAATTATTTTAGCATCGCCAATTGCAGTACAATTCCAATTTATTGCTCCTATTAGGAGATCGGAAACCTTTCTCGCTCTGCTGTTGGTGGACTTCCTCCCTCAAATTTGGCCGCCAGATGTAAGGATAGCTACCTAAGCCAATCATTATAATTATCAGAGATAGGGACATAATTGGAGGCTGAGAGTGGAGGGGAGAGAAAGGAGAGTTTGTTTTTATTGTTACTCCTTTTTTTTTCTTCCCTTCTATTTTTGGAACATGGCAAATTTGCTTGTTTGGTTAATAGGGCAATATGAGTCCCTCATCTTTTTTTTTCCTTCTCATTGTCTGATGTTGTTGTTAATAATGAATTGTAACTTAACTGGATTTGGAATCAGAATCGATGTTGCTATATTTAAAAAGATAAAATGTATAATATAATTTTCTCTTGTCCCTTGGTTTGAACTAATGAAACGTATATTGTAATCGTAATGATATTTATTTGATATTATATTCTGTTGTAACAAAAGAAAACAGTACAGAAAAGATTGTAACTTGATAACTGTGTGCATTTTTAGTTAATATTTTCAGTTGATTGCTTAACCCCTTAACGACCAAGGACGTACGCCACACGTCCTCAAAAAAAATACAGTTAATGACCGAGGACGTGTGGCGTATGTCCTTGGTCTGGAAAGCAGCTGGAAGCGAGTACAGGTTAGTGTTCTAACGTAACTGGCGCTAATTTTGAAAAATAATGGTTTGGAAATAGCAAAGTGCTACTTGTATTTATGGCCCGATAACTTACAAAAAAAGCAAAGAACATGTAAACATTGTGTATTTCTAAACTCAGGACAAATTTTAGAAACTATTTAGCACGGGTGTTTTTTGGTGGTTGTAGATGTGTAACAGATTTTGGGGGTCATAGTTAAAAAAAAATGTGTTTTTTCAATTTTTTCCTCATATTTTATAATTTTTTTATAGTAAATTATAAGATATGATAAAAATAATGGTATCTTTAGAAAGTCCATTTAATGCCGAGAAAAACGGTATATAATATGTGTGGGTACAGTAAATGAGTAAGATGAAGATTACAGCTAAACACAAACACCGCAAAAATGTAAAACTAGCCTTGGTCCCAAACGGACAGAAAATGGAAAAGTGCTGTGGTCATTAAGGGGTTAAAATGGATTGACCAAAATAATGTAAAATGTGGAAATCTTTACTTTATCATATGTCACCAGTACTGCTATTTGTAATGCTTACATTATGTTCAATATGTTATCTGCTTTGTAACTTTGTATCAAGAGAGAACCCAGGTTACCAACTAATAAAAATTAGTCTTACAATGGGTTTGGAAAGCTGTGTATTTTACACTGAAGTTTGCGGCGAAATTGATTAGAAATGAAAATGGAAGGTATTTGAGCATTTTTTTCTTCATATATTAATTAAGGCTTCCTATATGGATTAACCATGAAAGAATGCTCGCAATTCATTATGATCTATATCTTGGACACCTTGATGTTCAATTGCTATGTTATATGATTAATGTTGTAGAATTTTAATAAAACTTTAATAGATAAATAATAAGTAAATTAAAAAATAATAAAAAAACAGCAAAAAAAAAATAGCACTGCAGAATCTGTTGGTGCTCTACAAAAATTGCCACAGACTCGCAATTTAGGAAATCATAAAATACCCTAAAATGATAAACTAAAAACACTATCGGCTACATTACGAGTTTTGCGTTATGAGGTGCGGTGCTAACTTGCACGTTATTGTCACCGCTCACTTTCCTACAGCGCTGGTATTACAGGTTTTTATAAACCCGGCGTTAAAAGGCAAGAAGTGAGCGTAGAGCAAAATTATGCTCCATACCGCACTCCAATACCAGCTCTGCTTAAGTCAGCGGTGAGCTGGTTATACGTGCTCGTGCATGATTTCCCCATAGACATCAATGGGGAGAGCCAACTGAGAAAAAGTCTAACACCTGCAATAAAGCAGCGTAAATCTCAGTAACGCAGCCCCATTGATTCCTAAGGGGAAACACATTTTATGTTTACACCTAACACCCTAACATGAACCCTGAGTCTAAACAGCCCTAACCTTACACTTATTAACCCCAATCTGCTGCCCTGACATCTCCGACACCAAAATTATACTTATTAACCCCTAATCTGCTGCTCCGGACATCGCAGACACCTACATTATACTTATGAACCCCTAATCTGCTGCCCCCAACTTCGCCACCACTATAATAAACATATTAACCCCTTAACCGCTGCACTCCCGTCTCACAAACATTAGTTAAATATTATTAACCCCTAATCTGCTGTCCCTAACATCTCTGCCATTTACCTACATTTATTAACCCCTAATCTGTTGCCCCCAACGTTGCCGTCACTATATTAAATTTATTAACCCCTAAATCTAAGTCTAACCCTAACCCTAACACCCCCTAACTTAAATATAATTAAAAGAAATCTAAATAAAATTACTATCATTACCTAAATAATTCCTATTTAAAACTAAATACTTACCTGCAAAATAAACCCTAAGCTAGCTACAATATAACTAATAGTTACATTTTAGCTAGCTTACAGTTTATTTTTATTTTACAGGCAAGTTATATACAGATTAGGGGTTAATAAATGTAGGTAGGTGGTGGCGATGTTATGGGTGGCAGATTAGGGGTTAATATTTAACTAGTGTTTGCGATGCGGGAGTACATCGGTTTATGGGTTAATATGTTTATTATAGAGGCGGCGACATTGGGGGCGGCAGATTAGGGGTTAATAAATATAATGTATTTTTATTATAGTATTTGGGATGCGGGTGGGCCTCGGTTTAGGGGTTAATAGGTAGTTTATAAGTGTTAGTGTACTTTTTAGAACTTTAATTATGAGTTTTATGCTACGGCTTTTTTTAGTGTAAAACTCATAACTACTGACTTTAAAATGCGGTACGAATCTTGACGGGACAGGGTGTACCGCTCACTTTTTGGCTCGTAATACCGGCGCTATGGAAGTCCCATTGAAAACAGACTATACGCAAATTGCGTAAGTTGATTTGCGGTAAGGCCAAAACAGTGTGCGGTGCCCCTAAATCTGCAAGACTCGTAATACCAGCGGTAGTGAAAAAGTAGCGTTATAACCTGATAACGCTGCTTTTTCACTATAACGCAAAACTCGTAATTTAGCCATTTTATTTTATTAAATGCCAATTTAACATAAATACATTAATTCTATATAGGAAAATAGCCGCAATTAAAATGAATAAAATCCCCAAAATAATTAAGCTCATTAAAATAAATACTGACACAGAACGCAATGTCAATATACCCAAAAAATAAAACTAGTATAATAGATAAATAAATTAGACAATAAAGTGAATAATGTAACTTAAATGTATGCGTATTTCAGAGAGAGCAGAAAACTCCCACTATTCTACAAAATTACTTCCATCTATTTATCTATAATTACTTTTATATAAATATGTGTTCTGTTTCCTCTGAAACTACTTTACCTTCCTTTTCTGAGAGATTTACTTATTTTTTTGGCCATCTATTTCACATGATTTTCAAGAAGAACCTTTCTTGGTTTAGTTTGAACATAATCGCCTAGATTTAGAGTTCTGCGTTAGCCGTCAAAACCAACGTTAAGGGCTCCTAACGCTGGTTTTTACCGCCCACTGGTATTTAGAGTCATTCAGGAAAGGGTCTAACGCTCACTTTCCAGCCGCGACTTTTCCATACCGCAGATCCCCTTACGCCAATTGCGTATCCTATCTTTTCAATGGGATCTTCCTAACACCGGTATTTAGAGTCTTGGATCAAGTGAGCATTAGAACTCGAACGACAAAACTCCAGCTGCAGAAAAAAGTCAGGAGTTAAGAGCTTTATGGGCTAACGCCGGTTCATAAAGCTCTTAACTACTGTGCTCTAAAGTACACTAACACCCATAAACTACCTATGTACCCCTAAACCGAGGCCCCCCCCACATCGCCGCCACTCTAATAAAAATTTTTAACCCCTAACCTGCCGACCGCACACAGCTGCCACCTACATTATCCCTATGTACCCCTATTCTGCTGCCTCTAATATCGCCGACACCTACATAATATTTATTAACCCCTAATCTTCCCCCCCAACATCTCCGCTACCTTACCTACACTTACTAACCCCTAATCTGCTGACCGGACCTCTCCGCCACTATAATAAATGTATTAACCCCAAAACCTAACTCTAACCCTAACACCCCCCTAAGTTAAATATAATTTAAATCTAACTAAATAAATTATTTCTTATTATATAAATTATTACTATTTAAAGCTAAATACTTACCTGTAAAATAAACCCTAATATAGCTACAATATAACGAATAATTACATTGTAGCTATTTTAGGATTTATATTTATTTTACAGGCAACTTTGTATTTATTTTAACTAGGTACAATATCTATTAAATAGTTATTAACTATTTAATTGCTACCTAGTTAAAATAATAACAAAATTACCTGTAAAATAAATCCTAACCTAAGTTACAATCAACTAAACTAAATTATCAAAAAAAAACCCCACTAAATTACAAAAAATAAAAAAGGATTACAAGAATTTTAAACTAATTACACCTACTCTAAGCCCCCTAAAAAAATAACAAAGCCCCCCAAAATAAAAAAAATGCCCTACCCTATTCTAAAATAAAAAGTTAACAGCTCTATTACCTTACCAGCCCTTAAAAGGGATTTTTGCGGGGCATGCCCCAAAGAAATCAGCTCTTTTGCCTGTAAAAAAAAACATACAATACCCCCCTAACATTACAACCCACCACCCACATACCCTTAATCTAACCCACCCAAACTCCCTTAAAAAACGTAACACTAAGCCCCTGAAGATCTCCCTAACTTGTATTCACCCAGCCGGGTATCACCGATCCGTCCAGAAGAGGGTCCAAAGTCTTCATCCTATCCGGCAAGAAGAGGTCCTCCAGAGGGTCCGAAGTCTTCATCCTATCCGACAAGAAGAGGTCCTCCAGAGGGTCCAAAGTCTTCATCCAGGCAGCATCTTCTATCTTCTTCCATCCGGAGCGGAGTGGGTCCACCTTGAAGCAGCCGACGTGGAGCCATCCTTCCTCACCGACGGACTAACGACGAATGAAGGTTCCTTTAAATGAAGTCATCCAAGATGGCGTCCCTCGAATTCCGATTGGCTGATAGGATTCTATCAGCCAATCGGAATTAAGGTAGGAAAAATCTGATTGGCTGATTGAATCAGCCAATCAGATTCAAGTTCAATTGGATTGGCTGATCCAATCAGCCAATCAGATTGAGCTTGCATTCTATTGGCTGTTCCAATCAGATTTTTCCTACCTTAATTCCGATTGGCTGATAGAATCCTATCAGCCAATCGGAATTTGAGGGACGCCATCTTGGATGACGTCATTTAAAGGAACCTTAATTTGTCGCTAGTCCGTCGGTGAGGAAGGATGGCTCCGCGTCGGCTGCTTCAAGATGGACCCGCTACGCTCCGGATGGAAAAAGATAGAAGATGCCGCCTGGATGAAGACTTTGGACCCTCTGGAGGACCACTTCTTGCCGGATAGAATGAAGACTTCGGACCCTCTGGAGGACCTCTTCTTGCCGGATAGGATGAAGAATTCGGACCCTCTTCTGGACGGATCGGTGATATCCGGCTGGGTGAATACAAGGTAGGGAGATCTTTAGGGGCTTAGTGTTAGGTTTTTTAAGGGGGGTTGGGTGGGTTAGATTAGGGGTATGTGGATGGTGGGTTGTAATGTTGGGGGGGGTATTGTATGTTTTTTTTTACAGGCAAAAGAGCTGATTTCTTTGGGGCATGCCCCGCAAAAAGCCATTTTAAGGGCTGGTAAGGTAATAGAGCTGTTTACTTTTTATTTTATAATAGGGTAGGGCATTTTATTTTGGGGGGGGGCTTTGTTGTTATTAACTATTTAATTGCTACCTAGTTAAAATAATAACAAAATTACCTGTAAAATAAATCCTAACCTAAGTTACAATCAACTAAACTAAATTATCAAAAAAAACCCCACTAAATTACAAAAAATAAAAAAGGATTACAAGAATTTTAAACTAATTACACCTACTCTAAGCCCCCTAAAAAAATAACAAAGCCCCCCAAAATAAAAAAATGCACTACCCTATTCTAAAATAAAAAGTTACCAGCTCTATTACCTTACCAGCCCTTAAAAGGGCTTTTTGCGGGGCATGCCCCAAAGAAATCAGCTCTTTTTGCCTGTAAAAAAAAACATACAATACCCCCCTAACATTACAACCCACCACCCACATACCCTTAATCTAACCCACCCAAACTCCCTTAAAAAAACTAACACTAAGCCACTGAAGATCTCCCTACCTTGTATTTACCCAGCCGGGTATCACCGATCCGTCCAGAAGAGGGTCCAAAGTCTTCATCCTATCCGGCAAGAAGAGGTCCTCCAGAGGGTCCGAAGTCTTCATCCTATCCGACAAGAAGAGGTCCTCCAGAGGGTCCAAAGTCTTCATCCAGGCAGCATCTTCTATCTTCTTCCATCCGGAGCGGAGCGGGTCCACCTTGAAGCAGCCGAAGCGGATTCATCCTTCCTCACTGACGGACTAATGACGAATGAAGGTTCCTTTAAATGAAGTCATCCAAGATGGCGTCCCTCAAATTCCTATTGGCTGATAGGATTCTATCAGCCAATCGGAATTAAGGTAGGAAAAATCTGATTGGCTGATTGAATCAGCCAATCAGATTCAAGTTCAATTGGATTGGCTGATCCAATCAGCCAATCAGATTGAGCTTGCATTCTATTGGCTGTTCCAATCAGATTTTTCCTACCTTAATTCCGATTGGCTGATAGAATCCTATCAGCCAATCGGAATTTGAGGGACGCCATCTTGGATGACGTCATTTAAAGGAACCTTCATTCGTCGCTAGTCCGTCGATGAGGAAGGATGGCTCCGCGTCGGCTGCTTCAAGATGGACCCGCTACGCTCCGGATGGAAAAAGATAGAAGATGCCGTCTGGATGAAGACTTTGGACCCTCTGGAGGACCTCTTCTTGCCGGACAGAATGAAGACTTCGGACCCTCTGGAGGACCTCTTCTTGCCGGATAGGATGAAGAATTCGGACCCTCTTCTGGACGGATCGGTGATATCCGGCTGGGTGAATACAAGGTAGGGAGATCTTCAGGGGCTTAGTGTTAGGTTTTTTAAGGGGGGGTTGGGTGGGTTAGATTAGGGGTATGTGGGTGGTGGGTTGTAATGTTGGGGGGGGTATTGTATGTTTTTTTTTACAGGCAAAAGAGCTGATTTCTTTGGGGCATGCCCCGCAAAAAGCCCTTTTAAGGGCTGGTAAGGTAATAGAGCTGTTAATTTTTTATTTTAGAATAGGGTAGGGCATTTTTTTGGGGGGGGGGCTTTGTTATTTTTTTAGGGGGCTTAGAGTAGGTGTAATTAGTTTAAAATTCTTGTAATCTTTTTTTATTTTTTGTAATTTAGTGGTTTTTTTTTGTAATTTAGTTTAGTTGATTTAATTGTAGGTAATTGTAGGTAGTTTAGTTAATTAATTTATTGATAGTGTAGTCTTAGGTTTAATTGTAACTTAGGTTAGGATTTATTTTACAGGTAATTTTGTAATTATTTTAACTAGGTAGCTATTATATAACTATTTAATAGCTTTTGTATCTAGTTAAATAAATACAAAGTTACCTGTAAAATAAATATAAATGCTAAAATAGCTACAATATAATTATTCGTTATATTGTAGCTATATTAGGGTTTATTTTACAGGTAAGTATTTAGCTTTAAATAGGAATAATTTATTTAATAAGAAATAATTTATTTTGTTAGATTTAAATTATATTTAACTTAGGGGGTGTTAGGGTTAGGGTTAGACTTAGATTTAGGGGTTAATACATTTATTAGAGTAGCGGCGAGGTCCGGTCTGCAGATTAGGTGTTAATACTTGAAGTTAGGTGGCGGCGATGTTAGGGAGGGCAGATTAGGGGTTAATACTATTTATTATAGGGTTTGCGAGGCGGGAGTGAGGCGGTTTAGGGGTTAATACATTTATTATATTGGCGGCGAGATCCGGTCGGCAGATTAGGGGTTAATAAGTGTAGGTAAGGTAGCAGCGATGTTGGGGGGGCAGATTAGGGGTTAATAAATATAATGTAGGTGTCGGCGACGTTGGGGGCAGCAGATTAGGGGTTCATAGGGATAACGTAGGTTGCAGCAGTGTCCGGAGCGGAAGATTAGGGGTTAATAATAAAATGCAGGGGTCAGCGATAGCGGGGGAGGAAGATTAGGGGCTAATAAATGTAAGGTTAGGGGTGTTTAGACTCGGGGTACATGTTAGGGTGTTAGGTGCAGACTTAGAAACTGTTTCCCCATAGGAAACAATGGGGCTGCGTTAGGAGCTGAACGCTGCTTTTTTGCAGGTGTTTTTTTTTTTTAGCTCAAACTGCCCCATTGTTTCCTATGGGATATAATGCACAAGCACATTTTTCAAGCTGGCCGCTACCGTAAGCAACGCTGATATTTAGAGTTGAAGTGGCGGAAAATTATGCTCTACGCTCCCTTTTTGGAGCCTAACGCAGCCCTTCAGAGAACTCTAAATACCAGCGTTATTTAAAAGGTGCGGGGGGAATAAAACACACATAGCTAACGCACCCCTTTGGCCGCAAAACTCTAAATCTAGCCGTAATATTCTTAAATTTATTTAGTTTGTTCATAATTTTGATGTCACTGGTTTATTATATATATTTTTTTAACGCTCCATCAACGATATCCTGAGTTTGCAATTCCAAAAAGATACTTTTTTTGTTGTTGTTGTTGTGTTTATACATTTTATTTAACTGGTAAAGATGGATTTTGAGTAAAAAAGCAAACATCAATAAATGGAGAATATTATGGAAATATTTTATATAATGTACAGTGAGACTTGGAAAGAGTTGTATAAGATACCAGGTTGCATTTTTGAGGCATATGTAAATGTGACCTAATTTTATTTATGTGGGAGGAACAATTTGCTTGACTTTGTACTGAATGGTGGCACATATTATTACTAAAGAGATGTGGCTGATTATTATTGTAAGCACAGGACATGTGCCACTCCCTTAATATCTAAAATGTATCATTCCTTCAGTCTAAAAAAAGAAGAGATTTAAAGGAATAGTCTAGTCAAGATAAAATTCTCATGATTCAGATAGAGCAGGCAATATTAAGAAACATTCGCCTAGATTACGAGTCTTGCGTTAGCCTTAAAAAGCAGCGTTGAGGGGTCCTAATGCTGCTTTTTAACGCCCGTCTGGCAGGTACAGGTGTACCGCTCACTTTTTTTCCGCGATTTTAGCATACCTCAAATCCCCTTACGTCAATTGTGTATCCTATCTTTTTAATGGGATTTTCCTAATGCCGGTATCGCTTGAAAAAGTGAGCGGTACACCCTCTACCTCCAAGACTCCTACCGCATTTTAAAGTCAGTAGTTAAGAGTTTTATGGGCTAACGCCGTAACATAAAACTCTTAACTAAAGTGCTAAAAAGTACACTAACACCCATAAACTACCTATTAACCCCTAAACCGAGACCCCCCCCCACATTGCAAACACTAAAATAAAATTATTTAACCCCTAATCTGCCGACCGGACATCGCCGCCACTAAATGTATTAACCCCTAAACCGCCGCACTCCTCGCAAACACTAGTTACATTTTAATAACCCCTAATCTGCCGTCCCTAACATTGCCGACACCTAATTACATTTATTAACCCCTATTCTGCCGCCCCCAACGTTGCCGCTACTATATTAAATGTATTAACCTCATATACCTAAGTCTAACCCTAACCCCCCCAACTTAAAGGGTCATGAAACCCAAAAATTTTCTTTCGTGATTTAAAAAGAGCATGTAATTTTAAACAACTTTCTAATTGACTTCTATTATCTAATTGGTTTTATTCTCTTGATATTCTTTGTTTAAAAGCATATCTAGATAGGCTCAGTAGCTTCTGATTGGTTGCTGCACTTAGAAGCCTTGTGTGATTGGCTCACTAATGTACATTTCTATTTCTTCCATAAAGGATATCTAAAAAATGAAGCTTAATAAATAATAGAAGTAAATTGGAATGTTGTTTGAATTTGTATTCTCTATCTGAATCATGAAAGAAAAAAATAGGGTTTAGTGTCCCTTTAAATATAATTTAAATACATCTAAATAAATTATTCCTATTTAAAACTAAATACTTATCTATAAAATGAACCCTAAGATAGCTACAATATAACTAATAGTTACATTCTAGCTATCTAAGGGTTTATTTTTATTTTACAGGCAACTTTGTATTTATTTTAACTAGGTACAATAGTTATTAAATAGTTATTAAATATTTAATAAACTACCTAGCTAAAATAAATACACATTTACCTGTAAAATAAACCCTAACCTAAGTTACAATTACACCTAACACTACACTATCATTAAATTAATTACATAAAATACCTACAATTAATTACAATTAAATTAATTAAACTAAATTACGAAAAACAACAAACACTAAATTACAGAAAATAAAAAAGAAATTACAGATATTTTAAACTAATTACACCTAATCTAATCCCCCTAATAAAATAAAAAAGCCCCCCAAAATAAAAAAAAATCCCTACCCTATACTAAATTACAAATAGCTCTTAAAAGGGCCTTTTGCGGGGCATTGCCCCAAAGTAATCAGCTCTTTTACCTGTAAAAAAAAATACAATACCCCCCCAACATTACAACCCACCACCCACACACCCAAAGCTACTCTAAAACCCACCCAATCCCCCCTTAATAAAACCTAACACTAACCCCTTGAAGATCACCCTACCTTGAGATGTTTTCACCCAGCCAGGCACAAGTGGACCTCCAGAGGGGCAGAAGTCTTCATCCGATCCGGCCAGAAGAGGACATCCAGACCGGCAGCGGCGGTGTCCGGAGCAGCAGATTAGGGGTTAATAATATAATGCAGGTGTCGGCGATGTCGGGGGCGGCAGATTAGGGGTTAATAAGTGTAATATTAGGGGTGTTCAGACTCGGGGTTCATGTTAGGGTGTTAGATGCAGACGTAAAAAAGTATTTCCCCATAGGAAACAATGGGGCTGCGTTAGGAGCTGAACGTTGCTTTTTTGCAGGTGTTAGTTTCTTTTTTCAGCCAGCTCAGCCCCATTATTTCCTATGGGGAAATCGTGCATGAGCACATTACACCAGCTTTTCACTGACTTAAGCAACGCTGGTATTGAGGTGAGATGTGGAACTAAATTTTGCTCAACGCTCACTTTTCTGAGGCTAACGCCGGCTTGCAGAAAACCTGTAATACCAGCGTTGTCTTAAGTGAGCGGTGAGAAAAAAAGGAGTGTTAGCACCGCACAGCCTTACCAACAAAAACTTGTAATCTAGCCGTTTATAATTTACTCCTATTATCAATTCTTTTTCGTTCTCTTGGTATCTTTATTTAAATGTAAACTTAGGAGCCGGCCCATTTTTGGTTCAGCACCTGAGTAGCGCTTGCTACATTTAGACACTAATCAGAAAGTGCTACCCAGGTGCTGAACCAAACATTGTCTGGCTCCTATGCTTTCATTCTTGCCTTTTCAAATAAAGATACCAAGAGAATGAAGAAAATTCATAATAGGAGTAAATTAGAGCATGCAATTTTACGCATCTTTCTATCTGAATCTTAAAAGTTTAATTTTGACTAGTCTATTCCTTTAAATATAGGAAAGTTGTGGAAATATATCTGAATATTTATTTATTTATTGTATATGTTTTAATGTGTATTTATCTGCTGATATGTATGTACTTTCTTTTATCAGATTCATCATTAAAATACATGTAATGTGGCATATTTTTTTAAGTAGTTGAGCTTGTCAGAGACTATTGAGTGAAAGCTATTTGGAAACACATTTATCGATAGTGAATAGAGCATAATGAGGTGTTAATGATCTCTATGACTGATCTAGCAGTCAATTTCCATTTTTTTTTTTATAGAGGATGTGTTTTATACTGTAGTGTTTACTTTTTATTTTGGTTTTATTTGAAGCTATGAATGAATTAATTAATTGATGTATTTTTTAAACATATATTGTACTCAAATGTATAATATCATTTATTTTGGTAGGATCCATTTTGTGTTTTTTATGATGAATGCAAATTTATGCTGTGTTATTTATTTGTGAATGGCTTTAAAAGCCTTGAATGCTGAATTGTGTATTAATATGACAGAAGTAATAGTATGCTATTTAATATAGCTGTTGAGTTTAAAACAAAGACTGACAGAATGCATTGTACAGTTTAGATGTAATTAATGATACATCATACTGTTTTAAATATGCTGTGTGTGAATGATCTTGAATTTTAACTGACAGTGACTGGCTTCTTCTAACACAAGGACTGGACAAATATGTTATTGGGGGCATATTAGATGAATCATCATAAAGTACTACAAATTGCCTAAACCTGCTACATACTAGTTAATGATTGCTTAGAGCAGGGGTTTTCAACCTTTCATCAGCCTCCTTAACAGGCCATATTTTCAGAATTACCTTGGGTGAGAGCAGGTTAATGGCCATATTAATAAGCAGATGATTATTTCACGTGTGCTCTAGTTCATATATCCTGAAGACCTGACCTATTAGGGAGGCCCAAGGACAGGTTTGAAAATCTGTGGCTTATTTAAAGCAGTGGCAACATTTACAGCTAGCCCTAATTGGCCACAGTTAAATGGAACCTACATAATGAGCCCCATACCGCACTCCAATACCAGCTCTGCTTAAGTCAGCGGTGAGCTGATTTTACATGCTCGTGCACAATTTCCCCATAGACATCAATGGGGAGAGCCAGCTGATAAAATGTCTAACACCTGCAAAAAAGCAGTGTAAAGCTCAGTAACGCAGCCCCATTGATTCCTATGGGGAAACAAAATTTATGTTTACACCTAACACCCTAACATAAACCCTGAGTGTAAACACCCCTAATCTTACACTTATTAACCCCTAATCTGCCGCCCCCTACATCACCGACACCTACATTAGATTTATTAACCCCTAATCTGCCGCTATAATAAACATATTAACCCCTAAACTGCCGCACTCCCGCATCGCAAACACTAGTTAAATATTATTAACCCCTAATCTGCTGCCCCTAACATCGCTGCCACCTACCTACATTTATTAACCCCTAATCTGCTGACCCTAACATCACCGCCACTATACTAAAGTTATTAACCCCTAACCCTAAGTCTAACCCTAACTCTAACACCCCTAACTTAAATATAATTAAATTAAATCTAAATCAAACCTACTATTGATAACTAAATATTAGGATTGGAACAGCCAATAGAAAGCGAGCTCAATCCTATTGGCTGATTGGATCAGCCAATAGGATTGAAGTTCAACCTTAATTCCGATTGGCTAATAGAAATCTATCAGCCAATAAGAATCTAAGGGACGCCATCTTGGATGATGTCACTTAAAGGAACCTTCATTCATCGGGAGTCGTCGGAAGAAGAGGATGCTCCGCGCCGGATGTCTTGAAGATGGAGCCACTCCACGCCGGATGGATGAAGATAGAAGATGCCGTCTGGATGAAGACTTCTGCCCGTCTGGAGAACCACTTCCGCCGGCTTGGATGAAGACTTCTCCCGGCTTAGTTGAGAACTTCTTGCCGATTCACTGAGGACTTCTCCCGGATTTGTTGAGGATGGATGTCGACTCTTCAAAACTGTAAGTGGATCTACAGGGGTTAGTGTTAGGTTTTTTTTAAGGGTTTATTGGGTGGGTTTTATTTTTAGGATAGGGTTTGGGCAGCGATAGTGCTAACTGCCCTTTTAAGGCAATGCCTATCTAAATGCCCTTTTCAGGGCAATAGGGAGCTTAGCTTTTTTTAGTTAGGGTTTTATTTGGGGGGTTTGGTTGTGTGGGTGGTGGGTTTTTTTTTTTACAGGTAAAAGAGCTGATTTCTTTGGGGCAATGCCCCGCAAAAGGCCCTTTTAAGGGCTATTGGTAGTTTAGTTTAGGATAGGGATTTTTTTATTTTGGGGGGCTTTTTTATTTTGATAGGGCTATTATATTAGGTGTAATTAGTTTAAATATTTTGTAATTTGTTTTTTATTTTATGTAATTTAGTGGGGGTTTTGTAATTTAGGTAATTTTATTTAATTTAGGTAATTGTATTTAATTTAGGTAATTTATTTAATTGTATTGTAAGGTTAGGTGTTATTGTAAAGCAGGTTAGGTTTTATTTTACAGGTAAATTTGTACTTATTGTAGCTAGATAGTTATTAAATAGTTAATAACTATTTAGTAACTATTCTACCTAGTTAAAATAAATAAAAACTTGCCTGTAAAATAAAAATAAAACCTAAGCTAGCTACAATGTAACTATTAGTTATATTGTAGCTAGCTGATGGTTTATTTTATAGGTAATTATTTACTTTAAAATATGAATTATTTAGTTATTAATAGTAGGTTTGATTTAGATTTAATTTAATTAAATTTAAGTTAGGGGGTGTTAGGGTTAGGGTTAGACTTAGGGTTAGGAGTTAATACATTTAGTATAGTGGTGTCAGATTAGGGGTTAATAAATGTAGGTAGGTGGCGGCAATGTTAGGGATGGCAGATTAGGGGTTAATACTATTTAACTAATGTTTGTGATGCGGGAGTACGGCGGCTTAGGGGTTAATATGTTTATTATAGTGGTGGCGATGTCCGGAGTGGCAGATTAGGGGTTAATCATTTTATTATAGTGTTTGCGATGTGGGAGGGCCTCGGTTTAGGGGTTAATAGGTAGTTTATGGGTGTTAGTGTACTTTTTAGCACTTTAGTTATGAGTTTTATGCTACAGCTTTGTAGTGTAAAACTCAAAACTACTGACTTTAGAATGCGTTACCAATCTTGACGGGATAGGGTGTACCGCTCACTTTTTGGCCTCCCAGGAAAAGCTTGTAATATCGGCGCTATGAAAATCCCATTGAAAAAAACACTTTACGCAATTTGCGTAAGTTGATTTGCGTTATGGCTAAAAAAGTGTGCAGTGCCCCTAAACCTGCAAGACTCATAATACCAGCGGTAGTGAAAAAGCAGCGTTATAACCTGATAACGCTGCTTTTTTCACTATAACGCAAAACTCGTAATCTTGCCGTAGGTGTTTAACGTCCACAAAGGAGCATAAGAGCTTGTATTTTTTTAAAGCATATATACGGCTAGATTTAGAGTTTGGCGGTAGCCGTCAAAACCAGCATTAGAGGCTCCTAACGCTGGTTTTTACCGCCCGCTGGTATTTAGAGTCAGTCATGAAAGGGTCTAACGCTCACTTTCCAGCCGCGACTTTTCCATACCGCAGATCCCCTTACATCATTTGCGTATCCTATCTTTTCAATGGGATCTTTCTAACGCCGGTATTTAGAGTCTTGGCTGAAGTGAGCGTTAGAACTCTAATGACAAAACTCCAGCCGCAGAAAAAAAACAGGAGTTAAGAGCTTTCTGGGCTAACGCCGGTTCATAAAGCTATTAACTACTGTGCTCTAAAGTACACTAACACCCATAAACTACCTATGTACCCCTAAACCGAGGCCCCCCCACATCGCCGCCACTCTATTAAAATTTTTTAACCCCTAATCTGCCGACCGCACACCGCCGCCACCTACTTTATCCCTATGTACCCCTAATCTGCTGCCCCTAACACCGCCGACCCCTATAATATATTTATTAACCCCTAATCTGCCGCCCCCAACGTCGCCTCCACCTTCCCTTCACTTATTAACCCCTAATCTGCCGACCGGACCACACCGCTACTATAATAAATGTATTAACCCCTAATCCGCCTCACTCCTGCCTCAATAACCCTATAATAAATAGTATTAACCCCTAATCTTCCCTCCCTAACATCGCCGCCACCTAACTTCAAGCATTAACCCCTAATCTGCCGATCGTACCTCACTGCTACTCTAATAAATTTTTTAACCCCTAAAGCTAATTCTAACCCTAACCCTAACACCCCCCTAAATTAAATATAATTTAAATCTAACGAAATAAATTAACTCTTATTAAATAAATTATTCCTATTTAAAGCTAAATACTTACCTGTAAAATAAACAGTAATATATCTACAATATAAATTATAATTATATTGTAGCTATTTTAGGATTAATATTTATTTTACAGGCAACTTTGTATTTATTTTAACCAGGTACAATAGCTATTAAATAGTTAATAACTATTTAATAGTTACCTAGTTAAAATAATTACAAAATTACCTGTAAAATAAATCCTAACCTAAGTTACAATTAAACCTAACACTACACTATCAATAAATTAATTAAATACAATACCTACAAATAAATACAATGAAATAAACTAACTAAAGTACAAAAAATAAAAAAGAACTAAGTTACAAAAAATAAAAAAATATTTACAAACATTAGAAAAATATTACAACAATTTTAAACTAATTACACCTACTCTAAGCCCCCTAATAAAATAACAAAGACCCCCAAAATAAAAATATGCCCTACCCTATTCTAAAATTAAAATAGAAAAGCTCTTTTACCTTACCAGCCCTGAAAAGGGCCCTTTGCCGGGCATGCCCCAAAGAATTCAGCTCTTTTCCTGTAAAAAGAAAACATATAATACCCCCCCCAACATTACAACCCACCACCTACATACCCCTAATCTAACCCAAACCCCCCTTAAATAAACCTAACACTAAGCCCCTGAAGATCTCCCTACCTTGTCTTCACCACGCCGGGTTCACTGATCGATCCAGAAGAGCCTCTGATGTCTTGATCCAAGCCCAAGCGGGGGGCTGAAGATGTCCATGATCCGACTGAAGTCTTCATCCAAGCGGGAGCTGAAGAGGTCCATGATCGGGCTGAAGTCTTCTATCAAGCGGCATCTTCAATCTTCTTTCTTCCGGATCCATGGTCATCCCGCCGACGCGAAACATCCATCTTCACCGACGACTTCCTGACTAATGACGGTTCCTTTAAGGGACGTCATCCAAGATGGGTCCCTCGAATTCCGATTCCTATCCGGCAAGAAGAGGTCCTCCAGACGGTCCAAAGTCTTCATCCAGGTGGCATCTTCTATCTTCTTCCATCCGGAGCGGAGCGGGTCCATCTTGAAGCAGCCGACGCGGAGCCATCCTTCTTCACCGACGGACTAACGACGAATGAAGGTTCCTTTAAATGAAGTCATCCAAGATGGCGTCCCTCGAATTCCAATTGGCTGATAGGATTCTATCAGCCAATCGGAATTAAGGTAGGAAAATTCTGATTGGCTGATGGAATCAGCCAATCAGATTCAAGTTCAATCCGATTGGCTGATCCAATCAGCCAATCAGATTGAGCTTGCATTATATTGGCTGATCGGAACAGCCAATAGAATGCGAGCTCAATCTGATTGGCTGATTGGATCAGCCAATCGGATTGAACTTGAATCTGATTGGCTGATTCCATCAGCCAATCAGAATTTTCCTACCTTAATTCCGATTGGCTGATAGAATCCTATCAGCCAATCGGAATTCGAGTGACGCCATCTTGGATGACGTCCCTTAAAGGAGCCTTCATTCATCGGTAGTCCGTCGGGCCAGCAGGATGTTCCGCGTAGGAGGTCTGCAAGATGGATCCTGAAGAAAGAAGATTGAAGACCATGCTTGGAAGATGACATTGCCCTGATAGAACACTTCTTCAGCGCCGCCTGGAGGATCACTTCATCGGATGGAGGATTTCTTCAGCGCCCCTTGGAGGATCACTTCTGCTGCTTCGGATCTCCTCTTCAGTTCCATCGGTGGCTCGGTTGAGTGAAGACGACTCAAGGTAGGATGATTTTCAGGGGGGTAGTGTTAGTTTTTTTAAGGGGGGGTTTGGGTTAGATTAGGGGTATGTGGGTGGTAAGTTTTAATGTTGGGGGGGGTTGTATTTTTCTTTTACAGGCAAAAGAGCAGTTTTCTTTGGGGCATGCCCCGCAAAAGGCCCTTTTGAGGGCTGGTAAGGTAAAAGAGCTTTGAACTTTTTTAATTTAGAATAGGGTAGGGCATTTTTTTAATTTGGGGGTCTTTGTTATTTTATTAGGGGGCTTAGAGTAGGTGTAATTAGTTTAAAATTGTTGTAATATTTTTCTAATGTTTGTAAATATTTTTTTATTTTTTGTAACAGTTCTTTTTTATTTTTTGTACTTTAGTTAGTTTATTTAATTGTATTTATTTGTAGGTATTGTATTTAATTAATTTATTGATAGTGTAGTGTTAGGTTTAATTTTAGATAATTGTAGGTAGTCTATTTAATTAATTTATTGATAGTGTAGTGTTAGGTTTAATTGTAACTTAGGTTAGGATTTATTTTACAGGTAATTTTGTAATTATTTTAACTAGGTAGCTATTAAATAGTTATTAACTATTTAATAGCTATTGTACCTGGTTAAAATAAATACAAAGTTGCCTGTAAAATAAATATTAATCCTAAAATAGCTACAATATAATTATAATTTATATTGTAGCTATATTATGGTTTATTTTACAGGTAAGTATTTAGCTTTAAATAGGAATAAGTTACTTAATAAGAGTTAATTTATTTCGTTAGATTTAAATTATATTTAATTTAGGGGGGTGTTAGAGTTAGGGTTAGACTTAGCTTTAGGGGTTATTACATTTATTAGAGAAGCGGGGAGGTCCGCTCGGCAGATTAGGGGTTAATACTTGAAGTTAGGTGTCGGCGATGTTAGGGAGGGCAGACTAGGGGTTAATACTATTTATTATAGGGTTAGTGAGGCGGTTTAGGGGTTAATACATTTATTATAGTAGCGGTGAGGTCCGGTCGGCAGATTAGGGGTTAATAATTGTAGGTAGGTGCAGGGGACGTTGTGGGGGGCAGATAGGGGTTAATAAATATAATATAGGGGTCGGCAGTGTTAGGGGCAGCAGATTAGGGGTACATAGGGATAACGTAGGTTGCGGCGGTGTACGGAGCGGCAGATTAGGGGTTAATAATAATATGCAGGGGTCAGCGATAGCGGGGGCGGCAGATTAGAGGTTAATAAGTGTAAGGAAATGTTTAGAGGTATCTCATGTGATTAAATAAATGTTTTTGAGCTGGGAAAACTTAGATATCATTGGATAATAAAAACTGATAAATAAAGTGTGTGTATGTAAGTGTGTGAGTACAATGTATAGATATAGGTATAGATAGAGATATAAATAAATATAATGTATTTCTCTCTGGCCAATAAAACCTCCTTTAATAGTTTTCAAGATGATTGGAATTTTGATGTAGTGTGTTTCTCTAATAATGATGATGACATGGGGTGAGCGTCTATTAACTTGAGAGACCATATTTATACAGGCTGATGAGCATAAATCAGTTATTCTTTGCTAAATGTGATCTTTAATAACTTCTGGTGACTTAGACAGTAATGCTTCAATAATGTCTTAATTTTTGTTAGAAGCACTTCAGTTGTGAAGTTATTGATCAGAAAATAGGAATGATACCAAAGAAGCTGCTCTTAGAGTATATTTGTATCGGGTAATCCTTCTTTGGACTCCTACCAAAAGCTACCCCTTGATGTGCACCCTTACTATTGGCTTACACCTATCAGAATACTAAAAATCACATTTGTATTGGTCGCAGGTTTAAAGAGAAATGAAACCCTCAAAAATTATTTTGTGATTCAGACAGAGGATACAATTTTTTAAAAGTTTCCAATGTACTTCTATGATCAAATTAGCTTTGTTTCCATTGTATTCTTTGTTAAAAAGATGCCTATCTAGGTGTCTGAAGGATTACATGGCAGAAAATAGTGCTGCCATCTAGTGCTTAAATTTGGATAACATTCTTGTGACTAGATTACGAGTTTTGCATTATGATGGAAAAAGCCTCATAATGCTGCTTTTTCACTACCACTGCTATTATGAGTATTGTAGGTATAACTGTACCGCACACTTTTTTGGCCGTAACGCAACGTAACCACCGCACCTTTCAAAAAGTCCTTTTCCAATGGGACTTCCATAGCGCCGGTATTACAAGTTTTGCCTGGGAGGCAAAAAAGTGAGCGGTACAGCCTATACCGACAAGATTCATTCCGCCATCTAAAGTCAGTAGTTATGGGTTTTGCGCTACAAAGCTGTAGCATAAAACTCAAAGTGTTACAAAGTACACTAACACCCATAAACTACCTATTAACCCCTAAACCGAGGCCCTCCCACATCGCAAACACTATAATAAAATGATTAACCCCTAATCTGCCGCTCCGGACATCGCCGCCACTATAATAAACATATTAACCCCTAAACCGCCACACTCCCGCATCGCAAATACTAGTTAAATATTATTAACCCCTAATCTGCCGCCCCGAAAGTTACCGCCGCCACTATACTAAAGTTATTAACCCCTAAACCTAACCCTAAGTCTAACCCTAACACCCCTAACTTTAATATAATTAAAATAAATCTAAATAAAACTTACTATCATTAACTAAATAATTCCTATTTAAAACTAAATACTTACCTATAAAATAAACCCTAAGCTAGCTACAATATAACAGCCAATCGGAATTCAAGGGACGCCATCTTGGATGACATCATTTAAAGGAACCTTCAGTGTACGGCTGTGACCGTATGAAGAGGATGCTCCACGCCGGATGTCTTGAAGATGAAGCCTTTCCGCGTCGGAAGGATGAAGATAGAAGATGCCGTCTGGATGAAGACTTCTGCCCGCCTGGAGGACGACTTCTTGCCGCTTGGATGAAGACTTCTCCCGGCATCGTTGAGGACTTCTGCCCACTTGGATGAAGACTTCTCCCGGCTTGATGAGGATGGATGTCCGGTCTTAAAAAAACTGTAAGTGGATCTTCAGGGGTTGATGTTAGGTTTTTTAAGGGTTTATTGGGTGGGTTTTATTTTTAGATTAGGGGTTTGGGCAAAGAAAAAGAGCTAAATGCCCTTTTAAGGGCAATGCCCATAAAATACTATTTTCAGGGCAATGGGGAACTTAGGTTTTTTAGTGGGTTTTACTGTTGGGGGGTTGTTTGTATTTTTTTTACAGTTAAAAGAGCTGAATTCTTTGGGGCAATGCCCCGCAAAAGGCCCTTTTAAGTTTAATTTAGGCTAGGGTTTTTTTTAATTTTTTGGGGGGCATTTTTATTTTGATAGGGCTATTAGATTAGGTGTAATTAGTTTAAATATTTGATCATTTCTTTTTTATTTTGTGTAATTTAGTGGGGGTTTTATTGTTGTTGTAATTTAGTTAATTGTATTTAATTAATGTAATATATTTAATTGTAGTGTAATGTTAGGTGTTAGTGTAAGACAGGTTAGGTTTAATTTTACAGGTACATTTGCATTTATTTTAACTAGTCTACCTATTTAAAATATTTATAAACTTAGCTGTGAAATAAAAATAAAACCTAAGATAGCTACAATGTAACTATTAGTTATATTGTAGCTAGCTTAGAGTTTATTTTATAGGTAAGTATTTAGCTTTAAATAGGAACTAGTTTTATTTAGATTTATTTTAATTATATTAAAGTTAGGGTTAGGGTTAGAATTAGGGTTAGGTTTAGGGGTTAATAAGTGTAGGTAGGTGGCGGGGATGTCGGGGGCTGCAGATTAGGGGTGTTTAGACTCAGGGTTTATGTTAGGGTGTTAGGTGTAAACATAACTTTTCTTTCCCTAAAGGAATCAAAGGGGCTGTGTTACGGAGCTTTACGCTCCTTTATTGCAGGTGTTAGGCTTTTTTTTAGATGGCTCTCCCCATTGATGCCTATGGGAAAATCGTGCACAAGGACGTAAAACCAGCTCATAGCAGCGCTGGTATTTGTGTGTGGTATGGAGCTCAATGCTGCCATATTGCCTGCTAACGCCGGGTTTTTGCAAACCTGTAATAGCAGCGTTATTAAAGGTGAGCGGTGACAATAACTTGCAAGTTATTACCGAGCCACTCATAACGTAAAACTCGTAATCTGGCCGTTGCAAAACTGCTGCCATTTACTGCTCTAGACACATGCACATTCTTGAGCTTATGGGGCCCATTTATCAAGCTACAAATGGAGCTTGTTGGCCCATGTTTCTGGAGAGTCTTCAGACTCACCAGAAACACCAGTTATGAAGCAGCGGTCTAAAGACCGCTGCCCCATAACCCTGTCCGCCTGCTCTGATAAGGCAAACAGAAATCGCTGGAAATCAACCCGATCAAGTACGATCGGGTTGATTGACACCTCCCTGCTGGCGGCAGGGGGCGGCGTTGCACCAGCTGCTCTTGTGAGCTGCTGGTGCAATGTTAAATGCGGAGAGCGTATTGCTCTCCGCATTCAGCGAGGTCTTGCGGACCTGACCCGTACTGTCGGATCAGGTCTGCAAGACCTTTGATAAATAGGCCCCTATATCTCTGCTTTTCCACAAAGATACAAAGAGATCAATTACAATTTAACAATAGAAGTAAATTAGAAAGGTGTGTTAAATTCCAATCACTATCTGAACCATGAAAGAAAAATGTTGGGTTTCATAAACATATCTTTATAGAATGCAATGAAAATACAATTTTCAGTTCAAAGGTAGGGGCACAAATGATTCTAATAAAATCTATTAATGATTCAGTGATAGCTGTTATTGTGAATGTATATATTGTATGCCCCATGCACATGCATTCAAACACTACATTGGCACTATTTATTACATGGCAAAGCCAGCTCTCTAATCAGAAGCAGTGCAAGGGGCATGTGTACATATTTTTACCACATCTGTGCACTGTAAATGCTTTTACTGAAACACATGTTTATGGTAAAAATACACAAAAAAATATCCTGCAATGTGGCTTAAATTGTTGATTATGTTGGAACTGGATTTGAAAATGGCTTATTGTACCGGGTAAATACATCTATTAAAATAATGAGAATGACTGGAGTGAAGAATATTTGATAGAAGTCCAAAATCAAATTTCTGAATCCAAGATTTAGGAAATAACTTATTTGCTGTTGAGGAGTTTTCATCCAATGGTTTTAAATGAACTTTGATCAGTGCAAACTGCCCCAATAACTGATCTGTTTAATCAGTCACTATTGACAGGCATTGTTCCAGATGATTGGAGACTAGCAAATGTAGTACCTAATTATAAAAAGGTCAGTAGGGAAGAATCTAGTAACTGCAAGCCAGTTAGTTTAACTTCAGTAGTAGGGACATTAATGGAAAGTCTCTTAAAAGAAAGAATTATGACTTAAATAAAGACAAACAATGTAGAGGGCTAAAATCAGCATGGTTGTACTTTCGGGAAATCGTGTCAGACTATTCTAATTGTTTTCTTTGATTATGTAATAAAAGTATTTGACAAGAGTGGAGCAGTTGATGTAGCATATCTAGATTTCAGCAAAGCATTTCACGCAGCAAACTAATTTACAAACTGTATCTTCTTGGTCTAGACTCAAGAAATGGTGAACTAGTTTAAATGCTGGCTTAAAGGGCCACTAAACCCAAAATCTTTCTTTCATGATTCAGATAGAACATACAAATTTAGACAACATTACAATTTACTTCTATTATTTATTTTGCTTCATTTTTTAGATATTCTTATTTGAAGAAAAAGCAATGCACATGGGTGAGCCAATCACATGAGACTTCTATGTGCAGCAACCAATCAGCAGCTACTGAGCATATCTAGATATGCTTTTCAGCAAAGAATATCAAGAGAACAAAACAAATTAGAATGTGGGTTTCATGTACCTTTAACCCCTTAACGACCAACGACGTATGGGGTACGTCCTGCAAAAAAATGCAGTTAATGACCAAGGACGTATCCCGTACGTCGTTGGTCTTTGAAAGCAGTGGAAGCGATCCTGATCACTTCCAACTGCTTTCATGTTATAGCAGTGATGCCTCGATATTGAGGCATCCTGCTATAACATTTTTTAGCCCACCGATGAAGAGAGAGCCACCCTGTGGCCCTCTCTGCATCGGCCATCAATGGCCATGTTCGTTGGTGGGTGGGAGCTGATCCAGGGAGGCGGGTGGGCGGCCATCGGTGAGGAAGGGGGCGAGATCGAGTGCGCGCGTGTGCGCGGGTGCGCGCGCGTGCACGGGAGCGGGTGCGCGCGTGCACGGGAGCGGGTGCGCGCGCGGGCGGGTGGGAACCCTACACTATGGAACAAATGTTAAGTGTTACACGGTGGGAGAGAGGGTGGGAACATTAGATATTAACTTGTAATTTAACGATCTGGGAGGGTGGGAGGTTGGGGGTTGAGGGGGGGCAGCTACACTACAGAAAATATAATTTTTAAAATAATAAAATATAATAAAAAAGATATTTGATTTCAAACTGGGTACTGGCAGACAGCTGCCAGTACCCAATATGGCGCATAATAAGGCAGAGAGGGGGGTTATAGAGCTGTTTGGGGGGGATCAGGGAGGTTGAGGGCTAAGGGGGGATCCTACAGAGCAGAATTATCATTTTTTTTTTTTTTTTTTTAAATCCCAAAAAAACTCTTATTTTACTCTTATTTTAGTACTGGCAGACTTACTGCCAGTACTTAAGATGGCGGGGACAATTGTGGGATGGGGGAGGGAAGAGAGCTGTTTGGGAGGGATCAGGGGGTGTGATGTGTCATGTGGGAGGTTGATACCTACACTAAAGCTAAAATTAACCCTGCAAGCTCCCTACAAGCTCCCTAATTAACCCCTTCTATGCTGGGCATTATACACGTGTGGTGCGCAACGGCATTTAGCTGCCTTCTAATTACCAAAAAGCAAAGCCAAAGCCATATATGTCTGCTATTTCTGAACAAAGGGGATCCCAGAGAAGCTTTTACAACCATTTATGCCATAATTGCACAAGCTGTTTGTAAATTATTTCAGTGAGAAACCTAAAATTGTGAAAAATGTAACGCTTTATTTTTATTTGTTAGCATTTGGCGGTGAAATGGTGGCATGAAATATACCAAAATGGGCCTAGATCAATACTTTGGGTTGTCTACTACATTATACTAAAGATAAAATTAACCCTAAAAGCTCCCTACAAGCTTCCTAATTAACCCCTTCAATGCTGGGCATAATACATGTGTGGTGCGCAGTGGCATTTTGCGGCCTTCTAAATACCAAAAAGCAATGCCAAAGCCATATATGTCTGGAATTTCTGAACAAAGGGGATCCCAGAGAAGCATTTACAACCATTTGTGCCATAATTGCACAAGTTGTTTGTAAATAATTTCAGTGAGAAACCTAAAGTTTGTGAAACAATTTGTGAAAAAGTGAACAATTTTTTTTATTTGATCGCATTTGGTAGTGAAATGGTGGCATGAAATATACCAAAATGGGCCTAAATCAATAATTTGGGATGTCTTCTAAAAAAAAATATATGCATGTCAAGGGATATTCAGGGATTCCTGAAAGATATCAGTGTCCCAATGTAACTAGCGCTAATTTTGAAAAAAAGTGGTTTGGAAATAGCAAAGTGCTACTTGTATTTATGGCCCTATAACTTGAAAAAAAAGCAAAGCACATGTAAACATTGGGTATTTCTAAACTCAGGACAAAATTTAGAAACTATTTAGCATGGGTGTTTTTTGGTGGTTGTAGATGTGTAACAGATTTTGGGGGTCAAAGTTAGAAAAAGTGTGTTTTTTTCCATTTTTTCCTCATATTTTATAAATTTTTTTATAGTAAATTATAAGATATGATGAAAATAATGGTATCTTTAGAAAGTCCATTTGGTGGCGAGAAAAACGGTATATAATATGTGTGGGTACAGTAAATGAGTAAGAGGAAAATTACAGCTAAACACGAACACTGCAGAAATGTAAAAATATCCTTGGTCCCAAACGGACAGAAAATGGAAAAGTGCTGTGGTCCTTAAGGGGTTAAGGATAGAAAACATAGTGACTTAGCAAATGGAGTACATTCAGTAGAGGGGTGGTGTTACTAGTGGTGTTCCTCAGGGGTCAGTTCTCGTTTTTGTTTTGTTTAACATATTTATGATATATATCAGCAAATGGCTACAGGGGAAAGTATGTCTGTTTGTAGATGATACAAACATTTGTAATAGAGTAGATGTTCCAGGGGGGCTAGAAAAAAATGAGAAATGAAATACAACAATTGGAGGATTGGACAAATGACTGGGATCTAAAGTTTAACACTGCAAAGTATAAAATTATGCATTTAGGGAAGAAAAATCCAAACGTTAGTTACAGACTCAATGACACTTTACTGACTGTTACAAATGAGGAACGGAACTTGGGAATTATTATTTCTGATGATTTCAAATTTAGTAAACAATGTAGTATTGCAGCGAGTAAGGAGATATTTGCAGCAGAAATAGTAAGGTTCTTATGCCACTTTATAAATCATTAGTTAGGCCTCATCTTAAGTATTATGTGCAGTTCTGGAGGCCATATCTCCAGAAGGATATAAATAAACTGGAATCCGTTCAAAGGAGGGCTACTAAAATGGTACATGGCCTAAAAAATAAAATGTACCAGGAGAGGCTCAATGACCTAAATATGTATAGCTTAGAGGAGAGGAGTGAAAGAGGGGATATGATAGCAACTTTCAAGAATATTAAAGGACTTAGTAAATCTGAGGCTGTGAGTATTTTACATAAAAAGACAAATTCAAGAACAAGGGGTCATGAGCTCAAGCTGAAGGGTAGCTTATTCAGGAGTAATTTCCAGAAGCACTTCTTTTCTACAGAAAGGGTGATTGATTCATTGAATAAACTTTCCACAAGAGGTGGTAATGACAAACACTTTAGGGGACTTTAAGAATGCCTGGGATAAGCATAAGGCTATTCTACAAACTAAATAAGTTTATACTTTTAGGAAATATTGTGCAGACTTGCTGGGCCTATGGCTCTTATCTGCCATCAAAATCTGTTTCTATGGTTTCCTTTGATTGAGTTTATGAATGCATATGGCTTATATGTGTTTTTACAAAAGTAAGATTTTGTTGCCCATTTGTTAAACTGTGGATAGATAATCCTCTTGTATTATGAGCTATCAAAGCGACATGCACCCCCTAAATGTATTATTTCTTAAGTAAATACTTGTGTAGCCCCTGCACTGCTGTTGTAAACCAATTTTACAAGCACAGGATTTTCAAATAACCACAGACAAATCAGTTTGTCTCCACTGAGGAGTTCTTATGAATCAGTGGTCTTAGACTGCTGCTTCTTAAAGGGATAGTGTACAATATAATGGGCTGTTAATGATCTATTTTACATGCCAGTGTGTATTAAATTGTTTACAATTAACTCATTTACCTTTAGTTTGTTATTTGAAATAACTGCTTTTCATTTTAAAACCTACATCTGTTCCAAGGATGGACAACTGGTGGCCCATGGGCAACATACAACCCTTTGCATTAGTTTTGTGACGCCTGGGAAAAAGCAGAACTAAGAATGGGTGTCATCGTTTTTGTGGCCTCATAAAAAAGATGAATTAAAAATGTTTGCATCAGACTTCTGGTGAGTGGGCAACCATAAGAGTCCTCTTGAGAACAGCAGACAGAGGGTAATCTGCAACCTTACCTAAATATGGCCTGTGTGACTTGACATTTTTATGATATTAATTATTATTAGCATGTTTTAAAGTCATAAATTTAAACATAGCTCTTAAGGCTTCCAAAAGATTGTTCTGTTGTCCTCATGTGTTAGAAAGTTGTCCATCATTGATTTATACTAAAAATGTCAATACTGCAGTAACAGCTACCGAAAAAAACTTTTTTTTCAGCCAATCGGATTTTTCCTACCTTCATTCCGATTGGCTGATAGAATCCTATCAGCCAGTTGGAATTTGAGGGACGCCATCTTGGATGACGTCATTTAAAGGAACCTTCATTCAGTCGTTGGCCGTGGAAAGAAGAGGATGCTCCGCGTCGGATGTTTTGAAGATGGACCCGCTCCGCGCCGGATGGATGAAGATAGAAGATGCCGCTTGGATGAAGCTTTCTCCCGGTCCGGATGTCGTCTTCTGCCCCATTGGATGAATTCTTCTGGACGGATCGGATGACCAGTGGTGCCCGGCTGGGTGAACACGGCTTAAGGTAGGGTGATCTTCAATGGGGTAGTGTTAAGTTTTTTTAAGGGGGGATTGGGTGGGTTTTAGAGTGTGGGTGGTGGGTTGTAATGTTGTGGGGGGGGTCTTGTTTTTTATTGTACAGGTAAAAGAGCTGATTACTTTTGGGCAATGACCCGCAAAAAGCCCTGATTACTTTTGTAATTTAGTATAGGGTAGGGAATTTTATTATTTTGGGGGGCTTTTTTATTTTATTAGGGGGCTTAGATTAGGTGTAATTAGATTAAAATTATTGTAATATTTTTTTATTTTTTGTAATTTAGTGTTTGTTTTTTGTAATATAGTTTAGTTTATTTAATTGTATTTTAGTTTAGATCATTGTAGTTAATTTATTGAATTAATTTATTGATAGTGTAGTGTTAGGTGTATTTGTAATTTAGGTTAGTATTTATTTTACAGGTAATTTTGTACTTATTTTAACTAGGTATCTATTAAATAGTTATTAACTATTTAATAGCTATTGTACCTAGTTAAAATAAATACAAAGTTGCCTGTAAAATAAATATAAATCCTAAAATAGCTACAATGTAACTAATAGTTATATTGTAGCTATATTAGGGTTTATTTTATAGGTAAGTATTTAGTTTTAAATAGGATTAATTTATTTAATTATAGTAAATTTATTTAGATTTATTTAAATTATATTTAACTTAGGGGGTGTTAGGGTTAGGGTTAGACTTAGGTTTAGGGGTTAATAACTTTATTACAGTAGCGGCGACGTTGGGGGTAGTGATGTCGCAAACTTAAAATTTTCCATTTGCGAACAGCGAACGCGAACATCCGCAACTGTTCGCGAACGGGCGAACCGGGCGAACCGCCATTGACTTCAATAGGCAGGCGAATTTTAAAACCCACAGGGACTCTTTCTGGACACAATAGTGATGGAAAAGTTGTTTCAAGGGTACTAACACCTGGACTGGGGCATGCCGGAGGGGGATCCATGGCAAAACTCCCATGGAAAATTACATAGTTGATGCAGAGTCTGGTTTTAAGCCATAAAGGGCATAAATCACCTAACATTCCTAAATTGTTTGGAATAACGTGCTTTAAAACATCAGGTATGATGTTGTATCGATCAGGTAGTGTAAGGGTTACGCCCGCTTCACAGTGACAGACCAAACTCCCCATTTAACGCACCGCAAACAACCGCAAACAGTCCATTTGCACAACCGCAAACTCCCCATTTGCACAAGGTTGGATACCAAGCTAGCCATGTCCCATTCCTTGTCCTCACTGATGTCATTGAAGGTCTCTTCCTCCACCCAGCCATGTACAACACCAAGTGTCCCCGAAAGGTGACAACAAGTCCCCTGGGACGCCTGCTGTGTTTGGTCTTCCTCCTCCTCAAAGTCACCTTCCTCCTCTGACTCCTCTTCTTCAGACTCCTCTCTATGCGTTATTATAAGGTGTGTTAAGTAGTACTATTCTTATCAATTTAATCCCTGTTCCATCCCCTATCAAGGGACGTGTATATGGCATGGATTTTAGGAACCTGGAGATGGAAGAAGATGCTTGGTCGGTCCTCCTACTTCAAATTTGGGGCACTGCGCGTGCAATCGTGGCCGGACTTTTAGCCGACGGACATTTGGCCGACGGACATTTGGCCGATGGACATTTGGCCGAAACACAAGTGGCTGTCAGATAACAGTCCGGCCACAAGATAGATAGATTTGATAGATAGATAGATAGATACATAGATTAGATAGATAGATCAATAGATGAAATAGATACATTTGATAGATACTATAGATAGATAGATAGATTTGATAGATAAATATATAGATTTGATAGATATATAATTTCCCAGACAGAGAATTACAAGACGTGCGGTCTGGGACCCATGGTAAGGTTCCCAGAGGCAGTTGCGGCGCCAGGGGACGTGTATATGGCATGGATTTTAGGAACCGGGAGATGGAAAAATTTGCTTGGTCGGTCCACCTACTTCAAATTTGGGGCACTGCGCGTGCAATCTACTGTGCCACCAGATAGGAGTGGTGTGTTAAGTAGTACTATTCTGATCAGTTTAATCCCTGTTACGTCTCTTATCAGGGGACGTGTATATGGCATGGATTTTAGAAACCGGGAGATGGAAAAAGATGCTTGGTCGGTCCTCCTACTTCAAATTTGGGGCACTGCGCATGCAATCTAATGTGGCATCAGATAGGAGTGGTGTGTTAAGTAGTACTATTCCTATCAGTTTAATCCATGTTAAGTGCCTTTTTTTGGTTTGGTTTTTGAAGCCACAGTGCAGCACCAGAGGCCAGAAAAATTTGGCATGTACACATGCCTGAAAAATGAGGTATTGTTGCAGTCGCTGCTGTAGCAGCGGCCAGAAAAATTGATGTTTGTTTCCCAGGCAGCAAGTGCCCTAAAACATTGCAGCTTGAACCCTAGTTGGTGGAGGATAAGTCACGCAAGTCATCCGGCATTCGAAGATAAAATACAACAGCGTGTGGACCATTTTTAGCCCAAGGCAGCTCATCTCATCAGGCCTTTTTTACTCGAATGTATCGCCCAATGTCAGTCCCTTCGGGATCCATCCCTCATTCATTTTATTAAAGGTGAGGTAATCTAGACTTTTTTGACCTAGGCGACTTCTCTTCTCAGTGACAATACCTCCTGCTGCACTGAAGGTCCTTTCTGACAGGACACTTGAAGCGGGGCAGGCCAGAAGTTCTATTGCAAAATGGGATAGCTCAGGCAACAGGTCAAGCCTGCACACCCAGTAGTCAAGGGGTTCATCGCTCCTCAGAGTGTCGAGATCTGCAGTTAAGGCAACCTGTCGGTCAAGTCGTTCTCTGAGGGTGGACCCCGAAGGGCTGTGGCGATGCATAGGAGTTAAAAAGGTCTGCATGTCCTCCATCAACAACATGTCTGTAAAGCGTCCTGTCCTTGCCGGCGTGGTCGTGGGAGTTGGAGGATTACTTTCCCCTCTTCCCCTGTTAGATTCCCGTTGTGCTGTGACATCACCCTTATACGCTGTGTAAAGCATACTTTTTAATTTATTTTGGAACTGCTGCATCCTTTCCGACTTGTGGTAATTTGGTAACATTTCAGGCACTTTATGCTTATACCGGGGGTCTAGTAGCGTGGACACCCAGTACAGGTCGTTCTCCTTCAGCTTTTTTATACTAGGGTCACTCAACAGGCACGACAGCATGAAAGACCCCATTTGCACAATGTTGGATGCCGAGCTACTCATGTCCCGTTCCTCGTCCTCAGTGATCTCACTGAAGGTATCTTCTTCCCCCCAGCCACGTACAACACCTCCTCCTCCTCCTCCTCCTCAAAGCCACATTCCTCCTCTGACTCCTCTTCCTCACAATCCTCTTCCAGCGTTGCCGCTGGTCCAGCAAACAATGCTGATAAGGCTGTTTCTGGTGGTGATGGTGACCACAACTCTTCCTTTTCACGCTCATCTACAGCCTGATCCAGCACTCTTCGCAGGGCATGCTCCAGGAAGAAAACAAATGGTATGATGTCGCTGATGGTGCCTTCAGTGCGACTGACTAGGTTTGTCACCTCCTCAAAAGGACGCATGAGCCTACAGGCATTGCGCATGAGCGCCCAGTAACGTGGCAAAAAATTTCCCAGCTCCGCAGAGGCTGTCCTAGCACCCCGGTCATACAAATACTCGTTAACGGCTTTTTCTTGTTGGAGCAGGTGGTCGAACATTAGGAGTGTTGAATTCCAATGTGTCGGGCTGTCGCAAATCAAGCGCCTCACTGGCATGTTGTTTTTCCGCTGGATATCAGAAAAGTGCGCCATGGCCATGTAGGAATGCCTCAAATGGCCACACACCTTCCTGGCCTGCTTCAGGACGTCCTGTAAGCCTGAGTACTTATGCACAAAGCGTTGTACAATCAGATTACACACATGTGCCATGCACGGCACATGTGTCAACTTGCCCAATTTCAATGCCGCCACCAAATTACTTCCATTATCAGAAACCACTTTGCCGATCTCCAGTTGGTGCGGAATCAGCCACTGATCCACCTGTGCGTTCAGGGCGGACAGGAGTGCTGGTCCGGTGTGACTCTCTGCTTTCAGGCAAGTCAACCCCAAGACGGCGTGACACTGCCGTATCCAGGATGTGGAATAGTACCTGCGGAGCTGGGGGGGTGCCATTGATGTGGAACAAGATGCAGCAGCAGAAGAGGACTCAGCCAAGGAGGTCATGGAAGAGGATGGAGTAGGAGAAGTAGTGGAGGTGGCAGCAGGCCTGCCTGCAAGTCATGGCGGTGTCACCAACTCCTCCTCTGCAGAGCCACGCATTCCATGCTTGACAGCCATCAGCAGGTTTACCCAATGCGCAGTGTAGGTGATATACCTGCCCTGACCATGCTTTGCAGACCAGCTATCAGTGGTCATATGGACCCTTACCCCAACACTGTGTGCCAGACATGCCATTACTTCCTTTCGCACAATCGAGTACAGGTTGGGGATTGCCTTTTGTGCAAAGAAATTTCGGCCGGGTACCTTCCACTGCGGTGTTCCAATAGCTACAAATTTTTTGAACGCCTCAGACTCCACCAACTTGTATGGTAAAAGCTGGCGGGCTAAGAGTTCAGACAAGCCAGCTGTCAGACGCCGGGCAAGGGGGTGACTTTGTGACATTGGCTTCTTACACTCAAACATGTCCTTGACAGACACCTGGCTGTGGACAGATGAGCAGGAACTGCTCCGGAAAAGAGACGGAGTGGCGGATGGTTGAGAGGGGGCAAAGAGGACAGCAGTGGTTGACGTGGCTGAAGATGCTGGACCAGGAGGAGGATGGCGGCTTTGAGTTTGTGTGCTGCTTCTACTCATGTGTTGATCCCATAGGCGTTTGTGATGTGTGATCATGTGCCTTCACAAAGCAGTTGTACCTAGGTGGGTGTTGGACTTCCCACGACTCAGTTTCTTTTGGCACAGGTTGCAAATGGCATCACTGTTGTCAGAGGCAGACACACAAAAAAAATGCCACACTGCTGAACTCTGTGATGACGGCATTCTGGTGGTGGCAACAGCATGCGTTGATTGGCGTGCTGTCTGGCTGACCCCAGGTGCTGATGCATGCTGTCTGACTGTGCCACTAGCTCCTTGCGACGACCTCCCCCTGCTCCCAACTCGTCTCCCCCTCCTCCTCTCTGTCTCCCCATCTGAACTTTCCCCCTGTTCTTCTTCTCTTCTAGCGGGCACCCACGTGACATCCACGGACGCATCATCATCATCAACCGCTTCACTTGTATCTGACAAATCAACAAAGGAAGCAGCAGTGGGTACAACATCATCATCATCACACCGTACGTCTATGTCTGTAATGCTGCCTGACGGAGACATATTACTGTTATCTACATCCTCTGTCAATGATGGTTGCGCATCACTCATTTCTTCCAACTGATGTGTAAAAAACTACTCTGACAGATCAAGTGAAGCGGCTGTGGTGCTAGTGTTGGTGGTGGCGGCAGGCGGGCGAATGATAACTTGAGAGGTGCCCGAAGATAAGCTGGAGGAGGATGGTGCGTCAAGGTTCGTAGCGGAAGCTATAGAAGATTGGGTGTCCTGTGTCATAAAGTCAACTATTTCCTCAGAACTTTTCGAGTTCATGGGACGTGGCCTCTGAACACTGGGCATTATTCTAGTGCCAAAGGGAATCACAGCACCACGCCCACGACGGCACCTGCGGGGTGGCCTGCCTCTGCCTGTCATTTTTTTTTAAATGTACACTTACACTACTATTAAACAAGATATGAGTGGTGCCACTGGGCAAGTGGGCCCAGTATAAGCTGTGAGCCTGACCCAAAAAATCAGACTGATGTTTCACAGTCCAAAAAGTTTTAATTTTTTTACATGTACACTTACACTACTATTAAACAAGATATGAGTGGTGGCACTGGGCAAGTGGGCCCAGTATAAGCTGTGAGCCTGACACAAAAAAGCAGACTGATGTTTCACAGTCCAAAAAGTTTTTATTTTTTTACATGTACACTTACACTACTATTAAACAAGATATGAGTGGTGGCACTGGGCAAGTGGGACCAGTATAAGTTGTGAGCCTGACACAAAAAAGCAGACTGATGTTTCACAGTCCAAAAAGTTTTTTTTGTTTTTAAATGTACACTTACACTACTATTAAACAAGATATGAGTGGTGGCACTGGGCAAGTGGGCACAGTATACGCTGTGAGCCTGACACAAAAAAGCAGACTGATGTTTCACAGTCCAAAAAGTTTTTATTTTTTTAAATGTACACTTACACTACTATTAAACAAGATATGAGTGGTGTCACTGGGCAAGTGGGCCCAGTATAAGCTGTGAGCCTGAAACAAAAAAGCAGACTGATGTTTCACAGTCCAAAAAGTTTTTTTTGTTTTTAAATGTATACTTACACTACTATTAAACAAGATATGAGTGGTGTCACTGGTCAAGTGGGCCCAGTATAAGCTGTGAGCCTGAAACAAAAAAGCAGACTGTTTCACAGTCTAAAAAGTTTTTTTTGTTTTTAAATGTACACTTACACTACTATTAAACAAGATATGAGTGGTGTCACTGGTCAAGTGGGCCCAGTATAAGCTGTGAGCCTGAAACAAAAAAGCAGACTGATGTTTCACAGTCCAAAACGTTTTTTTTGTTTTTAAATGTACACTTACACTACTATTAAACAAGATATGAGTGGTGTCACTGGTCAAGTGGGCCCAGTATAAGCTGTGAGCCTGAAACAAAAAAGCAGACTGTTTCACAGTCTAAAAAGTTTTTTTTGTTTTTAAATGTACACGTACACTACTATTAAACAAGATATGAGTGGTGGCACTGGGCAAGTGGGCACAGTATACGCTGTGAGCCTGACACAAAAAAGCAGACTGATGTTTCACAGTCCAAAAAGTTTTTATTTTTTTAAATGTACACTTACACTACTAATTAAACAAGATATGAGTGGTGGCACTGGGCAAGTGGGCACAGTATAAGCTGTGAGCCTGAAACAAAAAAGCAGACTGATGTTTCACAGTCCAAAAAGTTTTTTTTGTTTTTAAATGTATACTTACACTACTATTAAACAAGATATGAGTGGTGTCACTGGTCAAGTGGGCCCAGTATAAGCTGTGAGCCTGAAACAAAAAAGCAGACTGATGTTTCACAGTCTAAAAAGTTTTTTTTGTTTTTAAATGTACACTTACACTACTATTAAACAAGATATGAGTGGTGGCACTGGGCAAGTGGACACAGTATACGCTGTGAGCCTGACACAAAAAAGCAGACTGATGTTTCACAGTCCAGATATGAGTGGGGGCACTGGGCAAGTGGGCCTGGCACACACGCTGGCAGGCAGGCAACTGCAATTAGATTTCACTAGCGGACTGATGTTTCACAGTCCAAAAAGTTTTTTTTTTTTTTATTTACACTACTGTTACACCAGATATGAGTGGTGGCACTGGGCAAGTGGACACAGTATACGCTGTTAGCCTGGCACACACGCTGGCAGGCAGGCAACTGCAATTAGATTTCACAAGCAGACTGATGTTTCACAGTCAAAAAAGTTTTTTTTTTTTTAAATTTACACTACTGTTACACCAGATATGAGTCTGGGCACTGGGCAAGTGGGCCTGGCACACATGCTGGCAGGCAGGCAGGCAACTGCAATTAGATTACACTAGCAGACTGATGTTTCACAGTCAAAAAAGTTTTTTTTTTAAATTTACACTACTGTTACACCAGATATGAGTGGTGGCACTGGTCAAGTGGGCACAGTATACACTGTGAGCCTGGCACACACGCTGGCAGGCAGGCAACTGCAATTAGATTACACAAGCAGACTGATGTTTCACAGTCAGAATTTTTTTTTTTTTAAATTTACACTACTGTTACACCAGATATGAGTGGTGTGGCACTGGGCAAGTGGGCCTGGCACACACGCTGGCAGGCAGGCAACTGCAATTAGATTACACTAGCAGACTGATGTTTCACAGTCAAAAAAGTTTTTTTTTTTAAATTTACACTACTGTTACACCAGATATGAGTGGTGGGGCACTGGGCAAGTTGGCCTGGCACACACGCTGGCAGGCAGGCAACTGCAATTAGATTACACTAGCGGACTGAAGTTTCACAGTCAAAAAAGTTTTTTTTTAAAAAATTTACACTACTGTTACACCAGATATGAGTGGTGTGGCACTGGGCAAGTGGGCCTGACACACACGCTGGCAGGCAGGCAACTGCAATTAGATTACACTAGCAGACTGATGTTTCACAGTCAAAAAAGTTTTTTTTTTTATATTTACACTACTGTTACACCAGATATGAGTGGTGTGGCACTGGGCAAGTGGGCCTGGCACACACGCTGGCAGGCAGGCAACTGCAATTAGATTACACTAGCAGACTGATGTTTCACAGTCAAAAAAGTTTTTTTTTTTAAATTTACACTACTGTTACACCAGATATGAGTGGTGGGGCACTGGGCAAGTTGGCCTGGCACACACGCTGGCAGGCAGGCAACTGCAATTAGATTACACTAGCGGACTGAAGTTTCACAGTCAAAAAAGTTTTTTTTTAAAAAATTTACACTACTGTTACACCAGATATGAGTGGTGTGGCACTGGGCAAGTGGGCCTGACACACACGCTGGCAGGCAGGCAACTGCAATTAGATTACACTAGCAGACTGATGTTTCACAGTCAAAAAAGTTTTTTTTTTATATTTACACTACTGTTACACCAGATATGAGTGGTGTGGCACTGGGCAAGTGGGCCTGGCACACACGCTGGCAGGCAGGCAACTGCAATTAGATTACACTAGCAGACTGATGTTTCACAGTCAAAAAAGTTTTTTTTTTTAAATTTACACTACTGTTACACCAGATATGAGTGGTGTGGCACTGGGCAAGAGGGTCTGGCACACACGCTGGCAGGCAGGCAACTGCAATTAGATTACACTAGCAGACTGATGTTTCACAGTCAAAAAAGTTTTTTTAAAAAATATTTACACTACTGTTACACCAGATATGAGTGGTGGCACTGGGCAAGTGGCTTGGCAGGCAGGCAACTGCAATTAGATTACACAGGAGAAAAAAAAATAAAAAATGATGTTCTAGCCCTAAAAAGGGCTTTTTGGGGTGCTGTGCTTACAGCAGAGATCAGATGAGTCCTTCAGGACTGTAGTGGACACTGAATACACTAGCCTAGCTATCAATTTCCCTATTAAAGCACCAGCAGCTACACTGTCCCTCCTCTCACTAACAATGCAGCTTCCGAATGAATCTAAAATGGCTGCTGTTCAGGAGCTGGGAGGGTCTGCTGCTGATTGGCTGGAATGTGTCTGCAGACTGTGAGATACAGGGTCAAAGTTTACTCAATGATGACGAATAGGGGGCGGATTGAACATTGCATATGTTCGCCCACAGCTGTGAACACGAACATGCTATGTTCGCCAGGAACTATTCGCCGGCGAACTATTCGCGACATCACTAGTTGGGGCGGCAGGTTAGGGGTTAATAATTGTAGGTAGGTGGCAGCGATGTTAGGGAGGGCAGATTAGGGGTTAATACAATTTATTATAGTGTTTGCGAGGCGGGAGTGCGGCGGTTTAGGGGTTAATACATTTATTATAGTGGCGGCGATGTTCGGTCGGCAGATTAGGGGTTAATAAGTGTAGGTAGGTGGCGGCGACGTTGGGGGGGACAGATTAGGGGTTAATAACTATAATGTAGGTGTCGGCGATGTTAGGGACAGCAGATTAGGGGTTCATAGCTATAATGTAGGTGGCAGCGGTGTCCGGAGCAGCAGATTAGGGGTTAATAATATAATGTAGGTGTCAGTGATAGTGGGGGCGGCAGATTACGGGTTAATAAGTGTAAGGTTAGGGGTGTTTAGACTTGGGGTTCATGTTAGGGTGTTAGGTGTAGACTTAGAAAGTGTTTTCCTATAGGAAACAATGGGGCTGCGTTAGGAGCTGAACACTTTTTTTTTTTCAGCCAGCTCAGCCCCATTGTATCCTATGGGGAAATCGTGCACAAGCACGTTTTTCCAGCTTACCGCTACCGTAAGCAACGCTGGTATTGAGGGTTGAAGTGGAGCTAAATTTGGCTCAACGCTCACTTTTTTTAGACTAACGCAGACAAAACTCGTAATACCAGCATTGGCTTAAGGGAGTGCTGGAAAAAAATGGAGCGTTAGCCCCGCAGGTTTTTACAGACAAAACTCCAAATCTAGGCGAAAGTTTCTTCATTCTCTTGATATCTTTATTTGAAAAAAAAGGCGTCTAAGCTTTTTTCTTGGTTTAGGACTCTGGACAGCAGTTTTTGATTGGTGGGTGAATGTATCCACCAATCAGCAAGGACAACCTAGGTTGTTCAACAAAAATGTGCCGACATTTAAACTTACATTCTTGCATTTCATATACAGATACCAAGAGAATTATACAAATTTGATAATAGGAGTAAATTTGAAAGTTGCTTAAAATGTCATGCTCTATCTGAATCACAAAAGAAAATATTTGGGTTCAGTGTCCCTTTAAAGAGCAAGCATGGGTCAAGGCTCATCAATCAGCTTCAGTGAATAATCCAATACATTAAGAACAACATTCCCCAAAGAAAAATTGGTAAGATATCCTGACATAAGCTTGGGAATACTTTGGTAAACCTTTGTCAGTCAACGTCATTCGCCCTGCATTCAGCAGATGCAAGTTAAGGCTTTACTATGCAAAGCAGAAGCCATACATCAACACTGTCCAGAAGTGCCACCGACCTCTTTGGGCTTGGTTTCATCTGAGATGGACAGTAGCACAGTGGAATCGTGTTTTGTAGTCTGACGAGTTAACATTTCAAATAGTTATTGGAAAAAACAGCCGTTATGTTCTCAGGGCCAAAAAGGAAAAGGACCATCCAAGCTGTTATCAGCATCATGTCCTTAAGTCAGCATCTGTCATGGTTTGGGGGGGTATCAGTGCCCATGACATAGGTAACTTGCACATCTGTGAGGGCACCATTAATGCAGAAAGATATGTATACATTTTGGAGCAACATTTGATGCCATCCAGATGTCATCTTTTCTAGGGACGTCCCTGCATTTTCCAGCAGGACAACGCCAAACCACATTCTGCGCAGATTACAAGTGCATGGTTGCGTAAGCAGAGAGTGGGGGTGCTAGCATGGCCTGTCTGCAGTCCTGACCTGTCGCCGATTGAGAATGTGTGGCACATTATGAAGCGCAAAATAAGGCAACAAAGAACCCGTACAGTTGCGCAGCTGAAGACGTGTTTAATGGATGAATGGGGGGACATTCTGCTTGCTAAACTTAACCAACTGATGTCTTCAGTGTCCAAGTGCTTAATAAGTGTTATTAAAAGAAAAGTTGATGTCACATAGTGGTAAACAGTCTACTGTTCCAACTTTTTTGGAGTGTGTTGCAGTCATCAGATTTGAAATGAGTCTATATTTTAAAAAATACATTAAATTTACAAAGCAAAACATCAAATAATGTGTTAATAATGAGTTTTCAATATAGTACAGGGTGAATTGAATTTTTTTTTGCATTTTCAATACTGTCCCAACTTCTTCGGAATTAGGGTTGTGTGTATGTATATATGTGTGTGTGTATATATGATTATTACACAAATAATATTCCATAGGAGAATCGGGTTATGTTTTCAAAAATATCTGTAAAGAGAGAATGTTTATTTGTTAAGTACTATAGAGACATTGCAAAGAACCACTTCGCAGACCAATTTGATGTGTGTCCTGCCGTAAAAAATGAAATCTAAAGTAGAAAGCTACCACTATGAACAATGTGTCATCAAATAGAAAATACATACGGCTAGATTTAGAGTTTTGCGTTAGAAGGGGTGCGTTAGCTACGCGTGTATTTTTCCCCCCGCACCTTTTAAATACTGCTGGTATTTAGAGTTCACAGAATGGCTGCGTTAGGCTCCAAAAAGGGAGCGTAGAGCATCATTTACCGCCACTGCAACTCTCAATACCAGCGGTGCTTACGGATGCGGCCAGCTTCAAAAACGTGCTCGTGCACGATTCCCCCATAGGAAACAATGGGGCAGTTTGAGCTGAAAAAAACCTAACACCTGCAAAAAAGCAGCGTTCAGCTCCTAACGCAGTACCATTGTTTCCTATGGGGAAACACTTCCTAAGTCTGCACCTAAAACCCTAACATGAACCCTGAGTCTAAACACCCCTAACCTTACACTTATTATCCCCTAATCTGCCGCCCCCACTATCGCTGACACCTGCATTACACTTTTAACCCCTAATCTGCCGCTCCGTACACCGCCGCAACCTACGTTATCCCTATGTACCCCTAATCTGCTGCCCCTAACACCGCCGACCCCTATATTATAATTATTAACCCCTAATCTGCCCCCCCAATGTCGCCGCCACCTACCTACAATTATTAACCCCTAATCTGCCGACCAGATCTCACCGCTACTATAATAAAGTTATTAATCCCTAATCCGCCTTACTCCCGCTTCAAAAACCCTATAATAAATAGTATTAACCCCTAATCTGCCCTCCCTAACATTGCCGACACCTAACTTCAATTATTAACCCCTAATCTGCCGACCGGACCTCGCCACTACTCTAATAAATGGATTAACCACTAAAGCTAAATCTAACCCTAACACTAACACCCCCCTAAGTTAAATATAATTTTTATCTAACAAAATAAATTAAGTCTTATTAAATAAATTAATCCTATTTAAATCTAAATACTTACCTGTAAAATAAACCCTAATATAGCTACAATATAACAAATAATTATATTGTAGCTATTTTAGGATTAATATTTATTTTACAGGCAACTTTGTATTTATTTTAACTAGGTACAATAGCTATTAAATAGTTATTAACTATTTAATAGCTACCTAGTTAAAATAATTACAAAATTACCTGTAAAATAAATCCTAACCTAAGTTACAATTAAACCTAACACTACACTATCAATAAATTAATTAAATAAAATACCTACAATTATCTACAATTAAACCTAACACTACACTATCAATAAATTAATTAAATAAAATACCTACAAATAAATACAATTAAATAAACTAACTAAAGTACAAAAAATAAAAAAGAACTAAGTTACAAAAAATAAAAAAATAATTTACAAACATTATAAAAATATTACAACAATTTTAAGCTAATTACACCTACTCTAAGTCCCCTAATAAAATAACAAAGCTCCCCAAAATAAAAAAATGCCCTACCCTATTCTAAAATAAAAAGTAAACAGCTCTTTTGCCTTACCAGCCCTTAAAAGGGCCTTTTGCGGGGCATGCCCCAAAGAAAACAGCTCTTTTGCCTGTAAAAAAAAACATACAATACCCCCCCAACATTACAACCCACCACCCACATACCCCTAATCTAACCAAAAAACCCCGTAAATAAACCTAACACTAAGCCCCTGAAGATCTTCCTACCTTGTCTTCACCACGCCGGGTATCACCGATCCGTCCAGAGGAGGCTCCGAAGTCTTCATCCAAGCCCAAGCAGGGTCTGAAGATGTCCATCATCGGGCTGAAGAGGTCCATCATCCGGCTGAAGTCTTGATCCAAGCGCGGGCTGAAGAGGTCCATCATCCGGCTAAAGTCTTGATCCAAGCGCGGGCTGAAGAGATCTATCATCCAGCTGAAGTCTTCTATCAAGAGGCATCTTCAATCTTCTTTCTTCCGGATCGAATCGGATTGAACTTGAATCTGATTGGCTGATTCCATCAGCCAATCAGAATTTTCCTACCTTAATTCCGATTGGCTGATAGAATCCTATCAGCCAATCAGAATTCGAGGGACGCCATCTTGGATGACGTCCCTTAAAGGATCCGTCATTCGTCGGGAAGTCGTCGGCGAGGATGGATGTTCCGCGTCGGCGGGATGAAGATGGATCCGGAAGAAAGAAGATTGAAGATGCCGCTTGATAGAAGACTTCAGCCGGATGATGGATCTCTTCAGCCCGCGCTTGGATCAAGACTTCAGCCGGTTGATGGACCTCTTCAGCCCGCGCTTGGATCAAGACTTCAGCCGGATGATGGACCTCTTCAGCCCGATGATGGACCTCTTCAGCCCCCGCTTGGGCTTGGATGAAGACTTCGGAGCCTCCTCTGGACAGATCGGTGATACCCGGCGTGGTGAAGACAAGGTAGGAAGATCTTCAGGGGCCTAGTGTTAGGTTTATTTAAGGGGGGTTTGGGTTAGATTAAGGGTATGTGGGTGGTGGGTTGTAATGTTGGGGGGGTATTGTATGTTTTTTTTTTACAGGCAAAAGAGCTGTTTTCTTTGGGGCATGCCCAGCAAAAGGCCCTTTTAAGGGCTGGTAAGGCAAAAGAGCTGTTTACTTTTTATTTTAGAAAAGGGTAGGCCATTTTTTTATTTTGGGGGGCTTTGTTATTTTATTAGGGGGCTTATAGTAGGTGTAATTAGCTTAAAATTGTTGTAATATTTTTATAATGTTTGTAAATTATTTTTTTATTTTTTTTAACTTAGTTCTTTTTTTATTTTTTGTACTTTAGTTAGTTTATTTAATTGTATTTATTTGTAGGTATTTTATTTAATTAATTTATTAATAGTGTAGTGTTAGGTTTAATTGTAGATAATTGTAGGTATTTTATTTAATTAATTTATTGATAGTGTAGTGTTAGGTTTAATTGTAACTTAGGTTAGGATTTATTTTACAGGTAATTTTGTAATTATTTTAACTAGGTAGCTATTAAATATTTATTAACTATTTAATAGCTATTGTACCTAGTTAAAATAAATACAAAGTTGCCTGTAAAATAAATATTAATCCTAAAATAGCTACAATATAATTATTCGTTATATTGTAGCTATATTAGGGTTTATTTTACAGGTAAGTATTGAGCTTTAAATAGGATTAATTTATTTAATAAGAGTTAATTTATTTTGTTAGATAAAAATTATATTTAACTTAGGGGGGTGTTAGTGTTAGGGTTAGACTTAGCTTTAGGGGTTAATCCATTTATTAGAGTAGCGGCGAGGTCCGGTCGGCAGATTAGGGGTTAATAATTGAAGTTAGGTGTCGGCGATGTTAGGGAGGGCAGATTAGGGGTTAATACTATTTATTATAGGGTTTTTGAGTCGGGAGTGGTGCGGTTTAGGGGTTAATACATTTATTATAGTGGCGGCGAGGTCCGGTCGGAATATTAGGGGTTAATAATTGTAGGTAAGGTAGCGGCGACGTTGGGGGAGCAGATTAGGGGTTAATAAATATTATGTAGGTGTCGGCGGTGTTAGGGGCAGCAGATTAGAGGTACATAGGGATAACGTAGGTTGCGGCGGTGTGCGGTCGGCAGATTAGGGGTTAAAATTTTTTATTAGAGTGGCGGTGATGTTCGGGGGCCTCGGTTTAGGGGTACATAGGTAGTTTATTGGTGTTAGTGTACTTTACAGCACAGTAGTTAAGAGCTTTATGAACCGGCGTTAGCCCAGAAAGCTCTTAACTCCTGACTTTTCTCTGCGGCTGGAGTTTTGTCGTTAGAGTTCTAACTCTCACTCCAGTCAAGACTCTAAATACCAGCGTTAGAAAGATCCCATTGAAAAGATAGGATACGCAAATGGCGTAGGGGGATCTGCGGTATTGAAAAGTCGCGGCTGGAAAGTGAGCGTTAGACCCTTACCTACACGACTCTAAATACCAGCGGTAGCCCAAAACCAGCGTTAGTAGCCCCTAATGCTGGTTTTGACAGCTAACCCAAAACTCTAAGGCCTAGATTTGGAGTTCGGCGGTAGCCGTCAAAACCAGCGTTAGAGGCTCCTAACGCTGGTTTTGGCCGCCCGCTGGTATTTGGAGTCAGTGATTAAAGGGTCTAACGCTCACTTTTCAGCCGCGACCTTTCCATACCGCAGATCCCCCTACGCCATTTGCGTATCCTATCTTTTCAATGGGATCTTTCTAACGCCGGTATTTAGAGTCGTTTCTGAAGTGAGCGTTAGACATCTAACGACAAAATTCCAGCCGCAGGAAAATAGCAGGAGTTAAGAGCTTTCTGGCTAACGCCGGTTCATAAAGCTCTTAACTACTGTACCCTAAAGTACACTAACACCCATAAACTACCTATGTACCCCTAAACCGAGCTCCCCCCACATCGCCGCCACTAGAATAAAATTTTTAACCCCTAATCTGCCGACCGCCACCTACGTTATACTTATGTACCCCTAATCTGCTGCCCCTAACCCCGCCGACCCCTGTATTACATTTATTAACCCCTAACCTGCCCCCCACAACGTCGCTGCCAGCTACTTAAAATAATTAACCCCTAATCTTCCGACCGCAAAGCGCCGCCACCTACGTTATCCCTATGTACCCCTAATCTGCTACCCCTAACACCGCCGACCCCTATATTATATTTATTAACCCCTAATCTGCCCCCCTCAACGTCGCCGACACCTGCCTACACTTATTAACCCCTAATCTGCCGAGCGGACCGCACCGCTACTATAATAAAGTTATTAACCCCTAATCCGCCTCACTACCGCCTCAATAACCCTATAATAAATAGTATTAACCCCTAATCTGCCCTCCCTAACATCGCCGACACCTAACTTCAATTATTAACCCCTAATCTGACGACCGGAGCTCACCGCTATTCTAATAAATTGATTAACCCCTAAAGCTAAGTCTAACCCTAACACTAACACCCCCCCTAACTTAAATATAATTTTAATCTAACGAAATAAATTAACTATTATTAAATAAATGATTCCTATTTAAAGCTAAATACTTACCTGTAAAATAAATCCTAATATAGCTACACTATAAATTATAATTATATTATAGATATTTTAGGATTAATATTTATTTTACAGGCAACTTGGTATTTATTTTAACTAGGTACAATAGCTATTAAATAGTTAAGAACTATTTAATAGCTACCTAGTTAAAATAATAACAAATTTACCTGTAAAATAAATCCTAACCTAAGATATAATTAAACCTAACACTACCCTATCAATAAATTAATTAAATAAACTACCTACAATTACCTACAATTAACCTAACACTACACTATCAATAAATTAATTAAACACAATTACTACAAATAAATACAATTAAATAAACTAGCTAAAGTACAAAAAATAAAAAAGAACTAAGTTACAAAAAATAATAAAATATTTACAAACATAAGAAAAATATTACAACAATTTTAAACTAATTACACCTACTCTAAGCCCCCTAATAAAATAACAAAGCCCCCCAAAATAAAAAATTCCCTACCCTATTCTAAATTAAACAAGTTACAAGCTCTTTTACCTTACCAGCCCTGAACAGGGCCCTTTGCGGGGCATGCCCCAAGGATTTCAGCTCTTTTGCCTGTAAATAAAAAACATACCATACCCCCCCCCCCAACATTACAACCCACCACCCACATACCCCTAATCTAACCCAAACCCCCCTTAAATAAACCTAACACTAAGCCCCTGAAGATCTTCCTACCTTGTCTTCACCATACCAGGTTCACCGATCCATCCTGGCTCCAACATCTTCATCCAACCCAAGCGGGGGTTGGCGATCCATCATCCGGTGCTGAAGAGGTCCAGAAGAGGCTCCAAAGTCTTCCTCCTATCCGGCAAGAAGAGGACATCCGGACCGGCAAACATCTTCTCCAAGCAGCATCTTCAATCTTCTTCCATCCGGTGCGGTGCGGGTCCATCTTGAAGCAGGCGACGCAGATCCATCCTCTTCTTCCGTTGTCTCCCGACGAATGACGGTTCCTTTAAGGGACGTCATCCAAGATGGCGTCCCTCGAATTCCGATTGGCTGATAGGATTCTATCAGCCAATCGGAATTAAGGTAGGAATTTTCTGATTGGCTGATGGAATCAGCCAATCAGAATCAAGTTCAATCCGATTGGCTGATCCAATCAGCCAATCAGATTGAGCTCGCATTCTATTGGCTGTTCCGATCAGCCAATAGAATGCGAGCTCAATCTGATTGGCTGATTGGATCAGCCAATCGGATTGAACTTGATTCTGATTGGCTGATTCCATCAGCCAATCAGAAAATTCCTACCTTAATTCCGATTGGCTGATAGAATCCTATCAGCCAATCGGAATTCGAGGTACGCCATCTTGGATGACGCCCCTAAAGGAACCGTCATTCGTCGGGAGACAACGGAAGAAGAGGATGGATCCGCGTTGCCTGCTTCAAGATGGACCCGCTCCGCACCGGATGGAAGAAGATTGAAGATGCCGCTTGGAGAAGATGTTTGCCGGTCCGGATGTCCTCTTCTTGCCGGATAGGAGGAAGACTTTGGAGCCTCTTCTGGACCTCTTCAGCACCGGATGATGGATCGCCAACCCCCGCTTGGGTTGGATGAAGATGTTGGAGCCAGGACGGATCGGTGAACCTGGTATGGTGAAGACAAGGTAGGAAGATCTTCAGGGGCTTAGTGTTAGGTTTATTTAAGGGGGGTTTGGGTTAGATTAGGGGTATGTGGGTGGTGGGTTGTAATGTTGGGGGGGGGTATGGTATGTTTTTTTTTTACAGGCAAAAGAGCTGAAATCCTTGGGGCATGCCCCGCAAAGGGCCCTGTTCAGGGCTGGTAAGGTAAAAGAGCTTGTAACTTGTTTAATTTAGAATAGGGTAGGGAATTTTTTATTTTGGGGGGCTTTGTTATTTTATTAGGGGGCTTAGAGTAGGTGTAATTAGTTTAAAATTGTTGTAATATTTTTCTTATGTTTGTAAATATTTTATTATTTTTTGTAACTTAGTTCTTTTTTATTTTTTGTACTTTAGCTAGTTTATTTAATTGTATTTATTTGTAGCAATTGTGTTTAATTAATTTATTGATAGTGTAGTGTTAGGTTAATTGTAGGTAATTGTAGGTAGTTTATTTAATTAATTTATTGATAGGGTAGTGTTAGGTTTAATTATATCTTAGGTTAGGATTTATTTTACAGGTAAATTTGTTATTATTTTAACTAGGTAGCTATTAAATAGTTCTTAACTATTTAATAGCTATTGTACCTAGTTAAAATTAATACCAAGTTGCCTGTAAAATAAATATTAATCCTAAAATAGCTATAGTATAATTATAATTTATAGTGTAGCTATATTAGGATTTATTTTACAGGTACGTATTTAGCTTTAAATAGGAATCATTTATTTAATAATAGTTAATTTATTTCGTTAGATTAAAATTATATTTAATTTAGGGGGGGTGTTAGTGTTAGGGTTAGACTTAGCTTTAGGGGTTAATCAATTTATTAGAATAGCGGTGAGCTCCGGTCGTCAGATTAGGGGTTAATAATTGAAGTTAGGTGTTGGCGATGTTAGGGAGGGCAGATTAGGGGTTAATACTATTTATGATAGGGTTAGTGAGGCTGGTAAGGGGTTAATAACTTTATTATAGTAGTGCTCAGGTCCGCTCGGCAGATTAGGGGTTAATAAGTGTAGGCAGGTGTCGGCGACGTTGAGGGGGGCAGATTAGGGGTTAATAAATATAATATAGGGGTCGGCGATGTTAGGGCAGCAGATTAGGGGTACATAGGGATAACGTAGGTTGCGGCGGTTTACGGAGCGGCAGATTAGGGGTTAAAAAAAATATGCAGGGGTCAGCGATAGCGGGGGCGGCAGATTAGGGGTTAATAAGTGTAAGGTTAGGGGTGTTTAGACTCGGGGTACATGTTAGAGTGTTAGGTGCAGACGTAGGAAGTGTTTCCCCATAGGAAACAATGGGGCTGCGTTAGGAGCTGAACGCTGCTTTTTTGCAGGTGTTAGGTTTTTTTTCAGCTCAAACAGCCCCATTGTTTCCTATGGGAGAATCGTGCACGAGCACGTTTTTGAGGCCGGCCGCGTCCGTAAGCAACTCTGGTATCGAGAGTTGCATTTGCGGTAAAAATGCTCTACGCTCCTTTTTTGGAGCCTAACGCAGCATTTGTTTAAACTCTCGATACCAGAGTTAAATTTATGGTGCGGCCAGAAAAAAGCCCGCGGAGCGTTAACAGCCCTTTTACCGCCGAACTCCAAATCTAGGCCTAAATCTAGCCGATAGAAACTAATACCTAGATAATAGATATCAATCCAAACGCAGTGAACTAAATACAGTAAAAAACAGTGCAAAAACAATATTTATGAAATCTTATTAAATACAACAGATGTGTATGGTACATAGTATGAAAGTGCTATTCCCCAATAAGTCTTTCTTGCTTTAGGAAATTTCTCACAAAAAAATTGTGAATATTTAAGCCCCAACAATAAAATAATACATTAAGTCTGTGTACACCTGACCTATATTCTATTAACAATCAAAATATAAATAGATGTCTTCTACAAGGGTTTCAAGATCAGTAAATGATTTATAGAAGATACTAGTTATTTTAAGATAGCTGTGGCTAATGTGGGCACATACTGCTTATAGCTGTCCTGAATTAGCATTAATATATAGTTTAGCAAAATAGATGTGTTTATTGCATAGATGTCCATTTAATTTCTCTCAGAAAGCTAGGGATGTGCATTTGTTTTCAATGCAAATTTGTGATGAAAATTGGATATTCATTTGTGTGATAAGAGTTGGAGGTGACGTCATCAGATGGGGGCGTGGCTTATAGCCATTATTGTCTATGTCGCTTTTACTAAGTTAGATGTGTTGTGCAAGCAGTATACTTCTATGCTCTGCAAAAAAAATAGCGTTGTACCTTCTATGCTGTGCCCTGCATCTCATGACATGATGTCAGTAGTACTTGCCTGTGCTTCTGTTTCCTGATTAATGACAATGTTGAAGTTTACCCCACCTGAGCCTTTTGATTTCTCTCAGCCTGCAGCTTGGCCCACATGGGGTCAGCGGTTTCAAAGGTTCAGGATTGCTTTCAAGCTGGACAAGGAGAGTGGTGAAGAACAAGTTTGTTCATGTGTGTGCTTGTGCATGTGTGTGTGTGTGTTTGTGCATGTGTGTGTGTGCTTGTGCATGTGTGTATGCTTGTGCGCTTATGCATATGTGTGGGCTTGTGCGTGTGTGCATGTGCTTACGCAGAGGGGGGGAAGGCTCAACTTGAAAGTTTTCACCTAAGGGGGGGGGGCAGTGTGCAAGACTTTGAAAACCTCTGGTGTAGATAGATATGTGTTAGATATGTTTGAATTGATAAATATTTGAATAAGAAATTAAACTACAAAAGAAAAGAAAATAGTGACTTAGGATGGTTAACATACAGTACAATAGATATTAATTTGATCAGAAAAACATAGGTTATTGACTCTTAGGTAAGAAATATGTATTTTCAAAAAAAAAAAAAAAAGATACTCTATTCCAGAATGTTTACTTAGGTTTACAAAAACATTCCGAATATAATTTAAGGGGCTAGAATAAAATGTGACAGCCTGGAATGGTAAATACGTTACAATCACATCTAATAAGGTAGATGAATATTTGATGACTTGAAATTCAATATACAATTAGTTCAATAATGACAAAGCTTGTTTGTAAGTGAGTGAATTAGTATTTGTGAGGTTGCAGGAAAGAAAGATTCTTGAGTTGTAATACAATTTAATTAGTTATTGTGGTTGGGAGATACATTGGATATCAAAGCCATAGATAAATGCAAGACAGTGAACTCAGGACATTAAAGTCTAATCAGTTGGTGCAATTACACCTGATTACAATAAAAAAGTGGTTATATAATAAAGTATAGCTTTATTTCAATTATAATACCTTTGAATGTGTAATGCATGTAAAATCAGTTATACAGAGTACATCTCTATTGAAAATGGGGGAGAGTTTATACATAGCCCAATTATTTTTATTATTATTATTATTATTAGTTATTTGTAGAGTGCCAACATATTCCGCAGCACTATAAACATAGGCAGAATACAAGGGAACATTTATAGGGATCAGACGGGTAGAGGGCCCTGCCAAGAGTCGTACTGTTGTAGTCAGCTCTAAAGAAGGTAATCTACAAACAGTATGGCTCTTAGGCTTACATGCTAAGAAGGTTCAAGGGGATAGCAATAGAGGAGAGGAAACGGTATAAAGAAAGGTTAGTGTAGGTTGTATGCATCCCTGAACAGTAGAGTCTTTAGGGAGCGCTTGAAGTTTTCAAAACTAGTGGAGATTCTTGTGGAGCGAGGCAAAGAGTTCCACAAGATGAAAGCCAGTCTGGAGAAGTCCTGTAAGTGGGAGTGTGAGGAGGTAACAAGAGTGGAGGAGAGTAGGAGGTCATGAGCAGAGCGAAGGAGATGGGAGTAAGAGTATCTGGAGACAAGGGCATCAACTTTTCAAGCCGTCAACCACAAATACGCTGGAATACCGCAGCGTATTTGTGGCGAGCCGGATTCGCCTTAGTTATCAAAGCCTACAGTCCGGCAAAAGTAGAATTTTGTGACGTAACATACTCTCCGCCGGTCTCAGTCCGACACAGATCGATGCTTACGTCACTAAAGATGTTCCAAATGCAAATTCGGCACTATCTGACTACTTTTGCTAGATCAAATCAGCCAATAGAATGCAAGCTCAATCCTATTGGCTGATTGCAAAAGCCAATAGGATTTTATCAACCTTAATTCCGATTGGCTGATAGAATTCTATCAGCCAATCGGAATCTAAGGGACGCCATCGTGGATGACGTCACTTAAAGGAACCTTCATTCGTCGGTAGTGATCGGAAGGAAAAGGATGCTCCAAGTCGGATGTCTTAAAGATGGAGCCACTCTGCGTCGGATGGATGAAGATAGAAGATGCCGTCTGGATGAAGACTTCTGCCCGTCTGGAGGACCACTTCCTCCGGCTTGGATGAAGACTTCTCTCGGCTTCGTTGAGGACTTCGGCCCAGTTGGATGAAGACTTCTGCTGCTTCCTTGAGGATGGATGTCCGGTCTTCAGAACAGTAAGTCGATCTTCAGGGGGTTAGTGTTAGGCTTTTTTAAGGGTGTATTGGGTGGGTTTTATTTTTAGGTTAGGGCTTTGGGCCGCAAAAGAGCTAACTGCCCTTTTAAGGGCAATGCCCATCCAAATGCCCTTTTCAGGGCAATGGGGAGCTTAGGTTTTTTTAGTTAGTATTTTATTTGGGGGGTTGATTGTGTGGGTGGTGGGTTTTACTGTTGGGGGGGTTGTTTGTATTTTTTTTTACAGGTAAAAGAGCTGATTACTTTGGGGCAATGCCCTTTTAAAGCGCTATTGGTAGTTTAGTTTAGTTTAGGCAAGGTTTTTTTTATTTTGGCGGGGGGGTTATTTTGATAGGGCTATTAGATTAGGTGTAATTAGTTTAAATATCTTGTAATTTGTTTATTATTTGCTGTAATTTTTTTTGTACTTTAGATAATTGTATATAATTTATTTAATTTATTTAATTTAGGTAATTTAGTTAATTATAGGGTAGTGTTAGGTGTTATTGTAACTTAGGTTAGGTTTTATTTTACAGGTACTTTTGTATTTATTTAAGCTAGCTAGTTATTAAATAGTTAATTCTATCTAGTTAAAATAAATACAAACTTGTCTGTGAAATAAAAATAAACCCTAAGCTAGATACAATGTAACTATTAGTTATATTGTAGCTATCTTAGGGTTTATTTTACAGGTGAGTATTTAGTTTAAAAATAGGAATTATTTACGCCTAGATTTAGAGTTCTGCGTTAGCCGTCAAAACCAGCGTTAGGGGGTCCTAACGCTGGTTTTTACCGCCCGCTGGTATTTAGAGTCAGTCATTAAAGGGTCTAACGCTCACTTTCCAGCCACGACTTTTCCATACCGCAGATCCCCCTACGCCAATTGCGTTTCCTATCTTTTCAATAGGATCTTTCTAATGCCGGTATTTAGAGTCTTGGCTGAAGTGAGCGTTAGAAATCTAACAACAAGACTCCAGCCGCAGAGAAAAGCCAGGAGTTAAGAGCTTTCTGGGCTAACGCCAGTTCATAATACTCTTAACTACTGTGTTCTAAAGTACACTAACACCCATAAACTACCTATGTACCCCTAAACCGAGGCCCCCCCACATCGCCGCCACTCTATAAAAAAAATGTAACCCCTAATCTGCCGACCGCACACCGCCGCCACCTACATTATCCCTATGTACCCCTAATCTGCCCCCCCCCAACGTCGCCGCTACCTACAATTATTAACCCCTAATATGCCGACCGGACCTCACCGCTACTATAATAAAGTTATTAACCCCTAATCCGCCTCACTCCCGCCTCAAAAACCCTATAATAAATAGTATTAACCCCTAATCTGCCCTCCCTAACATTGCCGACACCTAACTTCAAGTATTAACCCCTAATCTGCCGACCGGACCTCACCGCTACTATAATAAATGTATTAACCCCTAAAGCTAAGTCTAACCCTAACCCTAACACCCCCCTAAATTAAATATAATTTTAATCTAACAAAATAAAATAAATCTTATTAAATAAATTATTCCTATTTAAAGCTAAATACTTACCTGTAAAATAAACCCTAATATAGCTATAATATAAATAATAATTATATTGTAGCTATTTTAGGATTTATATTTATTTTACAGGCAACTTTGTATTTATTTTAACCAGGTACAATAGCTATTAAATAGTTAATAACTATTTAATAGTTACCTAGTTAAAATAATTACAAAATTACCTGTAAAATAAATCCTAACCTAAGTTACAATTAAACCTAACACTACACTATCAATAAATAAATTAAATAAACTATCTACAATTATCTACAATTAAATCAACTAAACTAAATTACCAACAAAACCCCCCCACTAAATTCCAAAAAAAACAAACACTAAATTACAAAAAATAAAAAAAGCTTACAAGAATTTTAAACTAATTACACCTACTCTAAGCCCCCTAAAAAATAACAAAGCCCCCCAAAATAAAAAAATGCCATACCCTATTCTAAAATAAAAATTGTAAAGCTCTTTTACCTTACCAGCCCTTAAAAGGGCCTTTTGCGGGGCATGCCCCAAAGAATTCTGTTCTTTTGCCTGTAAAATAAAACATACAATACCCCCCCAACATTACAACCCACCACCCACATACCCCTAATCTAACCCAAACCCCCCTTAAATAAACCTAACACTAAGCCCCTGAAGATCTCCCTACTTTGTTTTCACCACGCCGGGTATCACCAATCCGTCCAGAAGAGGGTCCGAAGTCTTCATCCTATCCGGCAAGAAGAGCTCCTCCAGAGGGTCCAAAGTTTTCATCCTATCGGGCAAGAAGAGGACATCCGGACCGGCAAAAATCTTCATCCAGACGGCATCTTCTATCTTCTTCCATCCGGCACGGAGCGGGACCATCTTCAAGCAGCCAACGCGGAGCCATCCTTCTTCACCGGCGGACTAACGATGAATGAAGGTTCCTTTAAGGGACGTCATCCAAGATTGCATCCCTCGAATTCCGATTGGCTGATAGGATTCTATCAGCCAATTGGAATTAAGGTAGGAAAAATCTGATTGGCTGATTGAATCAGCCAATCAGATTCAAGTTCAATCCGATTGGCTGATCCAATCAGCCAATCAGATTGAGCTCGCATTCTATTGGCTGTTCCGATCAGCCAATAGAATGCAAGCTCAATCTGATTGGCTGATTGGATCAGCCAATCGGATTGAACTTGAATCTTGAATCCCTCTTCTGGACGGATCGGTGATACCCGACGTGGTGAAGACAAGGTAGGGAGATCGTCAGGGGCTTAGTGTTAGGTTTATTTAAGGGGGGTTTGGGTTAGATTAGGGGTATGTGGGTGGTGGGTTGTAATGTTGGGGGGGGGTATAGTATGTTTTTTTTTTACAGGCAAAAGAGCAGAATTCTTTGGGGCATGCCCCGCAAATGGCCCTTTTAAGGGCTGGTAAGGTAAAAGAGCTTTACAATTTTTATTTTAGAATAGGGTAGGGCATTTTTTTATTTTGGGGGGCTTTGTTATTTTTTAGGGGGCTTAGAGTAGGTGTAATTAGTTTAAAATTCTTGTAAGCTTTTTTTATTTTTTGTAATTTAGTGTTTGTTTTTTTTGTAATTTAGTGTTTTGTTTTGTTTTGCAATTTAGTTTAGTTGATTTAATTGTAGATAATTGTAGATAGTTTATTTAATGTATTTATTGATAGTGTAGTGTTAGGTTTTATTGTAACTTACGTTAGGATTTATTTTACAGGTAATTTTTTAATTATTTTAACTAGGTAACTATTAAATAGTTATTAACTATTTAATAGCTATTGTACCTGGTTAAAATAAATACAAAGTTGCCTGTAAAATAAATATAAATCCTAAAATAGCTACAATATAATTATTATTTATATTGTAGCTATATTAGGGTTTATTTTACAGGTAAGTATTTAGCTTTAAATAGGAATAATTTATTTAATACGATTTATTTTATTTCGTTAGATTAAAATTATATTTAATTTAGGGGCGTGTTAGGGTTAGGGTTAGACTTAGCTTTAGGGGTTAATACATTTATTATAGTAGCGGTGAGGTCCGGTCGGCAGATTAGGGGTTATTACTTGAAGTTAGGTGTCGGCGATGTTAGGGAGGGCAGATTAGGGGTTAATACTATTTATTATAGGGTTTTTGAGGCGGGAGTGAGGCGGATTAGGGGTTAATAACTTTATTATAGTAGCGGTGAGGTCCGGTCGGCAGATTAGGGGTTAATAATTATAGGTAGGTGGCGGTGACCTTTGGGGTGGCAGATTAGGGGTTAATAAATATAATATAGGGGTCGGCGGTGTTAGGGGCAGCAGATTAGGGGTACATAGGGATAACGTAGGTTGCGGCGGTGTACGGAGCGGCAGATTAGGGGTTAAAAATAATATGCAGGGGTCAGCGATAGTGGGGGCGGCAGATTATGGGTTAATAAATGTAAGGTTAGGGGTGTTTAGACTCGGGGTACATGTTAGGGTGTTAGGTGCAGACATAGGAAGTGTTTCCCCATAGGAAACAATGGGGCTGCGTTAGGAGGTGAACGCTGCTTTTTTTTCAGCTCAAACTGCCCCATTGTTTCCAATGGGGGAATCGTGCACGAGCACGTTTTTTAAGCTGTCCGTAAGCACCGCTGGTATTTAGAGTTGCAGTGGCGGTAAATTATGCTCTACGCTCCCTTTTTGGAGCCTAACGCAGCCCTTCTGTGAACTCTAAATACCAGCGGTATTTAAAAGGTGCGGGGGAAAAAAGCATGCGTAGCTAACGCACCCCTTTGGCCGCAGAACTCTAAATCTAGCCGTTAGTTATTAATAGTAGGTTTTATTTAGATTTATTTTAATTATATTTAAGTTAAGGGTGTTAGGGTTAGACTTAGGTTTAGGGGTTAATAAATTTAATATAGTGGCGGCGACGTTGGGGACGGCAGAGTAGGGGTTAATAAGTATAATGTCGGTGGTGGCGGTGTAAGGGGCGGCAGATTAGGAGTTAGTAACATAATGTAGGTGGCGGTGGGCTCCGGGAGCGGCAGGATAGGGATTAATACGTTTATTAGAGTGGCGGTGGGCTCCGGGAGTGGCAGAATAGGGGTTAATACATTTATTAGAGTGGTGGTGGGCTCCAGGGGCGTCGGTTTAGGGGTTAATAATGTTATTTAGCTGCGGCGGGGTCCGTGAGCAGCGGGATAGGGGTAAAACAGTGTAGTATAGTGTGGGTGTTTGGTGACAGTATACCAATAAAGCTAGGAAAAAGCGAAGAGCAGCGAGATTGATGACTGTCAATTAACAACAGTCCGCTGCTCATCACCCCGTACTTGGTGTGCGGCTTTTTGACAGCTTTTTTGGTAACTTTGAAGAACGTATTCAGGTCCGCGATCTTAGGCGAGCGTATTGGTGCCGTCGAATGCAAGTAAGTTGACGGCTTGATAAGTAGATGCCAAGGTCTGAGATATAGGGGGAAGCAGTGCAGTTGAGGGCTTTGTATGTCAGAGTGAGAATTTTGTGTTTAATCCTGGAGGCAAGAGGAAGCCAGTGAAAGGGTTTGGCCGAGAGGTGCAGCAGATGAAGATCGACGTGTAAGGAGGATGAACCTGGCAGAGGCATTCATTATGGATTGTAAAGGAGCTAGATGGCAGCTGGGGGACCAGAGAGGACAGAGTTGCAGTAATCAAGGCAGGAAAGGATGAGAGAGTGGATTAAAATTTTAGTTGTGTCTTGTGTAAGGAAATGTCTAATTTTAGAGATATTTTTAAGGTGGAAGCGGCAGGATTTAGCCAAGGACTGAATGTGAGGAGTGAAAGAAAGATCTGAGTCAAGTGTGACCCCCAAGACATTGGGCATGCAGGGTAGGGGTAATGATTGAGTTGTCGAAAGTTATAGAGGGATTGGGAGTGGAGATTTTGGAAGAAGGGAAAATAAGGAGCTCAGTTTTGGAGAGATTCAGCTTGAGGTATTGAGAGGACATCCAGGATGAGATGTGAGAAAGAAAGTTAGTGACACAGGTTAGCAAGGAAGGAGATTGGTCATGTGCAGAGAATTAGATTTGGGTGTCGTCGGCATACAAATGATTTTGGAACCCATGGGACTTTATTAGGGAACCTAATGATGACGTGTAGATTGAGAAGAGAAGGGGAAAGAGGACAGAGCCTTGTGGTACACCAACAGAAAGTGGTGACGGGGCAGAGCGGACCCCAGAGAATGCTACACTAAAGGGATGGTTTGACAGGTAGGAAGAGAACCACGAGAGGGCTGTGTCACAAATGTCGAAAGATTGGAGGGTTTGGAGCAAAAGAGGATGGTCAACAGTATCAAAGGCTGCGGACAGATCAAGGAGGATAAGCAGAGAAGTGGCCTTTTGATTTTGCTGTAAGTAGGTCGTTAGTAACCTTAACGATTGCTGTCTCTGTGGAGTCATAGGGATGAAATTCATATTGCAGTGGGTTGAGGAGGGAGTTTAATGTAAGGAAATGGGATATGAGTGCATATATTAGCTTTTCGAGAAGCTTTGAGGAAAGAGGGAGTAGGGAAATAGGGCGATAGTTGGATGGGGAGGTTGGATCAAGAGAAGGTTTTTTTGTGGATAGGTGTGACCAGTGCATGTTTCAGAGATGAGAGAAATATGCCGGTGCTGAGGGAGAGGTTGAAAATGTGTGTGAGTATAGGGGTTAGGGTAGAAGAGAGGGAGAAGAGCAGCTGTGAGGGGATAGGGTCAAGAGAACAGGTAGTGAGGTGAGAGCTCAGTATAAGTGCTGAAACTTCTTCCTCAGTAACAGGGGAGAAAGAGCTAAATTTATGGCTATGTGGGTTGTGGTTGATTGTGAGCGTTTGAGGGGGTGAGAGAATGGATGTTGAGCCCAATGGATCATTTAAGAGACAAGCGGATGGCTACTGGATAATATTGGCTACAAATTCCCCTGCAAAAAGAATGAGATAAATAATTTACATATTTCTAATCTCAATGGGCTGTTGAAAAATAAAAATCCACCCATGTTTTGAAGAGTTTTCTACAATATTTTGTCTAAGGCATACAAGCTTACCTGAATACATTGGTCCCCATGTATTTTGGGGTGAATGGACAACAGACACTGTACAAACATTTTGGTGGTATTTTACATCTGACAACTCAGAGGTGGTTGTGAGGATAAAAGTAGCATTTGGAAGACCACTGCATACATTTGGAAAGCAGGTTTGCTTGAACAAAGCAGCCCTGCAAGTGCTCAAAAGCAACATTTGCCACTTAATATATTGGGGTAGATTTACCAAGAAGCGGATGCTGCAATGTACCCCCAATGTTTCCGACTTGCCGGAAACAAGAGTTAAGAAGCAACAGTCATAAAACCGCTGCTCCTTAACGATTGGGATGATTTACACCCCCTGCTAGCGGCCGATTGACCCTCTTCTGGACGGATCGGTGATACCCGACGTGGTGAAGACAAGGTAGGGAGATCGTCAGGGGCTTAGTGTTAGGTTTATTTAAGGGGGGTTTGGGTTAGATTAGGGGTATGTGGGTGGTGGGTTGTAATGTTGGGGGGGGGGGGGTATTGTATGTTTTTTTTACAGGCAAAAGAGCAGAATTCTTTGGGGCATGCCCCGCAAAAGGCCCTTTTAAGGGCTGGTAAGGTAAAAGAGCTTTACAATTTTTATTTTAGAATAGGGTAGGGCATTTTTTATTTTGGGGGGCTTTGTTATTTTTTAGGGGGCTTAGAGTAGGTGTAATTAGTTTAAAATTCTTGTAAGCTTTTTTTATTTTTTGTAATTTAGTGTTTGTTTTTTTTGTAATTTAGTTTAGTTGATTTAATTGTAGATAATTGTAGATAGTTTATTTAATGTATTTATTGATAGTGTAGTGTTAGGTTTTATTGTAACTTAGGTTAGGATTTATTTTACAGGTAATTTTGTAATTATTTTAACTAGGTAACTATTAAATAGTTATTAACTATTTAATAGCTATTGTACCTGGTTAAAATAAATACAAAGTTGCCTGTAAAATAAATATAAATCCTAAAATAGCTACTATATAATTATTATTTATATTGTAGCTATATTAGGGTTTATTTTACAGGTAATTATTCAGCTTTAAATAGGAATAATTTATTTAATACGATTTATTTTATTTCGTTAGATTAAAATTATATTTAATTTAGGGGGGTGTTAGGGTTAGGGTTAGACTTAGCTTTAGGGGTTAATACATTTATTATAGTAGCGGTGAGGTCCAGTCGACAGATTAGGAGTTATTACTTGAAGTTAGGTGTCGGCGATGTTAGGGAGGGCAGATTAGGGGTTAATACTATTTATTATAGGGTTTTTGAGGCGGGAGTGAGGCGGATTAGGGGTTAATAACTATTATAGTAGCGGTGAGGTCTGGTCGGCAGATTAGGGGTTAATAATTATAGGTAGGTGGCGGCGACCTTTGGGGTGGCAGATTAGGGGTTAATAAATATAATATAGGGGTCGGCGGTGTTAGGGGCAGCAGATTAGGGGTACATAGGGATAACGTAGGTTGCGGTGGTGTACGGAGCGGCAGATTAGGGGTTAAAAATAATATGCAGGGATCAGCGATAGTGGGGACGGCAGATTAGGGGTTAATAAATGTAAGGTTAGGGGTGTTTAGACTCGGGGTACATGTTAGGGTGTTAGGTGCAGACATAGGAAGTGTTTCCCCATAGGAAACAATGGGGCTGCGTTAGGAGCTGAACGCTGCTTTTTTGCAGGTGTTAGGTTTTTTTTCAGCTCAAACTGCCCCATTGTTTCCTATGGGGGAATCGTGCACTAGCACATTTTTTAAGGTTAGGGGTGTTTAGACTCGGGGTACATGTTAGGGTGTTAGGTGCAGACATAGGAAGTGTTTCCCCATAGGAAACAATGGGGCTGCGTTAGGAGCTGAACGCTGCTTTTTTGCAGGTGTTTTTTCAGCTCAAACTGCCCCATTGTTTCCTATGGGGGAATCGTGCACTAGCACATTTTTTAAGCTGGCCGCGTCCGTAAGCACCGCTGGTATTTAGAGTTGCAGTGGCGGTAAATTATGCTCTACGCTCCCTTTTTGGAGCCTAACGTTATTAATAGTAGGTTTTATTTAGATTTATTTTAATTATTTTTAAGTTAGGGGTGTTAGGGTTAGACTTAGGTTTAGGGGTTAATAAATTTAATATAGTGACGGCGACGTTGGGGACGGCAGATTAGGGATTAATAAGTATAATGTCGGTGGCGGCGGTTTAGGGGGCGGCAGATTAGGTGTTAATATGTTTATTAGAGTGGCGGTGGGCTCCGGGAGTGGCAGAATAGGGGTTAATACATTTATTAGAGTGGTGGTGGGCTCCAGGAGCTTCGGTTTAAGGGTTAATAATGTTATTTAGCTGCGGCGGGGTTTGTGAGCAGCGGGATAGGGGTAAAACAGTGTAGTATAGTGTGGGTGTTTGGTGACAGTATACCAATAAAGCTAGGAAAAAGCGAAGAGCAGCGAGATTGATGACTGTCAATTAACAACAGTCCGCTGCTCATCGCCCCGTACTTGGTGTGCGGCTTTTTGACAGCTTTTTTGGTAACTTTGAAGAACGTATTCAGGTCCGCGATCTTAGGCGAGCGTATTGGTGCCGTCGATTGCAAGTAAGTTGACGGCTTGATAAGTAGATGTCAAGGTCTGAGATATAGGGGGAAGCAGTGCAGTTGAGGGCTTTGTATGTCAGAGTGAGAATTTTGTGTTTAATCCTGGAGGCAAGAGGAAGCCAGTGAAGGGATTGGCAGAGAGGTGCAGCAGATGAAGATCGACGTGTAAGGAGGATGAACCTGTCAGATGCATTCATTATGGATTGTAAAGGAGCTAGATGGCAGCTGGGGGACCAGAGAGGACAGAGTTGCAGTAATCAAGGCAGGAAAGGATGAGAGAGTGGATTAAAATTTTAGTTGTGTCTTGTGTAAGGAAATGTCTAATTTTAGAGATATTTTTAAGGTGGAAGCGGCAGGATTTAGCCAAGGACTGAATGTGAGGAGTGAAAGAAAGATCTGAGTCAAGTGTGACCCCCAAGACATTGGGCATGCAGGGTAGGGGTAATGATTGAGTTGTCGAAAGTTATAGAGAGATTGGGAGTGGAGATTTTGGAAGAAGGGAAAATAGGGAGCTCAGTTTTGGAGAGATTCAGCTTGAGGTATTGAGAGGACATCTAGGATGAGATGTGAGAAAGAAAGTTAGTGACACAGGTTAGCAAGGAAGGAGATTGGTCATGTGCAGAGAATTAGATTTGGGTGTCGTCGGCATACAAATGATTTTGGAACCCATGGGACTTTATTAGGGAACCTAATGATGACGTTTAGATTGAGAAGAGAAGGGGACAGAGGACAGAGCCTTGTGGTACACCAACAGAAAGTGGTGACGGGGCAGAGCGAACCCCAGAGAATGCTACACTTAAGGTACGGTTTGACAGGTAGGAAGAGAACCACGAGAGGGCTGTGTCACAAATGTCGAAGGATTGGAGGGTTTGGAGCAAAAGAGGATGGTCAACAGTATCAAAGGCTGTGGACAGATCAAGGATAAGCAGAGAGAAGTGGCCTTTTGATTTTGCTGTAAGTAGGTTGTTAGTAACCTTAATGATTGCTGTCTCTGTGGAGTCATAGGGATGAAATCCATATTGCAGTGGGTCGAGGAGGGAGTTTAATGTAAGGAAATGGGTTATGAGTGCATATACTAGCTTTTTGAGAAGCTTTGAGGCAAGAGGGAGTAGGGAAATAGGGCGATAGTTGGATGGGGATGTTGGATCAAGAGAAGGTTTTTTTGCGGATAGGTGTGACCAGTGCATGTTTCAGAGATGAGAGAAATATACCGGTGCTGAGGGAGAGGTTGAAAATGTGTGTGAGTATAGGGGTTAGGGTAGAAGAGAGGGAGAAGAGCAGCTGTGAGGGGATAGGGTCAAGAGAACAGGTAGTGAGGTGAGAGCTCAGTATAAGTGCTGAAACTTCTTCCTCAGTAACAGGGGAGAAAGAGCTAAATTTATGGCTATGTGGGTTGTGGTTGATTGTGAGCGTTTGAGGGGGTGAGAGAATGGATGTTGAGCCCAATGGATCGTTTAAGAGACAAGCGGATGGCTACTGGATAATATTGGCTACAAATTCCCCTGCAAAAAGAATGAGATAAATAATTTACATATTTCTAATCTCAATGGGCTGTTGAAAAATAAAAATCCACCCATGTTTTGAAGAGTTTTCTACAATATTTTGTCTAAGGCATACAAGCTTACCTGAATACATTGGTCCCCATGTATTTTGGGGTGAATGGACAACAGACACTGTACAAACATTTTGGTGGTATTTTACATCTGACAACTCAGAGGTGGTTGTGAGGATAAAAGTAACATTTGGATGACCACTGCATACATTTGGAAAGCAGGTTTGCTTGAACAAAGCAGCCCTGCAAGTGCTTAAAAGCAACATTTGCCACCTAATATATTGGGGTAGATTTACCAAGAAGCGGATGCTGCAATGTACCCCCAATGTTTCCGACTTGACGGAAACAAGAGTTAAGAAGCAACAGTCATAAAACCGCTGCTAATTAACCCATCTGCCACCTCGGAGGTGGCAGACTGCAATCATCCCAATCTGATTGGGAGGATTTACACCCCTGCTAGCGGCCGATTGGCCACGAATATGCAGGGGGCGACATTGCACATGCATTTCACAAAAAATGCTTGTGCAATGATAAATGCAGACAGCAAGTTGAAAAATTGGCCCCATTGAGTGCATTAAGACTAATTTCACAAGTGAGTCCTGCTCTTTTTTCTTGTTAGTATAGAAATAGTTTTTGCCTATCTAGTTTTAGGGGTTTCAAATCACCCTACAAGAGCTGATGGGAAGAATGCTGTTTAGTGAAGAGTGTAATTTATGAAATATCTGAGTGTTTTATCAAAAATTGGGATAATGCCAACCAGACTATAGGAAATAAGTAAAGATATGTAAGATAGAAATTAGGTTTTGTTTTTGCTAACTAGTAATTAAAGAAAGTCTGTGGTAGGTGAAGATGAATAAAGAGTTCCTTTAAATCCATGTGATAGGTAATTGCTTCAAACAAACAATATATCTACAAATAAATGATGATAATGTTATTATTATTATTATTATTATTATTATTATTTTATTAATAATAATAATAATCTCCCATAGTTTAATATTGGGTGAAATGTTTTGGAATTAACAATGTTATTTCACAAAATATATTCATCTAAATATACTAAACTACTTATCAGAACATATATATACACAAACAAATACCAACCCGCTCTAACTGCCAGAGTGCTGTAACTTAACCCTTTCGTGACTGGGTTAAAGTGTCTACATCAGAACAACTGTTCCGATGTAGACAAATTGAAACCACGCAATCGTGCACACGATCGCGAGATTTCAATTATTGGATTGTGTCTGGGGGGCATCCCTATAACCCTAGGAACGCCCTTCAGACCGCAATCAAATCCAGGAAGCACAGAAGGCTTCAGGACAGCCGTTGGCTATGATGTTCTATTCCGTCATAACGGCTCTAAAGCCCAGTGTAATTATGACGGAATAGAACGGCATAACGGCATTAAAAGGTTAATGTGTATCCTTAAAAATAAACACTCTCTGGACTTTAAGGCAACTCTATCAATATATTTTATTAGTAGCATTTTGGGACAACACAGTGTCCCTTATTCAGACCAAAACCAAAAAAGAGAGGCTGCATGGACTGGATTTTCAAAGAAATGGGAAAACAAATTTTAATCCATAATCATATTGGTGATGTTTCTGGGTGTGTAACCTTTTCTTCAGGCCAAACAAGTGTGACCCAAAAAGCCAAGTTTAAATATACCACAGAGCCCCATAATCAACCTCACAACCAAAATTTCACCAAAAACAATTGACTTGGTTACAGAGGGACAACAAAAACATTAACCCCAAGGGTACAGACAGACTATCATGTGTATACTCAAATAAAAGTCCAATCCTCTTACTCCCACACAGATTAGATGTTCAATAAATAGTGTTATATACCATTATCATAGTGTCATTGCTGCATGTATACTAAAATAAAACTGAATGAAATGAGCTATAACTCCAGATTGCAAATAATGTCTGCAAGCCTAGTCACTCATTCAATAAATAATATGCAAATTAGGGACAATTTTTAGAATATGGCTCTGTCATTTGCACACTATTAAATCCTGCCTCTTTATGTGTTGCATCATCACTACATTGAAGTGTACAATCCTAAAAAAAGAGAAAACAAAATGTGTGCAAAATTAAGTACCTACATAAAGCAATATGTTGCAAGCCAGCAAAATCAATTTTGATTCCCTCACATGCATGTTTATTGGGTCATCAATTACAAGGGACAATTGGGTATCTATATATTGCATTGGTTTTTTTTATAGTGTTAATTCAAAGTCACATAAAATTTTGCGCATGCTGGTATCAGTTTGCTGCCGTCCCTAAGATAGATCATCAGATTGTGATGATAAGTGGCAATCAGATAACACAGTAACTATTACCAGTGACGGGTTCATTGCTAAAATACCATTTTGACATCACTATTTATTATTAATCAAATTTTAAAGTATATGAGTAAGACAAATCATTTTACAAGTGACATTGGTTATAGAATGAAATGCTCCCTTTCAGTGTGATAATATCGAATAGAGTTGAAATACACAGGGGGTTTCATAAGATCTCTACAACTAGGAAATATAACGTGTCTGGGTGAGTGTCACCCTGGCCTTTCAATGTCATCACCCCGCCACTACTCAGGGAGAGAGAGAAGGTGGGATCCCCAATATAACTTGGATGTGCCCCCACCCTCCTCATTAAGACTCTCAGGAGAGAGCCATTGATGATGACTCTCACCAGAGGATCCTAGTCCCTTAACAGGTGTATCAGGCTTATAGAAAACAATGCAATGACTATGGACATGTTTAGGCCCTTTGGGTGCAAAATCCCAAACCTGTAGATTCACCAGGCTTCCAGTTGGAAAAGTGTTTTATTCCTGGTCTAACCCCCCCCCCCCACATACACACACACTTTTAAGTGGAGGTACATGGTCAATTAGGATGAATTTAGCAACAGTATGACCCCAAAATATCTAGCGACCGGTTGTTCAATTTATTTGTCTTTTATTGCTGCCCTTATGGCTGTCTTTTGGTTTGCCATCCTTGTTCTCTGATATTGATAAAATAAACTGCAACCATAGCTCAACATGGTGGGCCCACATAAGGGAATCTTGTCAGTGCTCTCCAAATCGTTGCTAAACCACCATCATGAGGGATCACTGTGTATAGACTATTAACATCCATGGTAGTTAGTAGATCAGTCTCTTCAATGTCCTTGATTTTTTGTTATTTATCAATTAACTGGCCAGAGTCCCTAGTGTATGACTTCAGGTTCCAGAACCAACAGTTGAATAAAGGAGTGTTAGTAGATTGCCAGTGGTTGTAGCGATGACCCACTGGCTAAAACTATTGGTCTACCTGGGGGATGATGGAGGTCCTTATGTATCTTTGGTTAAGTGTATAAAATTGAGTGTATTGGGTACTGTACCTGTAGATAGTTAAATATCTCTTGTCTGATCCAACCTTCATTTAGTCCCTATGTCAGGGTATTATCAATTAATGCTTTAACCCTTTGAGTGCTAAGCACTTTCCCACCTGGGTGCTAAGCTGTTTTTTTTTAAATTTTTTAACTTTTTTATTTTATTTTTTCCAGATCCCCAAGACTTACACTGTTGGAAAGGTTAGGTGATTACCTTTCCAACGGTGGGTCTTGGGGGTCTGTAGCTGCTTAGATGCCTGAGATACAGGCTTCTAAGCAGCATGCCCCCTTTTCCTATACTTAACATTGTTAAGTTTTAATAAAGTTGCGCGGTGATGTCACCGTGCATAACGTGAAGCCCCGGAAATGTCTGTCACTAAACAGGCCCGATCGCCGGGGTAGGAGTGGGTGGGAGCCCCCAGATCTCCCTCAAGGTGGGAGAGTGCTAGCGACGACTCTGAGCCAGCCATCGTTAGCACCTGAGTGGGAAACTCTGCGATGGCTCAGAGCCGTCGTTAGCACTCAAGGGGTTAAAGGTCATAGTTGGATCATTCAGCAGAGACATGTAAGTTAGGCCATCTGATAATTGAGTGAGGATCTAATTTCAATATTTTCAATAATTCATCACCACGATAGCACCTCCTTTTTCCACATTGCGTATGACTATATTTGAGTCCTTAGCCAGCCCCTGGAGTGCCTGTTTTTCCAGGGCTTTTGACAGACATATCAGACACAATGTTATCTATATGACACACTTGAACTAGCACTGTATAACTGTGAAAAACTGTCAACATGCACTAAGATAAGAGGCAGTTATTAATGGATTAGAAATCAGTTTGAGCCTACCTAGGTTTAGCTCTCAAAAAAGAATACGAAGAGAGCAAAGCAAATTTGATGATAAAAGTAAATTGGAAAGTTGTTTAAAATTGCATGCCCTATCTGAATCATGAAAGTTTAATTTTGACTAGACAGTCCCTTTAAACGTCTAGATCTGTACTATCTATGCCATCAGGATCTCTAATTTCTGTTCATTCAATTTTGAAATGTCCTCTCTGACTTTCACCAGTAAATTACTATATTCTTCTATCAGTAATAAGACTAGATCCAATGAGCATTTATTTAGGATCTGACACCACTTTTGACAAAAAAATGGGGTTGTTTTGCCCATTAGTTGGCACATTTCTTATCTGAAAACCTCTAAGGACATGACTCTTTCTATACTATTTGGATAAATATATTGTGTGCCATTCCAAATCTGTTTTCCTTTTCTTCAATTTCACAATATAATTATATAAAGTATTATATGACTCACCAGTCATTGATGTGCTGTCATCGTCCACCAGAATCCTTGCTGCATCATCAGCAGTAAATGCAAAAGTCTTTGTATCATTATCCTCAATAGTAGATTCAAGGGTTTCATTTGAGTATTGGGTGGATGTTCCTTCCATGTCACACACGTTTTCCCTCAAACAGTTATTGTTGTACTTTTAATTAGCTTACAAACATTTAAATAGCAGAGTTTATCTGCATCCACCCAAGGGCAAAAGGTCATACAACTGCATAACCTTTAAATTAAAAAAAACAAACTATAAGGGCTCAGCCAAAACTGAGTCCACTGGAGGTAAGGAGACACCAATGACCCTATAATAATGGTAAATATCAATATTTATTGGACATCTAATCTGTGTAGGAGTAGGAGGATTGGACTTTAATTTGAGTATGCACATGAGATTATGGGGTAAATTTATGAAATGTTGGGCGTACATGATCCGATGTTGCGGATCATGTCTGCCCGACATCGATAAATGCAGACAACACATTTGCGACAAATTGATGATTGCTGTCCGCCACCTCAGAGGTGGCGAATGAGTTAAGGATCAATGGTCTTACGACTGCTGCTTCTTAACTTAACTTTCAGGCAGACCTGAAACTTTGGGGGTAGATTGCAGCATCTGCTGCTTGATAAATCTACCCCTATGTATGTACACTTGTGGTTAATGTTTTTGTTATCACTCTGTAACTAAGGGAACCTTTTTTTGGCACAATTATGTGTGTGAGATTTGGTTTGGGGCTCTGTGGTCTATTTAAACCTGGTATTTTGGGTTACTGTTGTTTGGCAGGAAGGTGTTATGCACCCCAAAACATCACCAGTATGAATATTGATTAACAGTTGTTTTGCTTTTTCTTTGCAAAACCAATGGGTGCAGCCTCTCTTTTTTGGTTCATATTCTAATATTTTTGGACATGGCACCCTTGTCGTTGACTCTGTCAAAGTGAAAGTGCAAATACCCTACACTTTGTTTTGTGTGTGTGTATATACACACACACACAAACAAAGTGGAGAGTATCCGCACTTATATATATATATATATATATATATATAATATATATATATATATATATATATATAACATATATTTGTTGGTATGATTAAAATAAGTTAGTGTACCCTTATTTACCAATATAAATAAAACAAATATTTTCATCCAGTACTGTATTTTACAAAGTGCTTTTTACAATTGAAGCTTTCTTGGATGATAACAGCAAAATACAAAATCTATAATTTATTGTGATTGTTTCAACTGACAAAACTTAAATTGTGTGTGGATGAAATAGCACTTTGCAGAGTACTTTGAAGTGCCTTAGATATTAGTATACATATAAGAACAATCTATAAATTACAATATCATCTTTTTTTTCAGTTGTCTAAAAGCTGCAAACAATGTTGATTTTTTTTTGTATTTTTCTTCAGTAAAGTTTTGAATACCTATGTGTTGACAGATGAAAATATTTACCAAAACTTTATTTTAGTGAAAGGTATATGAAAACCACAAAACAAAATCATTTATGATTCAGACAGAGCAAACCATTTTAAAAAAGTTTCCCGTTTACTTCTATTATCAAAATTTGTTTTGTTCCCATACTATTCTTTGTTGAAGAGATACCTAGGTAGGCTTCTGGAGCACTACGTGGCAGAAAATAGTGCAGCCCGCTGGTGCTCTTGCAAGTGGATAACATTCTTTCAAAACTGCTGCCACATAGTTCTCTAGAAATGGGCTGGCTCTTAAGCATACTCCCCTGCTTTTTCAATAAAATATAGTGTAATGTGGCACTCGTATGTTCATGTGTACATAGAAAACACAAAGATAGAAACTAAGATAGCGGGTACCATTTATTAAAAATTACAAGGAGGAGGAAAAAAGGTAAGGCTTGGAGTGTTGTCCCTGGCAATTTGTTCTATTTTGGATTTGGGATATTAAGTGCTTTGTTACATTCTGAAGGAAGATTTATTCCATTATAATCTGAAGCCTGCAAAAGCTTTGTATTTTTATTGACAAGCTTATGATACTGTTAGGTGTTTCCCCAGGGGGGTAAGTGTCATGTCAGGCCGAAGCCTCGGGCCCACTGTACTACCTGAGGCAGATGTAGATTATCTGATAAGGATCCCTTAGAATGACTCAGACCACGCAGCAATATGATCTAAAGCCAATCATGTTTATTGAACAGTGCAAGCCTATCTTATAGACTTCAGTAACAGCATACAGGTTTAAGGGGATGACACATTAGGACCGCGTCATCTTACACAGTTCTACAGAGTAAAATAAAATGTGAAGCTGGAAAATTACTTGCTCATAACAATAATTTCATAGTCATAATAAGCTAACATCTGCGGAGACAACAAGGTCTCTGAACCATCTTATTGACATTATATTCTTCTGGGCGTACAGCCAGGAAGCTTCTACAAGGCCGAACAGCTAAGGAAAGTAACATAACAAGCACATAGTTCCCACTACATAATAACCCAGTATAATAAAGTCTAATCATTACAAAATGGATGCTAATCATCACAAGATGGCTGCGAGGAACAAGATGGCGCCCAAAAACAAGATGGCGCTAGTCAGGTTCACATTAACCCCTAACAGATACCTCATATCGATTGAGCTTGAAAATTAGTGCATTTTATACTCCTGCTTGTCATTTTTAATAAATGGTACCCACTATGTTAGTTTCTATGTTTGTGTTTTCTATGTACATATAAACATACAAGTGCCACTTAACACTGCAGAATCCCAGGAGTATGTGGGCCTTTTACGCTTAAACCAATAGGCAATGGCCTTCTCCCTTTAGACACGATCCCGCATGCATACTTTTGACGAATACTCAAACACTCCAGACATTGGACGCTTTATTGAAAATCAATAGGAACATTGGTTGTGGATGGTTGGCATCCTACCCCAAGATGCAATCCATACCTCATATGATTGAGGGAAGCTCTTGTGAGTATAATCTTAGAACTGTACTGCATATGAACACTTTGAACAAGCCATTCACCGTTCTCTTGTGATATTGGGAGCAACTGACATAAACTTCTGAATATTGATATTTCTTTTTTGCGCATCCCACTTTCACTTCCTTCCTACCACTATTGTTGTCAAGTGATTTACTTGAAAAGTTTTGCACTTTGTAATTTTAAATTTTAAGAAATTTAAAATGTCAGATAGCATTTTTACAAGAAACATACCCCGCTCTAAAGAGATAATGAAATTAAAAACAAGTTAGGTTGGGGTAGTCATTGTCACGTCGGGTCAAAATAGGAAAAGGGGGTAGTTATTTTATTGCATAAATAGCTCAACTACAAAATAATTAGTAAAGACATAGATCCAGGTGGTAGATACATTTTGGTACAAATACAAATAGGAAGTTAGAGGTTAACATTGTGTAATATCTATGGTCCTAATACCCGAGATAAATAATTTTGGGACAAAATTACAAAAAAATTAACAAAACATATGAATAATAAATTAACAGTAGGAGGAGATTTCAATTTAATCTTGCAGCTCCCAATAGAAAGAACAGACAAGAACAAAAAGTCACTGGGAATACTCCATAGAGGAATTAAAATCCTTAAGAAATTTAGGCTGTGTCTTAACTTAAAAGATCCACAATCCAGATCAGAGAGACTACACATGTGAATCAAAAACATATAGGACCTTTTCTAGGATCAACATGTTCTTAATAAATGAGAAAATGCTCGGTCAAGATTTAAAAGCCACAATTAATTCAATAATTATATCAGACCATGCATCAATATCCCTGACTATCCTGCTTATACCGGTATTAACTTAACCTAACTCCTTGTCCCTAAATATTTATTTATGAATATTAAGTTCACTAATTGGCTATGGATTGCTTGGCAACAATATAAATTTCTTAACGAGAATTCAGTATTAAACCCGGAAACGTATTGGGAAGCATTAAAAGCAGTAGCAACGGAAGAAATAAAAGCATATTTAATTAAATGGAGAAAAAAGGCTAACTTATGGAACATTCAACTTGCAAATCAATTACGTAATACATATAATACATATTTATTAAATCCTTTAAAAAAACACTGGGAAAAATATGCTCAGGCAAAGAAAGAAAGATACATTTATTTAACTCAATCAATAACGCAAAAGGCAGTAAAGGCCAGTGCGAAATTTTATCAGTTTGGGGGCTTTTATCAGTTTGTGGGTAAAACAGGTAAGTACTTAGTAAATATGACCAGGCAGGCAAGATGGTCTAATAAAATAGAAGCTATTACTAATAAAGGGGTAAGGTCTACAAAGAATACAGACATTATTGCTGATTTTTTAGAATACTATAAAAACATATACAAAGAAGACATAATAGATAAACAAAAAAAGAAAGAGTTCTGGGATAAATGTCTAATGTCGCAAATAGATTCAGATAAATTACAACATTTAAATAGATGGATAGAATTAGACGAAGTAGATAATGGGATTTAAAAAGCTACTCTTAATAAAGCAACAGGTCCGGATAGCCTCCCTGCTGAATATTATAAAATCTTTGCGGATCATATTAACAAGCCCCTTCTTGACCTATTTAATTGTTATTACACTAAAAAGGAAAGAATATACCAGGAATTTAAAAAATTATATATTACATTAATTTGCAGAAAGAATAAGAACCCTGAATATTTGAGTGCGTACCGCCCTATTTCACTTCTCAATGTAGACTATAAACTACTAACAGGGATTATAGCTAAAAGAATGAAAATCTTTTTAGGGGAATTAATACATTCGGACCAAACAGGGTTCATGTCCGGAAGAACCTCTTTTTACAATCTAAGAAAAGTCCTTCTTACATTGAACTTTTTCTCACACAACGAGAATAAAAAAGGGAAGAATTAAATATAGATAGAGATATAATCTCAGGTGTTAGACTAAGTGAGTTGGGATCATTTCTATTCTGCCCTGGAAAAATTTGGATTAAGTGGCTTTTTCCTCTCATTCATTAAACAGCTATGTGGATGTCCTCAGACGGCTTTAATTATCAATGGCAATATCTCCCAGGTTTCGAAGTAGCAAAGGATACAAGACAGAGATGCCCGCTTTCACCCCTACTCTTCAATTTAGCAATAGAGCCGCTAGCATCCACAATAAGAAGTAAAATAAAAGGAATTAAAATAGGGAATAATGAACTACAAGTAGCATTGTCTGCTTATGATTTACTGGTATTCATCAGGAATACAAAAATAAACTTGCACAAATCTTTCAGGACTTCGGCTCCTTTACAGGATACCGAGTAAATACCGAAAAATCTGAGGTTCTTTGGATAAATAAAAGTTCAGACTCCAGTTCCATTTTTAAAGACGCCAATTCTCATATAAAGTACTTAGGTATTAATATTTCCAGTTCTCCGAAAGGGTGGTATGCACTCAATTTTCCAGAAATTATTAATAAAATTTGAGCCGATTTAAAGAGATGGGCATTACTACTTTTATCACTTATGGCTAAAATAAATCTGATTAAAATTGCGGCTTTTCCCAAGCTCTTATATCTTTTACAAAATCTCCCATAAACATATACAAATCTTACACAAAGGGTTTTGTAGGTTTTTATGGGGGGGGGGGGGGACGTAAGCCTGAAATTTCAATACATTGTCTAAATCAAGCACAGGACATGGCTGGGTATAACTTACCCTCATTACAAAAATATAATTGGGTCTGTATTGCAAAGGTAATAATGGATTGGATATCAGAGAAGGATCATTTTGTTTTAAAAAGTACTAAAGAAAATATGCTAGTTCCATTCTCAGGAAAGGCATTAATTCATATGCATGTGAAAAAATTACCGCATATTATCAAAAAAAATGTCGTTTTTAAAAATTCAATCATAACATGGCAAACGATTTGTAAATCATTAACCCCTTAATGACCGGACCATTTTTCAATTTTCTTACCCTTAATGACAATGGCTATTTTTACATTTCTGCAGTGTTTGTGTTTAGCTGTAATTTCCCTCTTACTCATTTACTGTACCCACACATATTATATACCGTTTTTCTCGCCATTAAATGGACTTTCTAAAGATACCATTATTTTCATCATATCTTATAATTTACTAAAAAAAAATAATAAAATATGAGGAAAAAATGGAAAAAAACACACTTTTTCTAACTTTGACCCCCAAAATCTGTTACACATCTCCAATCACCAAAAAACACCCATGCTAAATAGTTTCTAAATTTTGTCCTGAGTTTAGAAATACCCAATGTTAACATGTTCTTTGCTTTTTTTGCAAGTTATAGGGCAATAAATACAAGTAGCACTTCGCTGTTTCCAAACCACTTTTTTTCAAAATTAGCGCTAGTTACATTGGAACCCTGATATCTGTCAGGAATACCTGAATATCCCTTGATATGTATATATTTTTTTTTAGAAGACAACCCAAAGTATTGATCTAGGCCCATTTTGGTATATTTCATGCCACCATTTCACCGCCAAATGCGATAAAAAAAAAAGTTAACTTTTTCACAAAATTTGTAACAAACTTTAGGTTTCCCACTGAAATTATTTACAAACAGCTTCTGCAATTATGGCACAAATGGTTGTAAATGCTTCTCTGGGATCCCCTTTTTTCAGAAATAGCAGACTTATATGGCTTTGGGGTTGCTTTTTGGTAATTAGAAGGCCGCTAAATGCCGCTGCGCACCACACGTGTTTTATGCCCAGCAGTGAAGGGGTTAATTAGGGAGCTTGTAGGGTTAATTTTAGCTTTAGTGTAGTGTAGTAGACAACCCCAAGTATTGATCTAGGCCCATTTTGGTATATTTTATGCCACCATTTCACCGCCAAATGCGAGCAAATAAAAAAAAAAACTTTACATTTTTCACAATTTTAGGTTTCTCACTGAAATGATTTACAAACAGCTTGTGCTATTATGGCAGAAATTGTTGTAAAAGCTTCTCTGGGATCCCCTTTGTTCAGAAATAGCAGACTTATATGGCTTTGGCGTTGCTTTTTGGTAATTAGAAGGCCGCTAAATGCTGCTGCGCACCACACGTTAATTATGCCCAGCAGTGAAGGGGTTAAATTTGATAGCTTGTAGGGAGCTTGCAGGGTTAATTTTAGAGTTCAGCCTCCCACCTGACACATCCTACCCCCTGATCCCTCCCAAACAGCTCTCTTCCCTCCCCCACCCCACAATTGTTCCCACCATCTTAAGTACTGGCAGAAAGTCTGCCAGTACTAAATAAGAGTTTTTTGTTTTTTTTTAAATAAAAATGATAAAATATTTTAGCTGTGATGGACCCCTGCCTTAGCCCCAACCTCCCTGATCCCTTCACCAGCTCTCTAACCCTCTCCCCTACCTAATTACCGCCAGTACCCAGTCTGCCAGTACCCAGTTTGGCCCCAAAAAGTATTTTTATTTTATTTTTTTACTTAAAAACTATTTCTGTAGTGTAGCAGCCCCCCCACAATACCCCCACCCCCACCTCCTCCCCCTCCCAGATCCTTTTATATATTTTTTTTTTAAAAATTCCCTTTTTTTCCCTTTCTGCCCTCATTCATTGGTGTCAGTGTGGCTAATGGGTGCACGTGCACGCGCACATGCATGCTCACGTGCACCCTCACCCCTCGTGCACGCGCATCATGGAAGCGCGCACGCACCCTCACACCCGGCGGACACTGGCACCATCGCTACCGGTGCAGAGAGGGCCACAGAGTGGCTCTCTCTGCATCGGAGGCTTGTAAAGTGGTATTGCAGGATGCCTCCATATCGAGGCATCACTGCAATACCCTCAGAGCTGCTCGAAGCATTTGTGATCGCTTCCAGCACTCTGTTAGACAACTGACGTACCAGGTACGTCCATTGTCATTAACTGTTAGTTTTTGAATGACGTACCTGGTACGTCAGTTGTCATTAAGGGGTTAAATGTCCTTTCAAACTTTCTCTAAATTTTTACCATTAACTGTTAACACTGACTTTACAGTGGGGATAAGATCAAATATTTTTAACCTATGGAAGCGACAAGGTTTGGAGTACATTGTCTAATTATTTGAGACTAATTGGAGTACAGTTAAATCCTTTGAACAAATAAAACAACAGTTTAATATCGATAATAAAAGTTTTTTTGCTTTTCTTCAAGCTAGACACTATTGTACCTCCATTAAATTTGTCTGCAACAGAACATTGGAAAGATATTGAGGCTCAGATAAATCTTCAATTTCATACTGTTACAGACTAATGCTAAAAATAGAAGTTAAGAATAACATCACCAAACTAACTGTAAAATGGAGAAAAGAGATACAACCAGTGGGAGATGATTTAAATAGCAAAAGTATTGAAAGAGCATATAAAGCCACGCTATTATCTTCTTGGCATGAGTCTCATCTCAAATGGATAAATTTGGCCTATATCACCCTAGATAAGCTTACAAAATGGAATCAAGACAGAACAGTGGCATGCTATAGATGTAGCTTTCCCAATGCTAACATTACACACTGTTTAGGATCATGTCCAAAAGTTAAAAAATTCTGGGTTATGATCACACATTGGATCTCTAAAATATTGAACACTAGAATTGAGATTAACATGTTAGATATCATCTTTCTAAAGAGGAAAATAGAAAGGCCCCATCAATGTAAAATTATTTAACTTTAATATCCTATGTGGACGTAATGTAATCTTCTCCAGTTGGAAATCTCAGAGATCCCCAAGTTTCCAAAAAAATTGTGTAATTAGTTAAAAATAAAATGATAATAGAACAATTTGATTCACGATACAATATTGAGACTATGGTTCCAATCTTCTTTCAAAAATGGGGGGGGGGGGGGTCTATATAAGATAGCATTCTGCAGATCTACAGAAACAATTAATCTGCCCATTTTTAAACACAGTTTATCTTCGAGAGGTTTTACTTAGAGCAGAATATCAAATAAGCTAATTATATTATAGATCGTGAGGGCAGATGGGGGGTGCTAGTGAGGGCCGCAAGCTAATTTTTCTTCAGTTTACCTTTTTGGTTTTCTCTCTTCCTTGTCTGTTTTATTTTTATTTTTCCTCCTTTTCTTTTCCTTAGTTTTTTTTTTTTTAGTTTTTATCCTTATTTGTTTTGTTTGTAATATGTTCTTAGGATCACATCACACTAGTGTTTTGTTGAGATATACAAGAAGGATCTAGAATATTTATTTTTATTTTTTCTAAGTAAGAAATTGTACTGAATATGAGGTATTTTTGTTGTTGTTGTTGCTTTCATGTTTGGAATGTAAAGAACTTGAATAATGTCATCTGTTGATTTAATGAAACCTCATGTAAAATTCTAATTTGTATTGCTTTTTTTTATTTTTCTTTGTCTCTTTGTATATATCTGTTAGGACAATGATGCTGTACTGTATGTGGCCAAATATGCTAATATTATGCATTTTTGTCTATAGTCTAATTACTATGTTGTGATGTGATTTTTTATGATAAAATAAAAAAAAAAAACAATAATAATTATTATTGTTATTATTCGATTGTTTTGACTCTAATACCAAATATTCTATCACATTAGATCTGTGCCTGTAAACTGCATAGTAAATTATGCTAGAAAAGACAGTGATATCTCTTGCAATACATGACCATAAATGTAGCTATAACTTTTTAATCTATAATTTTAGCTATAACTTTTTTGCAATATGATAAATTAAATTATTTTAAATAAGTTAAATTCTATTGATAATGATCTATAGTTTCACAGAATTTTCTTCAAACAGTTTACTAAGACATCCTAAAACAACTGTGTTTCATAGCAAGGTGAGAGATACGCAAGCGCTACTTAATAGCTTGGGAATTAATATATTATAAATCAGTTGCTTAGAAACTTTTAATCTTGTAATCTTTTAATAAAGACATTTCCAGCCCCTCATTTATGGAGATGCATTTACTTTTAATTATCTAATTAGTTAGCATCTGCATAGTCATTGACCCACACTGCTGCTTACAGTTGAAAGAACCTTAAATTGTGAGTCTACATCAAGACCGCAAGATTCAGTATGTTCTGTTGATTAAAACTTTCCATGGTAGCTAATTATAATTCACTTTGTAGTCTGTTTATTGATTATACAATATCTCATTATTTACTATGCTTTTCTTTAAATACTATTTAGTGATTTTTTCTAGTGGAAATAATTTTTTACTGTCTCGATCTTTAAGAACATTCAGAGTTTTTGGTGCCTAAATTCTGTAATTGTTTTATAATTAAAAATTGAATTTAAACCTAGATATAAAACTGGACATCTACAGACTACATAATACCCTAGATATAAATACAGATTTAATACATAGAGAGAATCCAAGAAGTACATTTTATATTTCTAGACAGAAGAACTTAAAGGGACAGTTTACTCAAAAATGTTCTCCACTTTAATTTGTTCCCCATAAACCACTTTACTTGCTGGAGTGTATTAAATCGTTTACAAGTATTTCCATTACCCTTATATTGGCATTTGAAATAGTTGATTTAGCCTGTGGTATCCCCACCTATTCTGAAAGTTAAACACAGCCAGTAGAAGAAATTACACTCACAGAGGAGTATAGAAGAGATAAGGTAATAAAATGTTAATTTTCCATTGTTCTCTCCAAGTATTGGTGATTGGTTTATGGACCAATATAAGATAAAGCAGCAGGTATATGTACACAATGTAATAAAGTAATGAGGTCTGATTATGCCTACAAGTTCAACCCATTTTATTAGGTTGTAGCTTCAAAACATGACATCAGCCAATTTATATACACAAATAAACCTTTAAAAGCAAATCCCATACATTATATACTCTGCAGCTTGTAAAAAAAGTAATTGGAAACACATCAAGGTAAAAACTATTTTATAGTACACTGTCCCTTTAAAGGGACAGTCAAGTCCAAAAAAAACTTTCATGTTTCAAATAGGGCATGTAATTTTAAACAACTTTCCAAGTTACTTTTATCACCAATTTTGCTTTGTTCTCTTGGTATTCTTAGTTAGTAAACCTAGGAGGTTCATATGCTAATTTCTTAGACCCTGAAGGCCGCCTCTAATCTAAATGCATTTTGATAGTTTTTCACCACTAGAGGGCATTAGTTCACGTGTTTCATATAGATAACATTGAGCTTGTGCACGTGAATTTACCATGGAGACAGCTCTGATTGGCTAAAATGCAAGTCTGTCAAAAGAACTTAAATAAGGGGGAAGTCTGCTGAGGCTTAGATACAAGGTAATTACAGAGGTAAAACGTGTATAGTTATAACTGTGTTGGTTATGCAAAACTGGAATTGGTAATTAAGGGATTATCTATCTTTTAAAACAACAAAAATGCTGGTGTTGACTGTCCCTTTAAGTTGTATGTGGCTATTATATTTACTCTAATCCATTTAGTGCATTGTTTTATCAGAAAACAGACATGACAAACCTTGTCATTGGACATGTTTGTTATCTTTTGGATTGTTGAAAGTATGAAAACAAATTTTAGGTTAAATATTACTTTAGCATAGCAAATACACAAAGTATCTTCAAATATCATGGAAATATTTGCTATTGCTTAAGAAAATTCTAAATTCCATCCTGATGAAACAGCCGATGGAACTGATAAACATGTGGCTTGTTTTTAATGTTTTAACAAATGTAAGTCTTTGATTTTACATTTGCTATATTTCTATCATCAACCCCCCCCCCCCCCCCCCCCATTGAGAGGGTTTGCCAGAAGATTGCTGTTTGCAGTGCTGGTGAATTGTGGGAGATCAGTCTGCTGGATGACTGTGAGATTCCAGTCTGCCTTTTTTGCTCCATTCATTCCTGGTGCAACACCAAATGTGAGTGCATTTACTATTACTATCATATCATCATTTATCATCTGACTGTGCTAGGCCATGTGGCGCCCCTGTTGTTAGTCACATCTACCGATTACTAATTTTGGGAGTTGGACCAAACCCTACAGACTTTGCTTTGAACACACTTTGTTCAATTGTTTAAAGCCTTGTTTCTCAACTCGTGTTTTATGTGTACCCTGGGAGTACCTGGAGCATTGGCAAGTGATACTCAGGAACTTTCCCTTTTCTTATTTATTTATTTATTTTGGCCTGATGCAGCTAAATTAAACATTCAATGTACGCCATAAATCAGTGTTTCTCAAGCACCTCTAACAGGTCAGACTGTATTTTCCTTCCTGAGCTGGTCAGCACTCATTTTTTTTTATTTGGTGTCTTCTCTATTAGTTGCTTTCTTTATTATTTGTTGCTTAAATATTTCCAACTATTTGCTACATTTGCATTTATTAAAAATGGATTTTAAAATAAATTTTGTTACCTATTATTATTTAATTATTACAAATAGGGCTACTAAGAGCCAACAATTATGCCTGTGGGGGAACGTGCTACAAAAAAGGGAGATAAACAGTGGTTTAAAGGACACTTTATTTGTTTGTTTCCAGAGGGCCCTCTCTATCTTATATTATGGTTATCATGTATAAGTTTGGCCATAAAAAGATTTTAGTTACATTTTTAACTTTGTGTTATAAACATAAAAAATGTAGTTTAAAGTGGAAGCTTGTATCTAGCTTAATCATATTAAAAAAACATTAAAGTTAAAGATTAAAAATAACATTGACAAATAATCCTTTAGAAACTGACAAAGGTAAGAAACGTTATTCAGGATTAATTCAGGATTAAGAGAAATGATTAAGAGAAATGAAGTTAGTAAAAACAAAAAAACTAACATTTTTAATATTTTAACTTATTATGGATATCAAAAAATGTGCTTTAATTTTACTCTTGCAGTATAGGTTTGATTCATTTTATTAGTGCAATTAATAACATTTACAATATTTATTTTAGAGTATTGCACTTTGGCTTCTGATCCATTATGGTTTACGTCACTAGTCCATGGCATTTGAATGATTATATGAAAAGATGCTTATTTTTAGCCCATATCACGCTGTTAAATATTTGTAAAACAGAAAATGCCTGTGGATTTTACATTAATATCTGACGTTTAATTACTATTACAAATAAATGTATTTTTTTCCAACAAAAGCTCACTATGGTTCTAGAACATGATGTTAATCCAAGCTGCTTGTATAGCCAAAACATATATTGAATTATTCATCTATTCTTGTATTTTGTAATTTAAAAATGTCATTAATATTTTGTAGATACACATTTTCATATACACAAATGTATATCCATGCACACCTGGTTCATGAGACGTGAAGCCTGCCCTTATAAGACTTGCTGTGTTCATCAGAGTGTTTTATTGTATTGTTATTATTTATTTTTTTAAGTATAAAATATGGCACATGCATATTTATATTTTTTCCACGTGTCAGGGTAAGCAATTCTTGTAATATTTGAATTGTTAACTTTGTGTATTTAAGATTTCCTTACACAATTTAAACTCTATTGGTAGTAATTGAAGGGATATAAAACCCAAAATTGTATTTTGTGATTCAGACAGTGCATGTCATTTTAATAAAGTTTTCAATTTACTCCTATTATCAATTTTGAGAGATACATAATTAGGCATCTAGTGCACTACAAGGCAGAACACAGTGCTGCCATCTAGTGCTTTCACAAATGGAAAACATTCTTGCAAAACTGCTGCCCTATAGTGTTCCATAAATGGGCCAGCTACTAAGCATAGGTCCCTGATTTTCAACAAAATACCAAGAGAACGAAGAATAATTGATAATAGAAGTAAATTAGAAAGTTGTTTACATTCACTTGATCTATCTGAACCATGAAAGACATTTTTGGGTTTTATGTCCCTTTAAGAATTTAGCTGAAAGTTGATGTTAAAGTACACTATCCCAACTCTCTGGATAGGACCCATAATATGACCCACTGAGTTATAGTAGGGAAGTGAAGAATCCAAAAGGTGGAGTCTGCAAGCAGAGGTCAGACCTAAAACCAATAGAAAAGGAACCAAATCAAATGCTCAGAAGAATAGTCACGGAAGTCAAAAGTCAAACAAGATCATGATATGACACGAAAAAGTATAAAACTGAGCAGGATGAGAGACATGGTCACCCACTGATTACAACTAATCAACAAAGAGAACCTGTGTGATGACAAGATACATAGGGCTCAATTTTTGAAGAAGTGGATGCTGCTTCGAAGGCCTATCCCTGAAATAAATGTTAAGAAGCAGCGATCATAAGACCGCTGCTCCTTAACCTGTCCGCCACCTTTTAGGTGGCGAATTAAAAAACATCCCGATACGATCTGAATGATTGACAGCCCCTGCTAGCAGCCAATTGGCCGCCAGTGAGTTTGGGGCAGCATGCACAAGCATTTCACCAGAAATGCTTGTGCAATGTTAAATGCAGACAGCATATGCTGTCAGCATTTAGCGATGTTGAGCAGACATGATTTGCTATAGCGAATCATGTCTGCTTGACATATGATAAATCTACCCCAAAGGCTTGAATTGTTTTGTGGGCATATATGAAAATAACACAGAAAAATTAAGCAAACCGCGCCAATGTGACAATATAAACAACAATAAAACGAAAAGGGGTCAAAATCTCAAGTTAAAGGATAGCAGGTTCAGTAGTAATTTGCAAAAGCACTTCTTCATAAAAATGTCTTTGATGCATGTAATAAACTTCCATTACATGTGATAATAACAAACACTGTGGGAGACTGCAAGAATGCATGGGATAAGCACAAGGATAGCTTATGAGCCAATAATGCCTTTATGTTTTAAAAAAATGTAGGCACACCTATTTGATCTTATCTGCTGTCAAAATATATGTTTCTATGTTTCTCTGAACACAACACACTGAGATCATATAAACAGAAGAAAATTATATTTCATTACTTTTATCAAAAGTAAGAAAGGCATAATTTCCTTTTGCTAAAGTCTCCATAGATTTATGTCTTAGCACTCTAACCCCTTAACTGCTAAGTCTTTTCCACCATGTGCTGAGCTGACTTGGAGTTTTGAAAATGTAAATATGGCTTCTATTTTCTAAATTAGTTCTTAATCTAACAAATTATTAATAAGAACTCTAGTAAAATGTTTGTCATTGTATTTCCTCAGGTAACCTTCATACACTGACTTTAGCAGCAATATGTCTCTTCTGCAGATGTAATACATGTGCCTCGGTCATTCCATTTAAGGCAGTATATTTTTATTATTTGTTATGTCCATTTTTCTTGCAATGTGCCAATATATTTTGCAGTGCTGTGACATTTACAAAATAAAAGATAAGATGTAAAAATGTAGGTCTTGGACAAAGCAAAAGTGGTATTTGGATAGTTATTTGGAGGCAAGGTATAGTTATAGGAGGGTAATTGACTGTTTTGTATGTTAGGACCAATACTTTGAAATTTATTGTCAGTGGAGAGATTTTGTAAGCCAAGTTGGACTGATATTTGGAGCATGTGATCATTAGGTGAGATTGTTTCGTGTTAAATCAATTCTTCTTTGTTTTTGAGATGGTGTGCAAAATATTTTGCCAATAAATAGGCGCTAAAGGAAGATTGGTATATGCAGGAAGGGCTTTAAAATACATTTGGGGTTAGAGGACACAGTTTATTAAGGAGATTACAAAATAGTTATTAGAGAAAGGTTGAGGACAGAGGCGTAAGAGTGCAGCATAAACTTGTAGTATGAAACTCATCTAAGGTGCAAATCCGTGCTCCAATGCTGTTCAGCAGTAATGGAACCTTTGACAAAGGGTGTGGTAAGTGAACATTTATAGCGAGAGATGGGTTGCTCAAGCCAGGCTCAGAGCAGGTGATGGAGGAGATGGTGGGGAGAAAACCTATGTTTGAGAAATGTTATGAATCATTGGATTTTATTTGTATGAAATTTGGTAGGTGGTAGAAAAGAAGAAGGTTTAGTGATTCTACATGTTAGGGAATGGTTGTCAGGAACAAGAAATTGGGAATTAGCTAGCTCTGAGATAGAACATTTAGACATGTGCAGCCTAGAACATTTTGTTTTGGACAATATTTTTGTTCCAAATATTCAGGGAAATGTGTTTGCCCGAATATTTGGTGGCTTCACTATTCGGTATACTGAATTTTCTTTAAAAATGTACATTTGTTTTTGTTAAAACAAATGAATATGTTTCAAAGCTACAGGTGAAAAGTTCACCTGAAGCTACAATACTTACCTTAATGTGCTTTCTAGAGAAAAGAGATCACATTAAGGCAAGTATTTAAGGGATACTAAACCCATTTTTTTTCTTTAATGATTCAGACAGAGCATGCAATTTTAAGCAATTTTCTAATTTACACCTGTTAAAAAATGTTCTTTGTTCTCTTTCTGTCTTTATTTGAAAAGCAGGAATGCAAAGCTTGGGAGCCGGCCCATTTTTGGTTCAGCATTTGGGTTGTGCTTGCTGATTGGTGGCTAAATGTACCCACCAATAATCAAGCGCTACCCAGGGTGCTGAACCTAAAATGGGCCAGCTCTTAAGATTTGCATTCCTGCTTTTCAAATAAAGATAGCAAGAGAACGGAGAAATTTTGATAATAGCAGTAAATTAGAAAGTTGCTTAAAATGACATGCTCTATCTGAATCATGAAATAAATAAAAAATTAGGTTTAGTATCCCTTTAAACCCATAAAAAAATTAAAGTAAAGAAATCAATAATTTTTTTTGTTTTCTCTCATTTTCATTGGTGCATTCTTCAGATATTAATTTTGTTAAATCGAAATGAAAATCCCATTTTTGTGATGAATGTGCATTCATTCAAAAACTAATGCACACCTCTAAGAACATTGGGGCCAGTTTGGTTATTGGAAGAACCAGATCATAGGTAGAAATCCTAGGTTGAAGGGAAGCTTTAACAATATTGGGGTAGTGCCATTGATATTGAAATCATCAAGAAGCAAAGCAACATCAGATCTTAAAAATAGGGAGATGAATGAGCAAATCACAAGAGAATCAAAAAGTGCAATGACTAGTATTGAATGGAAATTTGTAGCACTATACAAATAAATCATATTAATAATTGTAGTATCCTGGATGGTGGTTGTTAAGATACTTTGGTTGAAAGGGAATTCATTTGCATTGCTTAAGTGAATATAAAGCATATTTCTATAGCAAAGGAATGGTAAAAAATGTAAAATGGGGACTTGGGTAACTTTTAAATGTTTCTCTTAAAATAAGATTTGGAGTTCATATTACTTAAAGGGACTCGGTCATCAAAAAATATAATTTTGTAATTCAGTAATATAGATGGATTGAAAACGTTATTTGTCTTTTAAAATGTATATCTATAAAGGTATTTTGAGAAATTACATGTCAAAGTTTTGTCTTGGAGGCATCCATTTTATAAGGTCTATTTGGTTAGATTTGTCAAATTTAAACTGTAGGCAGTACATATTACCTTAGTACATGTAATAAAAGGGCCACTGATGCTAAAGCCTTTCCATCCACCTTACATTATTATTGTCTTTTTCTTCTTTGTTATATCCACTGTGGGCTTTGCTAACAATCAGGTTTAGAATACATAAACATGTTAGGTTTCTAACTAATGTTTTTAATGCTTTGAGAGGACTTAATTGTGATATATATATATATATATATATATATATATATATATACAGTATAAACCACCTCCCTAAATTTACACACAAAAAAATATCTCAACTACCTTAAAAAAACTTACCTGTAAAATTAAATAAAAACCTAATTTTACAGGTAAAAATAAAAAACTAACATTACTAAAAATAAAAAAACCTATCATTATAGAAAGTAAAAAAGTCTAAGATTACAGAAAATATAAAAAGTAATGACCAAAATATATATATATATATATTAATCCTATTCTAATACCCTCCATAAAGGGCATTTTCTAGGGCATTGCCCTAAACCGATCAGCTCTTTAAAAAAAAAACACCCACTAGCCCCTCTAACATTACAACCCCCACCCCCCCCCCCAAAAAAACCTAAATAAAAAAACCTAATTTACCTATTGCCCGAAAAGAGCATTTGGATGGGCATTCAGCTCTTTTGCTGCAGACAAATAAATAAAAAAAAAAAACATAATCTATAAAAAAAAACACCCTAAAAAAAAACTAACATTAATACAAGCGCAACCCGACAAGTGAAAAAAATGTTAGCGTTTTTTTCGAGATCGCATAAAAAAAAGATTTACGGCGACACTTGTATTCTAGCCCAAAGTCTGTGGTTTACAGATTTCTCTTACTATCCATGTTTTGTTCAATTTTTGTTCAATTCTTGTGTATTTCTTTTTGCTTTGACTTATAAGATGTCACGTTTATAAATGGGAAATTATAAAGATGAGAACAGTTTAGCTATAAATGCTCCCTTCAAAGCTAGTGTAAAAATTATAGGCCTGTGCAGTCAGCTGAGTCCACTTAGATAAATGAGGATCTTCGACAACCAAAATATAAATAGGGATGGAGAAATTCAGGCCAGATCAGAGGGAGTGAAAATGTAAATAAACATAAACAAATAGTCCATACAGATCTATAATATGAAGCTGAATTAATTTAGGAGATGGATTGAAGTTATTCACATTGATCTACTTGGCAACTTAACAAATTATTGCTAGTACTGACAAAACAAATAGATATATCATAAAAATAATATTAAAAATGGCAGATATGAAGCAGTTTATTGAAAAGTACAATATTTTAACTGCATAGGTTTTTTTTTCAGTTGCCAAGCAATAATATTTAAAAATGGCTGAGCTGAATCAGTGTATTACCGGGAATAATCTTTCAACCGCTCAGCCTTTTCATATAACAAATAATAAAATTAAAAAGTATCAGAGATAGAGCATTGTTCCAGCCATACAGCATTAAAAGACTGACAGAAAAAAATGAAAAATTAAAGTGATTGAGGAATTCCGAAAGCTATTAACAACAATAATAAAAAATAATTGACAGAATGCACATTTTTAAGGTAACTAATATAATTGATCTTATATCACAAACTTTACATACATGATGTATTACAATATGTTTAATAAAGGTTCTAAAGGGGAAAAAAATTAGAACCTAAATTGTTTTGTATGTTTTCTATACATGACACATGCTGTTAAATTATTTTTATTTAGTCTTTCAAATGTAATGTTATGTCAGAATCAAATAAGCTACTGTCAGGATCCTATAAGTTCTGTTTATGCCAAAATGCAAAAGCACGATTGGGATTGGGACACCACGGGTGACTTCCCTTACTGTGCCCTGCCTGGGATCAAACCAAAATAATCCAGTTTAAGAGTTTGGCTTGCTCTGGTTGTGCCATTGCAAGTTATTTGCTTACTGTTGTATGTGGTACAATTTTGCCATCAGTAGGTTTGTCTCCCAGCTCCACCCTCTCTGAATGCCACCCATTCGAGGAAGTATTCTCTGACTATATATAGAGCAGCATATGATTTTACTCCTTCCTCTGGCATTGGAGTCATTCCTGTGTTTGTGGTTCCTAATTGTTCTGGATTTCTTGGCTGTGACCTTGCCTGTGTTTGGACTTGATACTTGATACCTGCATTTGAATCTTTGACTGACCTGACCTTGTGTCTGAATTAGGCCCTTTTGTACTTATGCTTGGACTTTCACTGTTGCAGTTTCCCAACTCCAGTACCTTATTGTCATCTGTGATTACTTGCTTGTCCTGTCTTCAGGTCTGCCCCTGTCTGCTGCAGCTTTCAGCCTGTATACAGAACCCAGGTAACCTTTTCTTGGAGCAGAAGTGGGTACTCCTTTGCTTGGCCCCGGAATGGGCAATCCCTTGCTTGGCCCAGAAATGGCCACTCCCTTGCTTAGCCCAGAAGTGGGCATTCTTTTGCTTGGGCCAGAAGCAGATACTCCAAAACTTGTCTCTTGTCTGTTTTAACTTGCACCTGAATTTCTTATATAAGCTGACATCTACTTTACTGGTTAAATATGGCTGTTGTATACATTTGAGTCTCACTTTGTTTTTCCTCTTGACAAAATTGGTTTAGATGTGCATTATAACTGATTAAAGCAACTATTCATTAAATTTATATTATCATTCTTAAGTTTGAATTTGGAAATAACCTATTTGGGTTAACCCATCTCTAATGGTCCAATTTTGACACTTTGGTTGCTTGACAATTTTTTAATTTCTTAAATTTGGTGATTACCTCTATAGTTTGGTATTGCAAAACCACCAGTTTTTTTTTTTGTTTTGTTTTTTTTTTACTTGGATTAACCACAGCAGTCATCTTTCTGTCATGGCACACAATATATTTTGGTTATACAACTATTTCAGCTCAGGATGGTCCCAGCATCTTGGAACAAAAACTGATCTCTAGATCACATTGCAAGGAATTCCTATATAAACATTTTGCACATTATTGATCATTAGACTAATTAGACTTGAGACTTAATGGAATTATGAAAATTGCTGATTGTTCTGCTTTTAGGGTAAATTTATAATGGAAAGAGCTCAGTCCAAAAATTATTTGGGGGTACCTAAGTAAGTATAATGTGCATGCAGAACATTTGAGGCTTGAGGCTTCTCTTATTTATTTATTTTTTAATGGGTCAAGAATTTGCAATTTTTTAACATTTTCAGGTTGATTCTTTGGTAAGGGAACCAGATAGAAGATTCCACTCGTAAGAGAGTAGGGGCTAGTAGAAATATGTGGCGGAAAATCCTACTTTATTAATGCATTTTAAAAAATGACAAGATGTAATATAAGCATGAACTGCATTTTACACTAAGTATGTTTGTGATTTACACACCACAATTTCAAGCCACATGTTTTATTAGAAGCTGTGAGATTTCCTCACTCAGTCTATCAAAAATGCTGTGGGGGGTTACAGTTGCAGTAGTCGACTGGGCAGTGTCAATTTTCTGAGAAAATTGTTCATAGGAATCCATGCTTTTTCCACAATAGATATCTTGAATGATGTTCTTGGTCCAGGTTTTCTTCTTGCTGATCTCCTCTATCAATCCTAACCACCACTGGTCATTATACAGACAATCGATACAGTAATCATTATGTAGGATCAGGGGGACAAATTTCATCACTGCATATTCTTCAAACTTTTGGAAAGCAGATGTAAAGAAGCATATGATTGTACTCTTTGATATTGCCACAAAACAGTGACATTTGCTTGCACCTGGAATTCTTCCACATGTATCAAACCTGTCCTTGAGTTTCAGTTCATAAAAAACAGATACTTCCTTGCTTTTGGCATAGATGTATGTAATCCCCTTAATGTTCTTGTTGCAAAAGAGGAACATATCTTCAGGGGTGAGGATTTGACCTTCTGTTCTCCTCTGCAAACTGACTTTTCTTGCTTCCTGCTTAGTTGTTCCTCCAACCCCGACATATGCAGTTTTGCCATGGGACATTGCAAAGACATACCATTTGGCTTTTATACCAATGTCATATTTGAGGTTAAACAGATTGGTTAAATGATTCTTGTTTTTTATTTTGGCTTAAAGATCCATCAGAGAAATCTTTCCTGTTTCAGGAAGGATCCCCTGTACCTTCACTAGTGTTGTGCATAGTTTCACCAATCATTCTGAGACATTGAATTCCTTGCTGATTTTGTTCCAGAACAATGAGCTTGGTAATAGACTGATAATTTAACCTTGTCTACTTTGTTTGCTATGACACACTTTTCTTTAAGAGCCTCAATTAATCTATCATATTCTTCTGCTGACAGAGTTTTGGCACTGTTATACTCTGCTGGAATTGTCTCATCAAACAATTCTTATAGATTTCTTTTCAAAGTTTCAGAAATCCTTCCTACTTTAGCTCTCACTTTGGGCCGATTATGAGAGGAGCGCTATCATTAGCGTTAAGAGCGTAAATGCGTTTGCGCAATTGTGCTGTTCTTCGCACTCAAATCCATGTTACAAGTGGCTTGCTGTTTAAATTACTGCAAATTTGTTTGCGCAAATTCACAGTAATTTATGCTCCCCATATTTTCTATGGGTGGCAGTGAGCGGCAATGACCACTCGTATTACAAGTTGAAAGTTAATGCGATCAGTTGATTGCAATCGTATTTAACTCTCAAAGTTTTTACACAACCTGAAAGGTCATGTAAAGAGTTTGGCCAGAGGAAACAAATTAATTAAATTATTCTATTTACCCCTAAACTACCACAACCTCGATCGCAAAGTAATCCACTACACTATTAACCCCTAAACTGCCACACACCCCATCATCGCAAAGTAACCCACTAACATCTAAACCCCCTAACCTAACATCCCCTATTACCCCAAAGTAGACTAACTTTATCTGTAAAATGAAAAAACCTAATCTTACCTTTAAAACGGACAACATTACTGAAAAAAAACTAGCATTCCAAAAAATAAAAAGCCTTATTATTACAATAAACAACAAACAAAACATAAAAACAACCCCAAAATAAAAAACCTATATTAACACTAAACTACAGAGCATTGCCCTAAAGCATCAGCTGATAAGGGCATTTGGCTGGGCATTGTCCTTGAAAAGGCATTTAGCTGTTTTGCTGCCCAAAAAACCTAATAAAAAAAAAAAAAAACCACCTAAAAAAACGTAGCACTAAATCCCAAAGATGGTACTCACCAAGGATTAATATTTTTTATAATTATTACAATGAAAGCACGTACACACATATAGTATAGTACAATAAGAAGCCAATAAATCCTATAGATGTAAACTTAAGAAATCCTCTTAATCTTTAACAAGTCTAATTCTCTAACAACAAAATTAAACATGCAGGTGTAATTATACAGCTGCATTCATGGATCTGTGTTCTGTTACCAACCAAAAAGTGAGGTCTGACCTATAACAAAGTTCCAAACTATCCAAATTTTTAAGAAGCTTCTTCAAATGAGACTCTCCAGAGCAAATGTTTCCTCAATTGGAGCAGAGATGCAAAAGAATCCTCCATCAGTTCATCAATCATTCCTTACTTTAGCAGATTTTAAACCAGTTCTACTTGATGTAGCAGTGTCTAGAAACCACTTTGTCACTCTAAGTAGTAAAACAGTGAACCAACAACTGTATTTGGCACTCTGTACAGGAGATGCGTGGGAAGTAAGTCCACCATTCAGGCAACACTATGTCAACTATTCAAGCTATATCCACAATTTGTTTGTGTCAGGGGATGTTCTTTCAAGCAAACAAAACGCCTGGAAACAAAATCTGGTGAAATATAATCTGCTTTTTTCCCCTCCTATATGGACCATTCCTCTGTAACTAGATGTATGTACCATATGTATTAATATTGTTGATTTTTTTTAAATGTTATTTACAAAATAGATTCAGACTTTCCTTAAAATTATGTTAAATTATTAACTATTTAGGGAAGCATGGTGTTTGTAAACTTTGTAGCCTATAATAAAATAACAGTGTGATAATAAAAAGGTATACATATTTATGTTGAGCAACAACTCACAAAATGTGAGAAAAGACTATATCCTAATTCAACCTGTGCAGGGCTAGTTTGTTTAGCTGATCCATTTGGACTTTTGCTGTGATAGAACATTTCTATACCAATGAGTTCAAAATTATGACAGATCTTAAAATGTAATGCCAAGATGCACAGAAGAATACCAATTTTCTTTCGTGATTCAGATAGAGAGGCTAATTTATCAAAGGTCTTGCGGACCTGATCCTATAGTGCGGATCAGGTCCGCAAGACCTTGCTGAATGCGGAGAGCAATACGCTCTCCATATTCAGCATTGTACCAGCAGCTCACAAGAGCTGCTGATGCAATGCCGCCCCCTGCAGACTTGCGGTCAATGGGCCGCCAGCAGGGAGGTGTCAATCAACCCGATCGTAATCGATCGGGTTGAATTGCGACGATGTCTGTCTGCCTCATCAGAGCAGGCGGACAGGGTTATGGAGCAGCGGTCTTTAGACCGCTGCTTCATAACTGCTGTTTCTGGCGAGTCTGAAGACTTGCCAGAAACACGGCCCTTCAAGCTCCATTCAGAGTTTGAGAAATGGGTCTCAGAGCATGCAATTTTAAGCAACTTTCTAACTTACTCCTATTATCAAATTTTCATCATTCTCTTGGTATCTTTATTTGAAATGCAAGAATGTAAGTTTATTTATGATTGGTGGATAAATTCACCCACCAATAAAAAAGTGCTGCCCAGAGTTATGAACCAAAAAAAACTTAGATGCCTTATTTTTCAAATAAAGATAGCAAGAGAACATAAAATTTGATAATAGGAGTAAATTAGAAAGTTGCTTAAAAGTGCATGCTCTATCTGAATCATGAAAGAAAACAATTTGGGTTCAGTGTCCCTTTAAGGACAATTCTATCTAATTTTTTAATTGTTCACACTCATTTTAAATAGTTTTTATACTTGCTCCATATATTAGATTTAACTTAAATGTGGCCTTGAAACATGTTAGGTCTTTAGGTTGAATATTAAGTTAATCTATCTTAGGCAAAAGTTATTTTATATATTGATCTGGTGTGCATGTGACTGCTACTTATATTTGTACTGGATTATTCTGATGGGTTCTTTACATTCATTACTTTATTATCATTTTTTCCCAACATGTTTTCATAGCAATTGAATGTCTGACCTCATTTTACATAGTAGAGTTAATTAAAGCTTTTCATGTGATTGCAGGAGTAGAATTTATAAAAGAGAAAAATGCTGTCTGCTAAAAAGTCCTTGAATATACATTATACAAAATAAAATATATATATTATGTTTATATATATATATATATATATATATATATATATATATATATATATATATATACAGTATATGTTCATCTAATGGACTGTTTTTGTATCATTTTATAATGTTTGTGGTCTTTCAGTTACTTTAAAATTGAATAATGTGATGTGTAATGACTCACTACGGTATGTTTTACTTAATACATTTCTTAATGTATCCCATTGAAATATGCAATGTCAATGATTTACTGCATACAAAATACATCTAAGAGTTCTTTTCATATATTTTTGTACAACTAAGGAACATTAAAAGTACTTTCCTATATTTGATTTTGGGGGTTTGTACATACCTGATAAAAACATTCCTTATTAATTAAATACTCCCTCCCTCCTTGTTCTCTTTATATATTCTTTTTAGCTGTATTTATTCAACATAGTTTTCTGTCCATTTAGAACATAGCTCTGCTGTCCTGAGTCTGCAGTTTTTTTATTATTTTTCCAGTCAAATGGCATGTGGGTAAATGATCAAAAACACAATTTATGCTTACCTGATAAATTTATTTCTCTTGTGGTGTATCCAGTCCACGGATCATCCATTACTTGTGGGATATTCTCATTCCCAACAGGAAGTTGCAAGAGGACACCCACAGCAGAGCTGTAATATAGCTCCTCCCCTAACTGTCATAGCCAGTCATTCGACCGAAAACAAGCCGAGAAAGGAGAAACCATAGGGTGCAGTGGTTACTGTAGTTTAAATTTAAAAATTACCTGCCTTAAAATGACAGGGCGGGCCGTGGACTGGATACACCACAAGAGAAATAAATTTATCAGGTAAGCATAAATTGTGTTTTCTCTTGTAAGGTGTATCCAGTCCACGGATCATCCATTACTTGTGGGATACCAATACCAAAGCTAAAGTACACGGATGAAGGGAGGGACAAGGCAGGAACTTAAATGGAAGGAACCACTGCCCGTAAAACCTTTCTCCCAAATATAGCCTCAGAAGAAGCAAAAGTATCAAATTTGTAAAATTTTGAAAAAATATGAAGCGAAGACCAAGTTGTCGCTTTGCAAATCTGATCAAAAGAAGCCTCATTTTTAAAGGCCCAAGTGGAAGCCACAGCTCTAGTGGAATGAGCTGTAATCCTTTCAGGAGGTTGCTGTCCAGCAGTCTCATAGGCTAAGCGGATTAAGCTTCTTTGTCAAAAAGAAAAAGAGGTAGCGAAGCCTTTTGACCTCTCCTCTGTCCAGAGTAGACAACAAACAAAGCAGATGTTTGACGAAAATCTTTAGTAGCTTGTAAGTAAAACTTTAAAGCACGGACCACGTCCAAATTGTGTAACACAAGGATGGAACAACAATCTCTTGATTGATATTCTTGTTAGATACCACCTTAGGTATGAACCCAGGTTTGGTACGCAGGACTACCTTATCCGTATGAAAAATCAGATAAGGGAATCACATTGTAAGGCAGATAGCTCAGAGACTCTACGAGCCGAGGAAATAGCTACCAAAAAAAGAAATTTCCAAGATAAAAGCTTGATATCTATGGAATGAAGAGGTTCAAACGGAACTCCTTGAAGAACCTTAAGAACCAAGTTTAAGCTCCATGGTGGAGCAACAGGTTTAAACACAGGCTTGATTCTAACTAAAGCCTGACAAAATGCCTGAACGTCTGGAACATCTGCCAGACGCTTAACTAGCTGACAATCCTTTTTCCAAACCTTCTTGGAGAAAAGATAATATCCTAGCAATCCTGACCTTACTCCATGAGTAACCCTTGGATTCACACCAATAAAGATATCTACGCCATACCTTATGGTAAATTTTCCTGGTGACAGGCTTTCGTGCCTGTCTTAAGGTATCAATAACTGACTCGGAGAAGCCACGCTTTGATAAAATCAAGCGTTCAATCTCCAGGCAGTCAGCCTCAGAGAAATTAGATTTGGATGGTTGAAAGGATCCTGAAGTAGAAGGTTCTTTTTCAGAGGCAGAGACCATGGTGGAAAGGATGACATGTCCACTAGATCTGCATACCAGGTCCTGCGTGGCCACGCAGGTGCTATCAGAATCACTGATGCTCTCTCCTGCTTGATCTTGGCAATCAGTCGAGGGAGCAGAGGAAACGGTGGAAACACATAAGCCAGGTTGAAAGACCAGGGCGCTGCTAGAGAATCTATCAGTGTCGCCTTGGGATCCCTGGACCTGGATCCGTAACACGGAAGCTTGGCGTTCTGGCGAGACGCCATGAGATCCAGTTCTGGTTTGCCCCAACGATGAATCAGTTGTGTAAATGCCTCCGGATGGAGTTCCCACTCTCCCGGATGAAAAGTCTGACGACTTAGAAAATCCGCCTCCCATTGCTCTACACCTGGTATATGGATAGCTGATAGGTGGCAAGAGTGAATCTCTGCCCAGCAAATTATTTTTTAAACTTCTAACATCTCTAGGGAACTTCTCGTTCCCCCTTGATGGTTGATGTAAGCTACAGTCGTGATGTTGTCCGACTGAAATCTGATGTACCTCAGAGTTGCTAACTGAGGCCAAGCCTGAAGAGCCTTGAATATCGCTCTTAGTTCCAGAATATTTAATGGAAGGAGAGACTCCTCCTGAGTCCACGATCCCTGAGCCTTCAGGGAGTTCCAGACTGCACCCCAACCTAGAAGGCTGGCATCTGTCGTAACAATTGTCCAATCTGGCCTGCGAAAGGACATACCTTTGGACAGATGGACCCGAGATAGCCACCAGAGAAGAGAATCCCTGGTCTCTTGGTCCAGATTCAGTTGAGGGGACAAATCTGTGTAATCCCCGCTCCACTGACTGAGCATGCATAGTTGCAGCGGTCTGAGATGTAAGCGTGCAAACGGCACTATGTCCATTGCCACTACCATTAAGCCGATTACTTCCATACATTGAACCACCGAAGGGCGCGGAATGGAATGAAGAACCCGGCAGGAATTTAGAAGCTTTGATAATCTGGACTCCGTCAGGTGAATTTTCATTTCTACAGAATCTATCAGAGTCCCTAGAAAGGAAACTCTTGTGAGTGGGGATAGAGAACTCTTTTCCTCATTCACTTTCCACCCATGCGACAACAGAAATGCCAGTACTACGTCCGTATGAGACTTGGCAATTTGGAAGTTTGATGCCTGTATCAGGATGTCGTCTAAATAAGGGGCTACTGCTATGCCCCGCGGCCTTAGGACCGCCATAAGTGACCCTAGAACCTTTGTAAAGATTCTTGGGGCTGTAGCTAATCCCAAAGGAAGAGCTACAACTGGTAATGCCTGTCTTAAAAGGCAAACCTGAGAAACCGATGATGATCTTTGTGTATCGGAATGTGAAGATAAGCATCCTTTAGATCCACTGTAGTCATATATTGACCCTCCTGGATCAGTGGTAGGATGGTACGAATAGTTTCCATCTTGAACGACAAAACTTTGAGGAATTTGTTTAAGATCTTTAGATCCAAAATTGGTCTGAAGGTTCCCTCTTTTTTGGGAACCACAAACAGATTTGAGTAAAAACCCTGTCCCTGTTCCTCCTTTGGAACTGGATGGATCACTCCCATAACTAGGAGGACTCGTACACAGTGTAAGAATGCCTCTCTCTTTATCTGGTGTGCAGATAATTGTGAAAGGTGAAATCTCCCTTTTGGGGGGGAAGCTTTGAAGTCCAGAAGATATCCCTGGGATATAATTTCCAACACCCAGGGATCCTGAACATCTCTTGCCCACGCCTGGGCAAAGAGTGAAAGTCTGCCCCCTACTAGATCCGTTCCCGGATAGGGGGCCGTTCCTTCATGCTGTCTTAGAGGCAGCAGCAGGCTTTTTTAACTGCTTACCTTTTTTCCATGTCAGGTTTGGTCTCCAGACCGTCTTGGATTGAGCAAAAGTTCCCTCTTGTTTATTATTAGAGGAAGTTGATGCCGCACCTGCCTTGAAGTTTTGAAAGGCACGAAAATTAGACTGTTTGGCCCTAGATTTGGACCTGTCCTGAGGAAGGGCATGACCTTTTCCTCCAGTGATATCAGCAATAATCTCCTTCAACCAGGCCCGAATAGGGTCTGCCCCTTGAAGGGAATGTTAAGTAGCTTAGATTTTGAAGTCACGTCAGCTGACCATGATCTAAGCCATAGCGCTCTGCGCGCCTGTATAGCAAAACCAGAATTCTTAGCCGTTAGTTTAGTCAAATAAACAATGGCATCAGAATAAAAGAATTGGCTAGCTTAAGTGCTCTAAGTTTGCCAAGTATGTCATCCAATGGAGTCGCTACCTGTAAAGCCTCTTCCAGAGACTCAAACCAGTACGCCGCAGCAGCAGTGACAGGGGAAATGCATGCAAGGGGCTGTAGGATAAAACCTTGTTGAATAAATATTTTCTTAAGGTAACCTCTAATTTTTTATCCATTGGATCTAAAAAAAAAAGCACAACTGTCCTCGACAGGGATAGTAGTACGCTTTACTAGAGTAGAAACTGCTCCCTCCACCTTAGGGACTGTCTGCCATAAGTCCCATGTGCTGGCGTCTATTGGAAACATTTTTCTAAAAATAGGAGGGGAAGAGAACGGCACACCTGGTCTATCCCATTCCTTATTAATAATTTCTGTAAACCTTTTAGGTATTTGGAAAAACATCAGTACACACCGGCACTGCAAAGTATTTATCCAGTCTACACAATTTCTCTGGCACTGCAATGGTATCACAGTCATTAAGAGCAGCTAAAACCTCCCTAAGCAACACGCGGAGGTGTTCAAGCTTAAATTTAAATGTAGAAATATTAGAATCAGGTATCTTTCCTGAGTCTTTAACATCACCCACTGACTGAAGCTCTCTTTCCTCAGCTTCTGCATATTGTGAGGCAGTATCAGACATGGTTCTTAAAGCGTCAGTATGCTCTGCATTTTGTCTCACCCCAGTGCTATCTCGCTTACCTCTAAGTTCAGGTAGTCTGGCTAATACCACTGACAGTGTATTATCCATGACTGCCGCCATGTCTTGTAAAGTAAACGCTATGGGCGCCCTAGATGTACTTGGCGCTATTTGAGCGTGAGTCCCTTAATCGGGAGTCAAAGGGTCTGACACGTGAGGAAAGTTAGTCGGCATAACTTCCCCCTCGTCAGATTCCTCTGGTGATACATTTTTTAAAGACAGAAAATGATTTTTATTGCATAAAATGAAATCAGTACATTTGGTACACATTCTAAAAGGGGGTTCCACCATGGCTTTTAAACATAATAAACAAGGAGTTTCTTCTATGTCAGACATGTTTATACAGAATAGCAATGAGACTAGCAAGCTTGGAAAACACTTTAAATCAAGTTAACAAGCAAATATAAAAAACGGTACTGTGCCTTTAAGAGAAACAAATTTTGTCAGAATTTGAAAAACAGTGAAAAAATGCAGTAAATCAAACGAAATTTTTACAGTGTGTATAATAGGCTAACAGAGCATTGCACCCACTTGCAAATGGATGATTAACCCCTTAGTTCAAAAAAACAGATAAAAAAAACGAAATAGACGTTTTTTAACAGTCACAACCAACTGCCACAGCAAGCTGTGGCCCTACCTTCCCCAATAAACGACTTTGGAAAGCCTTTGGGCCCTTTAGAGATGTCCTATAGCATTCAGAGGGCCTTTGAGGGAAGCTGGATGTCACAGTTTGTAATTTTAACTGCACCAACTGTAACTTTTATACTACAACAGTGGAAATTGTTTCTAGTCAAAATTTAAGCCAGCCATGTGGAAAAAACTAAGCCCCAATAAAGTTTTATCACCAAAGCATATATAAAAATGATTAAACATGCCAGCAAACGTTTTATATTGTAAATATCATAAGGGTATTACCCCTGGGAGTAAGCATGATACCAGTCGTTATTAAATCACTGTATTCAGGCTTAACTTACATTAATCCGGTATCAGCAGCATTTTCTAGTGTTTTCCATCTCTAGAAAAAAATATAACTGCACATACCTGATAGCAGAATAAACTGCACGCCATTCTCTCGCTGAAGTTACCTCATCTGTGTAATCCCCTCAGACATATGTGAGAATAGCAATGGATCTTAGTTACAACCTGCTAAGATCATAGAAACCTCAGGCAGATTCTTCTTCTATTTACTGCCTGAGATAAAATAGCACAACTCCGGTACTATTTAAAAATAACAAACTTTTGATTGAAGAAAATAAACTAGCTATATTTAACCACTCTCTCCTACAACGTCCATGCTTGTTGAGAGTTGCAAGAGAATGACTGGGTATGACAGTTAGGGGAGGAGCTATATTACAGCTCTGCTGTGGGTGTCCTTTTGCAACTTCCTGTTGGGAATGAGAATATCCCACAAGTAATGGATCATCCGTGGACTGGATACACCTTACAAGAGAAAGTATTATTTAACTGTGGTTTAATGAGGTGGGCAGAATACTAAAAAATAATAATGTTCTGCGAAATTTATGGCTGTGCATTTTTTTGGAATCTTTGAAGTTTTTGTAGTTAGCTCAGATACAATAGATGACCACTGCTGCAAGTCCATCGAAATGGGCCCCAACTAATTATGACTCTAGTAAACATCAGAATATCCCTGTTCTTTGAAACTACTATGATTTGCCTTAATGTTTTACAATTGAGTACAGCCAGCACTATTAAAACACTGCTATGATACAAGAAAGAGGCTAAATCATACAGTTACTATTATTAGTATTATTATTATTTATTTGCATAGTGCAACGTAATTCCATAGTGGTGGGTACAGAGATAGAGTTATATAATGACAACGATTTGTTGATATAAAATCATAACAGACTAAACATATCTAATACAGGAGGAGGAGAGACTGCAACGAAGAGCTTACTGTATTTATATATTTATATGTATATATATTTATTTACAGATAATTATAAACACACACACATATATATATAGTGCATTTGTAACATCAATGCCTCATCTATCTATCCCTTTAGTAAGGTGTTCCAATCAATAATGCATAAGCCAATAAAAACCTTCCTTTTTCCTTCCACTATGCTTGGTAATTTGTTTTCCTTACTTACTGGGATATGGCCAAGTCACTCTGAACTCTCTAATAAGTACCAAGCCTTTTTTAACTCACCTGGATTTCAAATTCCACCACCATTTATTTCCTCCAGATCTCTCCAACTCTGAAGCATCCCAGAAACAGTTTTCCTACCCCTTTACCTACACCAAATAAATCCTGTATGGAACCTATGGACAGAGGATTTATCAAGGGGCCACTTAATGCACAAGAAAAACAATGTAGGCATACAAACAACCTATGCATGTATTGTGCTTCTAAGGGCCATGTCGTAATGGACTGCCCTATACACAGAAGACAAAAAAAATGGTAAGCTAATACCTATATAAGACTGTCTAACTACTAAATCTTGCACAACTTCTTACTGTAGTCTTCCTGTCTCCATACAGTGGGATCAACATCAAACCAAGCTTTCCACTGATATAGACTCAGGAGCCTATGGAAGTTACTTGGACCAAGTTCTTATTCAAAATAATAAAATACCACTTGTTACAAAGAGCAAACCTGTGTATATGCATGTTATTGACGGTAAATAATTAACTACCAGACCTGTTACCCACCAAACTATTCCTTTACTTGTTTGCACTGACAACAATCATCGTGATACATATCCTTTGATGTTATCTCTTCCCCAATTGTTCCCATAGTATTAGGTTTAATATGGCTCCGCCAACATGAGCCCTCCATCTACTGGTCTGACAACATAATAAATCTACATTTAGAATATTGTAAAACCACTTGTTATCCCTGCTTACTGTTTCTAAACCTTACAGAAACTCAATTACCATCACAATATTCAGATTTCCTGCATATTCAATTAAAAAGCGAAGACCTTACCTCTCCATAGGGCTTATGATTGCCCTATTGAACTCATCCCTGGGTCCGATATACCCTATGGACACATCTTCCCTTTGTCACAACCCGAACTTCAAGAATTGAAGACTTATATTGATGACAATTTAGGGAAAGGATTTATTCGACCTTCCACGTCTCCTGCTGGAGCAGGAATATTTTTTGTCAGAAACAAGGGCAAAACATTGAGACCAATAGTTGACTACAGAGAACCTGATAAAAGGGTGGTAAAGAATCGTTATCCCCTACCTTTCATCCCTCAACTTATTGAGAGATTGCAAGGTGCTACAATTTTCACTAAATTAGATCTAAGTGATGCTTATAACTCATAAGGATTCATTCAGGAGATGAGTGGCTCACAGCTATTCATACTCAATATGTTTTTTTTTTGAGAATACGGTCATGCCATTTGGGCTATGCAGTGCCCCCGCCACATTTCAGAGTTTCATAAACAACATCTTTCGTGATCTCCTGGATACTTGCATAGTCATCTAAATTGATAATATACTCCACTAATCAAAGTGAACATATAAAACATTAAAAACCAAGAAAAGAGATGCTGAACCGGGCTTTATCTGGGTGAGGCAAATAATAATACAATCTTGTACTATGCAAATTCCTATACTGTGTAACCCACTATGTGGGTGAGTGGTAAAGTTCACTCTATCCCCTGTGTGAGAAACCACTACTGATGTAGCTAAACTGTTGCTAAATATGCAAACAATGTTATGTTACAGTGTTACCTGTAGGGGTATAGTAGTGGAGTTAGCTGGTAAACTCACTCTGTCCTGCTGTAAAAGATGCAGGTTCGGTTCCATGGAAAACAAGCTGTAGTCCTGTGGTATGTGTGTCCAATGCAAATCACTCTGACTATGGGTATGAGAGGGGGACAAGGAAGGACGGGTATAACAGCTCACTCTTGCGGCTCCTCCATACCTCCAGGCTTGAACGATGTGTCCACGCTCCGATCACGTGGTGTCTGCTGATGTCAATCTTGCCTTCATCCAATTGCCTAGGCCTCAAAGAGAGGGTGGAGAAAACCCACAGGGCAAACAGCTGTAGTCGGAAACTCCAGGTAGGAAAAGGTGCCTCGTTAGGTAAAGAAGCTGCTCCGGAACAGGCTAATAAATCCAAACCAAAGAAGTTGAGCGGAGCAGCTTACGATAAAAAGTCAATACTTTATTAACACGTGTTAAAAATACATGCAATCCGTGTCAGTAGTGAGTACGGCTAGCGCCGAAATGCATGTACTGCATTTTCCCTTGTACACCTCTGTTTCAGACCTTCCACGGAGTGCATGTAATTTTAACATGTGTTAATAAAGTATTGACTTTTTATCGTAAGCTGCTCCCCTCATCTTCTTTGGTTTGAACATATAAAACATGTCACAACTGTACTCGCCAGATTAAGTTCACATCAACTATACACTAAACTGGAAAAGTTTATTTTCAATACCACTGATATCACCTTTCTCGATTACCATATATCACCTAATGGTATACATATGGAAGATAATAAGGTTAAAGCAATTAATGATTGGCCAACCCCGAGGAATAAAAAGGACGTTCAAAAATGTTTAGGATTTGCAATTTTTTACAGAAAGTTCATTAAGAATTTTGCAACCATTACTAAACCTCTAACTAATCTAACCTGGTTAAACTCTACCTTCAGAGGACAACTGAAATGGAACAGATTTTTCTTTTACTAAAGAAAAAATTTATTACAGCTCTGATTCTCCTCTTCCCTAATCCAAGTCTACAATACATACTCAAAGTGGATGCATCAGATTATGCTTTTGGAGCTGTACTTTCCAAAAGGAAATCACTGAAAGAACAGTCTGTTAAGTTAGATGGAGTCTGTTGTTCTCTAGGTTTAAATACCTAATAACTTACAGTCCTGCTAGCATAAATGGTAAGGCTGAGGCCTTATCCAGAATATTACCCAAACCTAACTTTAGACAGGCTGAAACTGCTGTTATCCCTCCTGATCATTTCCTAGGTTTCACTCCTGGTAAAACTGCTCTTATCAGAAAAGAACAAGGTTCAGATACAACAAAGACCTCCTATAATCTCAACCTACATCCTGATGGTATTTACTACTACCAAGTTAAACTCTATATACTACCTAATCTCAGAGAATCACTCTTAAACACAGTTCATAAATCAAATCTAGCAGGACATCCTGGAATCCATAAAACTACAGATCACCTGAAAATATCGTTCTGGTTGCCTAACATGGTCAAAGATGCCATAAGACATGTACAGTCTTGTAAGACCTACACTACATGCAAGATAGATAGAAAACAACCTTTGGGTTACTTACTGTCCCTTCCAATGCCGGAAAGGCCTTGGAAAGAAATAGCTATTGACTTCATCATAGATTTACCACCATCAGAAAATAATAAAACAATAATGATTGTTGTAGATATTCTCACCAAGATGGCCCATTTTGTTCCTTACCATAAATTACCCAACTCCTTAGAGACGTCTTTCTACTTATCAAACATGTAGTGAAACACCATGGGTTGCCTTCTTCCATCACTACGGATCAGGGAACACAGTTCACATCAAGACTTTGGAGTCAATTATGCTCTACTCTGCAAATTGATCAAATACTGAGTACTGCTTTCCACCCTCAGACAAATGGTCAAACCGAGAGGACCAATCAATGACTGCAGCAGTATATTCCCTGCTTCACGACTCACAAACAGGATAACTGCCATTGGCAAAATTCGCTTATAATAAAGCCAACCATTCCACCACAAAAACTACACCGTTCTTCGCTAACTATGGTTTTCATCCGATGTTTCACTTGTACCCACAACTCCAAAGTGCCTGTGCTGTTATTAATGACTTAACCAACACCATCTCAGAAAATTTCTCAATACTTCGAGACCACATCAAGGAAGCCCTGAACCGCCAAAAATGGTATTACGATATTAAGAAAAGATCTTCTATAAATTATTCTATCAGAGACATGGTTATCTATCAGACATCTCAGATTATCCACTCCTACTAGGAAGTTCAGTAAACTTTATATATTATTTAGAGCTGTATGCCAGAGTAATAAGCAGAGCAGCACATTGCCACTCTCATTGTGAAATATTCCCCATCCCGTCCTCTTTGATCAACCTCTGACCTATGTCTCTACACTCCTGTTATCTCTATGTCCCACTCCCGCCTCCAAGACTTCACACGTGCTGCTCCTGTCCTCTGGAACTCTCTACCCCGCTCCATAAGACTGTCTCCAACCTTGTATAGCTTTAGACACTCCTTGAAAACTCACCTATTCAGAGAGGCTTACCATCTCTCCTCCATCCCTCATCCGAACCAAACTAATACATGAACTGCCTGACTCACTGCTGCAAATACAACCAATGTAACAAGCTACCCTAACCTTATGTCTCTGCACCCTAAACCTATAGACTGTGAGCTCTCCGGAGCAGGGCCCTCTTCCTCCTGCACTAGATTCGTTTAGTTTTGTTATATTTTGCATTTTATCACAAATCTTTGTCATTGTGTACCCCTATCATTGTACCCAGCGCTATGAAATTTGGCGGCACTATACAAATAATGATAATAATAATAATAATAGACACATTGCAAGTTTAAGGCATTAAGTACTGTTTGTGGAGAATCACAGGTTAGCTGTTTAACTGAACACATAGATGCAGAGTTCTGCGTATATTAATATATTTGCAGTAGGATATTTCAGCTATGACAACTTGTAGCAGTGAATAGTTATAAAGTTCTGAGTATGATGCTGTTGTAGCAATTAGAGAGTGATTATAACCAAATGCATACTTGTAATTTAGAATAAGTTCAGAGTTTGCTAAGTAGCAGTATCCAGGAAACAAAATGGGAATTATATGGATACTTGGGATTAGATGATTTTAAGTTTAGCTAAATGGAAAGGCTGTAGTTTAAATATGCTGGTAAAATCCATACTGGAACATTCACAGACCTCTGTTGTTCTGGAACAAAACTTCAAAGCTAAAGCAATGCACATTAGGCCTGAGATGAATACAGATACTCCCCGAACAGTATGATTGTCAGTAGCAGGGAAGGCAGTCTTAAAGGGACAGTGATATCAGGCAGGCAAATGTTACAGAGCCCCCTCCTTAAAGGCGTCCTCCGGGCGCCCAACGCAATTAAAATGGAGAGAGAGCAACAATGACATGGAGAGCCGGTGGTAGCTGCATGGAGGTAGTGAGTCCAATCCGAAATCAAGAAAGGAGGGTTGGAGATCTCTTGAAAAAGCAAAATGACAATGTGAAGGCCATGGATTTCAGGTAGCAAAAGATCTTGAAAATGATGAGAGCAAAACTTGAAGTCATCTTTTTTGTAGTCATCATGAGAATGCTTGAACGTAACATACAATGAGCTTCCAACCACGGAATCATCCTCAGGGTTGATAGGCAAATGTACTTCATGACAGATGACCATGTACACAGCCAATGAAAATGAACCCAGTCCTAGACATATGAATAGGCTTTCCTAAACTTCAGAAATAGAGATGCAGCATTCTGGATTGTAAACCAGAGTATCCACTTTTGGATCTGAGATTTGAGTACCCTTAGAATTAACCTCTTGCCTGAGGATTAGATATACTCCAAAAGAAAAAGCTATAGCCACTTCTAACCAAATAGCAGGGCTTTCTTGAAAGTAGGAGATAGGAGTGTAGAGTGCAAGATTTGACCAGTTATTGCCATCTTCTGGTTCAATATCAAATGTGTCCTTACTGGATTCAGAATCAAGAGTGTCCTATTTACCTATTATCGAGCCAGGTTCAGGAATGTCCTCACTAAGATCAGGTAAAGGAATGCCCACACCAGGGCAGGGTTCAGGAATACCCACATCAGGGCAAGGTTTTGGAATATCCTCAGTAGGATCAGGTAAAGGAATGCCCACACCAGGGCAAGGTTCAGGAATATCCACATCAGTGCAAGGTTCAGGAATATCCTCAGTAGGATCAGGTAAAGGAATGCCCATGCCAGGGCAAAGTTCAGGAATACCCACATCAGGGCAAGATTCCTCTAGCTGTGAAAAACGGTAAAATGCATTTGGATAAGAGGCAGCCTTCAAGTGCTTAATTATTAGCATATGAGCATACCTAGGTTTAGCTTTCAACAAAGAATACCAAGAGAATAAAGCAAATTTGATGGTAAAATAAATTGTAAAGTTGTTTAAAATGACATGCCCTATCTGAATCATGAAAGTTTAATTTTGACTAGACTGTCCCTTTAAAGATATATATATATATATATATATATATTGCTATGTATATCTGTATATATTTATACCTATATGTAATATATATATATATATATATATATATATATATATATATATATATATACAGGGAGTGCAGAATTATTAGGCAAATGAGTATTTTGACCACATCATCCTCTTTATGCATGTTGTCTTACTCCAAGCTGTATAGGCTCGAAAGCCTACCACCAATTAAGCATATTAGGTGATGTGCATCTCTGTAATGAGAAGGGGTGTGGTCTAATGACATCAACACCCTATATCAGGTGTGCATAATTATTAGGCAACTTCCTTTCCTTTGGAAAAATGGGTCAAAAGAAGGACTTGACAGGCTCAGAAAAGTCAAAAATAGTGAGATATCTTGCAGAGGGATGCAGCACTCTTAAAATTGCAAAGCTTCTGAAGCGTGATCATTGAACAATCAAGCGTTTCATTCAAAATAGTCAACAGGGTCGCAAGAAGCGTGTGGAAAAACCAAGGCGCAAAATAACTGCCCATGAACTGAGAAAAGTCAAGCGTGCAGCTGCCAAGATGCCACTTGCCACCAGTTTGGCCATATTTCAGAGCTGCAACATCACTGGAGTGCCCAAAAGCACAAGGTGTGTAATACTCAGAGACATGGCCAAGGTAAGAAAGGCTGAAAGACGACCACCACTGAACAAGACACACAAGCTGAAACGTCAAGACTGGGCCAAGAAATATCTCAAGACTGATTTTTCTAAGGTTTTATGGACTGATGAAATGAGAGTGAGTCTTGATGGGCCAGATGGATGGGCCCGTGGCTGGATTGGTAAAGGGCAGAGAGCTCCAGTCCGACTCAGACGCCAGCAAGGTGGAGGTGGAGTACTGGTTTGGGCTGGTATCATCAAAGATGAGCTTGTGGGGCCTTTTCGGGTTGAGGATGGAGTCAAGCTCAACTCCCAGTCCTACTGCCAGTTTCTGGAAGACACCTTCTTCAAGCAGTGGTACAGGAAGAAGTCTGCATCCTTCAAGAAAAACATGATTTTCATGCAGGACAATGCTCCATCACACGCGTCCAAGTACTCCACAGTGTGGCTGGCAAGAAAGGGTATAAAAGAAGAAAATCTAATGACATGGCCTCCTTGTTCACCTGATCTGAACCCCATTGAGAACCTGTGGTCCATCATCAAATGTGAGATTTACAAGGAGGGAGGCTGTGGTTGCTGCTGCACGCAATGTTGATGGTGAACAGATCAAAACACTGACAGAATCCATGGATGGCAGGCTTTTGAGTGTCCTTGCAAAGAAAGGTGGCTATATTGGTCACTGATTTGTTTTTGTTTTGTTTTTGAATGTCAGAAATGTATATTTGTGAATGTTGAGATTTTATATTGGTTTCACTGGTAAAAATAAATAATTGAAATGGGTATATATTTGTTTTTTGTTAAGTTGCCTAATAATTATGCACAGTAATAGTCACCTGCACACACAGATATCCCCCTAAAATAGCTATAACTAAAAACAAACTAAAAACTACTTCCAAAACTATTCAGCTTTGATATTAATGAGTTTTTTGGGTTCATTGAGAACATGGTTGTTGTTCAATAATAAAATTAATCCTCAAAAATACAACTTGCCTAATAATTCTGCACTCCCTGTATATATATATATATATATATATATATATATATACAGTATAGTATATTGTGTGAACAACCATACACTATATGTGGTTGCAATGTCCTGTTGTAAAACAGTTTAAAATATCCCTTTAAAATCCACCTGGAAATGTACTCATATAGAACAGAGCTACTTTAGCTCTAAGTGATGTGCTCAGTACAAATGGATCCCACTCTATAGTATGCAGGGGGATTCAAAATGTATTCAATACAATATGTATACCAAAAAAATGCAAACTACTTGCTGCATACAATCAAATAGGCAATCAACAATCAGTCATTATGGGGCTAATCTGCCTCTTATGAATACACTATGAAATCACTCTGTTTAACAGCTGTTCTGCTTCAGTTCTTCAACTACAGCTAGCGTATTAATGTTCAAGTGGGTGTACCCCTCCTTATGACATATGATGCTGTGCCTCCGATGTACGATAGTACGGGCACATCTGTAACTCATAAACGTAATCAATGTTGTAATAAGTAATGTTACATATGAGTCTTACCTTCTATAAATGCACATATAACAAAAAACAAACATTTACAGTTATCCATGTTTTCAGCATTAAACGATATATCAACATTACATTTTAAAAATCATTTTATTTATAAAATGTTTCTTTAAAAAAAAAAGTTTCTTTGTAGAAAACTACAAACTAATTCCCAATGGGGATTCAAACCTGGGACTTTGGGTTCTAATTGCATAAAGAATACCACTAAGCTATCAAGACATAGGGGCTGATTTATCAATGTCTGTCCGGTATGATATGCTGTAGCGTATCATGTCCGACAGACATCGCTGAATGCCGACAGCATACGTTGTCGGCATTTAAAATTGCACAAGCAGTTCACCAGAAGCCTGAAGGAGTTTGATAATTTTGCCCCTTAAAGTTGAAGTCATATTCTATACAATTATATCATATAAACTCCTCTACCCAAAAATACTTAAAGGGATAGTAAACCTTAAAAATAATGTTATATAATTCTGCACTTATGGCTATAGCACCTAAATAATGTTATATAATTCTGCACTATGTGCAGAATTATATAACATTATTTTTAAGGTTTACTATCCCTTTAAATAAAGTATTTACACAAAAAACACTATACTTATACAGTTGAACATGTGAATTATTTTTTCATGGCTCTATGGGGATTAAGAATTTTAAATATTTACTTAGGATTGAGCCCTGGTTTACATGGTCAGAGCAAATAAATTAAACCACCGGACCAACAGAGATTTCTTTAGTATACCTATGTATTTATATTTATCATGTTAAAAAAGAAAATGAAAAAATATAATAATATATTTATAAGAAATTCTTATTTATATAAATTTATATCAATTATAAAAAGTATCTCTATTCCTCAGCTTAGTAAACACTTAGGGCCAGATTACAAGTGGAGTGCTAAATATCACTTTCCTGAAAACTATATTAGCGCTCCACTGAGTAATACCAGCGCACGCTAATGTGCGCTGGTATTACAAGTTAAGCTCAATGCGAATGCGATCTTGCTTTTGCATTGCTAGGAAGCATTACTCTCACAAGAGCATGCTTCAATAGGCTAGAATGGGAGCCTTGTTCTCATGGCGTAAGAGACGGCTGAGAACCTCGCACAGCGAAGAGGTAAAGTAGAGCAGCTATGGCAGGAAATTGCAAATATATACTGTATGTATATGACTATATAGAGTGTAATGAGCACTGGTATTACAAGTTAAGCTCAATGCGAATGTGGCCTTGTGTTTGATTGCTAGGAAGCATTATGCTCACAAGAGCACGTTTCCATAGGCTCCAATGGGAGCCTTGTTCTCATACTGTAAGAGACGGTTGAGAACCTCGCACACCGAAGAGGTAAAGTAGAGCAGCGATGACAGCAAATTGTGAATATATATGTATGACTATATATATATATATATATATATATATTTAAACAAAGATAATGGTACGGTGCCCAGCGCTATATAAAGAATCCACCACTGTATGTACATCAAATTGAATGTTACTAGAAATATGGTACAAAGCATAAACAGCACATATACTAAAATGAATCCCAATCTCAAGTTTGCACAAATAAACCACTATAAATATAGCCATGGCTTAATGTTAACATGCAACATATTTGATACAAATAAAAAAGTGCTAGTAACCAATCAAAATGGCAACAGCACAAAGTCTATGGTTTGCACAGAGGGTAAATGAAATGGGTCAGTTCATATAAGCTGAGATCCGATAATAACACGTAATTTCTATCAAAATCAATATCCCATGCAGGAAACCATATGGAAATCTACTTACAAATAATTACCCCAATCATATGAGGTAAGTGGGGTGCGTATCTGTATTACAGATGATGTGCTTGAAGCAAATTTGATCGACTTGATTTTATCTGTATCCCCATAAGCATCTCTCCTACGAACTGTTTTTTTTTTTTTTTTTATTTATCAAAGTTTTTTATTGAGGTAATTAGTAAGATAATAAACAAACATAAGCATAGACATATGTTACTTCTAGACAAGCACATCTGATATCATAATTAAATCATGACAAACATTCATATGGTAAACATAGCAAACTACCAAGCTAAACTGCCTCAAACATATATATGATATAGGTTACATAGGTACCTCATATTAGTGAAATGAGAGGCAAACATAAGCTGAGACACATGTTACTTCTAGACAAACACATCTGATATCATAGGTAAATCACGACAATCATTCTTATAGTAACATAGGGAACTACATAGCTAGACTGCATCATATATATAAATGATGTAAGTTACATTGATACCTCATAGTTTTATATTTTTTGTAATATATTGCCATAGTACCTCTTTATCAAAATCTGCAGCCTATTAGTATGAAACTTTAATCTGGGATATGCAGAATATTGCTCTAGTTGAAAAAAAAGAAAAAAAAAAAGGGAACTGTTTTCCCTGGGAGGTACTATATAGCATATTAATTGGAACCTTAGCTCTTATGGAATAGATATGAAACACAACTAATATCAGGAGCGGATTAATACCGCTAAAAACTGTATAAGTACAGTTGTGGAATAGGGACGACATTCAAGTGAACATTATCAAATACAAAAAGTGAGATAGGAGCATATAGATTAGAGCATAACAAATATAATGATACGTCTGCTATAAAAGGTAAATATCTCCCAACTAAGGCCCATGTACCCACTGTAACTAAGCTAAAATGCTATTATGTCTAAATAAGGCTCCTCATCTAAATTTACATACCATTTAATGCCTAGGATTATACAACAAGACCCCTCCACTCTTGCCGGCTGAGAGAAGAAGGTTGTGGATTTTTATGAACTTATGAGCCATATGTAAGAGGACCAGATCTCCGTCTGCATTAGCTATAATAAGTGATTGTGGGTAACATGGGATTGACCTGTGGCTTAAATGTGGCATGCAAGTATGATAAAACAATAATAAAATATATATAGCAGACATAAAAGAACATTCCTATGACACATGATATAGGCTACTAATTGTTAAACATTATAGTATATGCGATTAACTTACAGAATAATATCATATAATTAGGTGTGTAAATGAAGGCTCAGAACAAGCTCAGCAGAACCATACATACATCACCATTACAACAAACATGAAAACTTCTATGATATTAGACAAATGGGGGCATCGACACTTTAGTGATTGAAGCTGTTGTGGACTTTAAGATGGACTGCACTTATTTGTCCGTGGCTATTGGGGATTAGAGTTTACATCTGGCATAAGAGTACATACAGAGCGGGAAGACGGCATGGAGCAAAACTGACTGGGTAATGAAACATACAAGTCTAAATATTGGTGTGTTGAAACTACTTTCAAAGTCACTGTTCCCAGTATAGAAGTGTAGCAAACTGTCCACAGATATACAGCAGGTAACCAACCATAGCTCACCCTATGCCCATCCTGAGGAATGATTCCGATAAGCGTCCTCTATGTGTGGAGTCACTACAACTGAGCATATTTACCCGCAACCAGTATGTGGCAGCGGAGACACACAGCACAGTCTCAGAAGCAAATAGAGCTTCAAAATGTGTCTTCCCTGGACCGCGGAAGTCGGCCGCACCTCCCCGGTCTCTGGACAAAGCTGAGGCATGCGTCACTGTATTTCTCCAGAAGAGCAAGCCATAGATAGGTGAGTGGAAATACTCCATAACCGGAGTTTGTACGAGCGTAACATAGGGGTTCTGGACACTGCTATATCTCAAGGGTTGGCTGACAGTATAGCGCAATACTTCAGGGGCATCCAGATCTTTGCAAATGGTCGAGGTGACCCGGTAGGCAATCTCGGAGCAAGATCCCATATGCTGTAGGGGCTGCGCCTTCTTCATAGGTTTCTCCCGCCTTGTGCCTCTTACGATTGCAGAAAGATCCTCCATATAGTCGTCCACTTTAGCTTCCAATCATGACAGCAAGAGCTGCAGGAGTTCACACTTCTCCCCCATGCTGAATGTTGAGGTGTAGATATTCTGTAGTAGCAAGTAGCTTAATAAGCGTCGTGTTATCCCACTTCCACAAGGGAGAGGTGGAGGGCTTGAATTCTCGGCACTAGGCCGCTTCCTGAGATTATGATAGTCCGGACCTGGGCTATATGTACATAAAAATCCCAACAAGGATATCAAACTGATCAGGATAACTTTCCCTTACAAATGATCCAGTGTATTGCTTCCCAAGATCATTAGGGAACAAAATAGAGAGCAAAAAAGCAAGAGCTTTTTAGGAGCTTCAAAGAAAATGATCTAGCATGGCTGCCGTCCGGACACGCCCCCCTCTCCTACGAACTGTTTTACAGCTGGTGTGCTTCCGGCCCGTATAAACGTCTGAGGCTGTGTCTTTATCCACCTATGAGTCTCACTCCATTGTGAACGTCTCGTCAGAGTATGGGTCGGGTAGAGTAAGGAGACAAAGCGCAAAATAATAGTGCAACTCCGTTTATTTAAATTAAAACTCACAGTATAATAAATGTAATGCACTTACAATGCAAAACCTCAATGCTATAAGGTAACAGTATCGCCTTGAAAGTATCGTCTTGAGATTGTCAAGACAAGCTATGAAATCCCTGGAAGAATAACCGCACCGGCCGGATGCAGTTATAACAGCTGTTCATGTGCCGACAGAAGAAGAGTCAGATTACGACTGAACAAAAAGTGTTCCGTCAGTACACCATTCCCTGACGCGTTTCGAAGGGCTCAGGATTGACAATCTTCTTCATTAGAAGTATAAGTGCCGTATACTGAGCTGCCATATTATTTATAGTTTTGGCGCTGGCACGCCCCCCCACACTCCTAACGATCTGATTGGGTTATTTTCTTCACACCCACTATTTCTATTAGAACTGAGGAGTGGGGCGTGTTAATAATCAATCTAACTCTTTAAGGATAATTCAGTTACTAACAAGTGGATATACCATATTAACACTACAAAAATCATATTAACCCCTTAATGACCGGACCATTTTTCAATTTTCTTACCCTTAATGAAAATGGCTATTTTTACATTTCTGCAGTGTTTGTGTTTAGCTGTAATTTTCCTCTTACTCGTTTACTGTACCCAAACATATTATATACCGTTTTTCTCGTCATTAAATGGACTTTCTAAAGATACCATTATTTTCATCATATCTTATAATTTACTAAAAAAAAATGATAAAATATGAGGAAAAAATGGAAAAAAACACACTTTTTCTAACTTTGACCCCCAAAATCTGTTACACATCTACAATCACCAAAAAACACCCATGCTAAATAGCTTATAAATTTTGTCCTGAGTTTAGAAATACCCAATGTTTATATGTTCTTTGCTTTTTTTGCAATTTACTGGGCAATAAATACAAGTAGCACTTTGCTATTTCCAAACCACTTTTTTTCAAAATTAGCGCTAGTTACTTTGGAACCCTGATATCTGTCAGGAATACCTGAATATCCATTGACATGTATATATTTTGTTTTAGAAGACATCCCAAAGTATTGATCTAGGCCCATTTTGGTATATTTCATGCCACCATTTCACCGCCAAATGCGATTAAAAAAAAAAAAAGTTCACTTTTTCACAAATTTTGTCACAAACTTTAGGTTTCCCACTGAAATTATTTACAAACAGCTTCTGAAATTATGGCACAAATGGTTGTAAATGCTTCTCTGGGATCCCCTTTTTCAGGAATAACAGACTTATATGGCTTTGTGGTTGCTTTTTGGTAATTAGAAGGCCGCTAAATGCTGCTGCGCACCACACGTGAATTATGCCCAGCAGTGAAGGGGTTAAATTAGGTAGCTTGTAGGGAGCTTGCAGGGTTAATTTTAGAGATCAGCCTCCCACCTGACACATCCCAACCCCTGATCCCTCCCAAACAGCTCTCTTCCCTCCCCCACCCCACAATTGTTACCGCCATCTTAAGTACTGGCAGAAAGTCTGCCAGTACTAAATAAAAGATTTTTTTTTTTTTTTTAATAAAAATTATAAAATATTTTAGTTGTGATGGACCCCTGCCTTAGCACCAACCTCCCTGATCCCCCCCTCCAGCTCTCTAACCCTCTCCCCTACCTAATTACCGCCATCTTGGGTACTGGCAGCTGTCTGCCAGTACCCAGTTTGGCCCCACAAACCAAACTATTTTAATTTTATTTATAACTTTTATTTGTATGTTTAATTATTTCTATAGTGTAGCAGCCCCCCCACAATACCCCCACCCCCTCCCAGATCCTTTTAAATGCAAAAAAAAACAAAAAACTTTTTTTCCCCTTCCTTTTTCATTGGTGTCAGTGTTGCTAATGCGCGCATGTGCACGTACATGTGCACGCGCGCCCACGTGCACACGCACACCCGTGCACGTGCACGCGTGCATTGTGCACGCGCGCATTGTGCACGCGCGCATCGTGCACGCTCCCTCCTCCCACCGGACAAAGGCACCATCGGCACCATCACTACCGGTGCAGAGAGGGCCACCGAGGCATCACTGCAATACCCTCAGAGCTGCTGGAAGCGATTGTGATCACTTCCAGCACTCTGTTAGACAACTGACATACCAGGTACGTCCATTGTCATTAACTGCTTGTTAATGCATGACGTACCTGGTACGTCAGTTGTCATTAAGGGGTTAAAAAAAAATTCTATAAAACAATTTACGTGCCACTCGTTTCAAACATACGCCTTTTGCGTGTGATATGGTTGCGTTGAGCTCCATAATGCACACAATCAGATCGCTGCTGGGTCATGCTCGTGCAAGATTTCCCCATAGACATCAATGGGGAGAGCTGGCAAAAAAAACAACTAACACCTGAGATTGCGGAAACAAAAGTTCCGTAACGCAGCCCCATTGATGTCTATGGGGAATTAAACCTAACACCCTAACATAAACCCTGCGTCTAATCACCCCTGATCTGCTGCCCCCAACATCGCTGACACCTGCCTACAGTTATTAACCCCTAATCTGCCGCTCCCTATATCACGATACCTAAATAAAATTATTAACCCCTAATCTGCTGCTCCTCACATCGCCGCCACTATACTACATTTATTAACCCCTAAACCGCCAGCCCCCCCCCACATTGCAACAAGCTAAATTAAACTATATTAACCCCTAAACCTAACCCTAATGTAACCCTAAACCTAACCCTAACACCCCCTAACTTTAACATAATGAAAATATAGATAGATTAAATTTACAATTATTTACTAAATAAACCTATAAACCCATAAACCGCCACCCCCCCACATCGCAACAAGCTAAATTAAACTATATTAACCCCTAAACCTAACCCTAATCCCCCTAACTTTAACATAATTAAATTAGATCTAAATTAAATTTACAATTATTAACTAAATAATTCCTATATAAAACTAAATACCTGTAAAATAAAACCTAAAATAGCTACAATATAACTAATAGTTATATTGTAGCTATCTTAGGTTTTATTTTTATTTTACAGGTAAGTTTGTATTTATTTTAACTAGGTAGACTAGTTAGTAAATAGTTATTAACTATTTAATAACTACCTAGTTAAAATAAATACAAATTTACCTGTGAAATAAAACCTAACCTACCTTACACTAAAATCTACCATTACAAAAAATAAAAAAAACTACCATTACAAAAAATACAAACAAAAACAAAAACAAAATAATCCAAAAAAATAAAGATTAATCCTATTCTAATACACTTAAAAAAAAACACCCCAAATTTTTCAGCCAATCGTAATGCAAGGGACGCCATCTTGAATTGCGTCCCATGCATTGAAGATTCAGTGTACGGCAGTGACCGTATGAAGAGGATGCTCCGCGCCAGATGTCTTCAGGATGGACCTGGTCCACGCCGGCTGGATGAAGATTGAAGAAGCCACCTGGATGAAGACTTCTTGTCGCCTGGATGAGGACTTCGCTGGCTGGATGAAGATAGAAGAAGCTGCCTGGATGAAGACTTCTTGCCGCATGGATGATGACTTCGCCAGCTAGATGAAGATCTTTCAAGTAGACATGTGCGATTCGATTCGGTCTGAATCGAAATTCGGACGAATTTGTCGAATTCGGAGATTTGGATCGATTTGAATTTCCAAATTGCAGTAGTGCCGAAGCTACTGAGTAAATCTGAATCGATTCGAATTTATTCGGTAGATTCGGATGGATTCGGATGGCCGTGTATTACACTAGTATTGTACAGTATACTAGTGTAAAACACAGCACATCCCACTTAACACTTACCGAAATTCCGAAATTCCGAATCGTTTCGAACCGAATCGAACTGAATTTTTCACGAATCCGAAAGAATCCGAATGAATCCGAAACAAATTCATTCTTCTGAATTCGAATCGATCCAAACCGAAATTCGAATCGATCCGAATCGATCCGAACCAAATTTTTCGAAGCTGCACATGTCTACATTCAAGCGGGACTTCAACAACTGTAAGTGGATCGTCGGGGGTTAGTGTTAGGTTTTTTTAAGGGTTTTTTGGGTGGGTTTTTTTTTTAGTTTAGGGTCTGGGCAGTAAAAAAGGTAAATGCCCTTTTAAGGGCAATGCCCATACAAATGCCCTTTTCAGGGCAATGGGTAGCTTAGGTTATTTTAGATAGCTTTTTTATTTGGGGGGTTGGTTGGGGGGTGGGTTTTACTGTTGGGGGGTGTTTGTATTTTTTTTACAGGTAAAAGAGCTGATATATTTGGGACAATGCCCTACAAAATGCCCTTTTAAGGGCCATTGGTAGTATATCGTAGGCTAGGGGAGGTTATTTTTGGGGGGCTTTTATTATTTTAATAATTTATTTGTTATTTTTTGTAATTTAGTGGGAGTTTTTTTGTAATTTAGTTAGTTTTTATTTTTTGTAATTAGATACTTTTTGATATTTTTAGAGTAGTGATAGGATGTTTTTATTGGTAGTTTAGTTTTATTTAATTGGTAGTTAGTTTAATTTTAATTTAATAATTATAATAGTTTAATTTTTAGTTTTCATTTTTTTTAATTTGACAGGTAAATTTTAATTTAATTTAAGCTAGGTAAATTGTAATTTTAATATAAAGTTAGGGGGTCGCTAGGTTTAGGGGTTACTAGTTAAAATTAGTTTATTTTGTTGTGGGGGGCTTTCGGTTTAGGGGTTAATAGTTTATTTTAGTATATTTCGTTGTGAGGGCTTTGCGGTTTAGGGGTTAATAGGTTTATTATAGCAGCGGTGTGGGCGGACTGCAGATTAGGGGTTAATAATATTTAAATAGTGTTTGTGATGCTGGAGGGTGGCGGTTTAGGAGTTAATAAGGTTATTATAGTGGCAACAATGACGGGGATCGGCGGAATAGGGGTTAATACATTTTTTTGTGGCTGCGATATAGGGAACAGCAGATTAGGGGTTAATACATTTAATATACTGTTTGCGATGCGGGAGGGCCTCGGTTTGGGGGATAATAGGTAGTTTTTGGGTGTTAGTGTACTTTGTAACACTTTAGTTATGAGTTTTATGTAACAGCTTTGTAGCAAAAAACTCATAACTACTGACTTTAGATGGCGGTACGGATCTTGTCATTTTAGGCTGTAACGCTTACTTTTTAGACGTACCGCAAAACTCGTAATACCGGCGCTATGGGAATCCCATGAAAAAACTTAATTTTTACTTGTGCGTGACTGACGTTGCGTTGCAGTCTAAAAGGTGTGCGGTACAGCTATACCGACAACACTTGTAATAGCTGCGGTGCTGTTTTAACACTGAAAATGCCATATTTTCAGCTTTACAAGCCGCAACGCAAAACTTGTAATCTAGGTGTATATAAATAAATGAATAGACTCAATAAACGAGTGTTTATAATACCCCAATCTATGGTAGCTATTAAAAAGATTTACTGTAAGTACAAAGCCTTAACCACAAGGGCTATATATGTTAAAACTTATCATTTGAATAACATGAATAAGTAGATATTAAATATTTAAATGTTTAAAAGTATATAAAAAATATAATTTTTCCTTTGAACAAATAAAAGAAAATTGATCAGAAATAAATATATATATATATTAAAAACAAAAAATGTTTGTGTATACATAGGACCACAACAGTTTATTAAATTTTAATTACCAATATAGTGATTCCAACTAAGTAATTATTTGTTATTCATATCAATGCAATGGTGAAAAAAAAGGATATCACAAAAAACATACGGCCAGATTACGAGTTTTGTGTTATGAGGGGTGCGGTACTAACTTGCACGTTATTCTCACCGCTCACTTACCTAAAGCGCTGGTATTACAGGTTTTTATAAACCCGGCGTTAAAAGACAAGAAGTGAGCGTAGAGCAAAATTGAGCTCCATACTGCACTCCAATACCAGCACTACTTAAGTCAGTGATGAGCTGGTTGTACGTGCTCGTGCACGATTTCCCCATAGACATCAATGGGGAGCGCCGGCTGAGAAAAAGTCTAACACCTGCAAAAAAGCAGCGTAAAGCTCAGTAACGCAGCCCCATTGATTCCTATAGGGAAACTAGATCTATATTTACACCTAACACCCTAACATGAACCCCGAGTCTAAACACCCCTAATCTTACACTTATTAACCCCTAATCTGCCACCCCCGACATCGCCGACACCTACATTATATTTATTAACCCCTAATCTGCTGCTCCGGACATCGCCACCATCTACAATATACTTATTAACCCCTAATCTGCTGCCCCAAACATCGCCAACACCTACATTATATTTATTAACCCCTAATCTCCCTCCCCCAATGTCGCCGCAACCTACCTACATTTATTAACCCCTAATCTGCCGCCCCCAATGTCGCTGCCACTATTCTAAATTTATTAACCCCTAAACCTAAGTCTAACCCTAACACCCCCTAACTTAAATATAATTTGAATAAATCTAAATAAAATTACTATCATTACCTAAATAATTCCTATTTAAAACTAAATACTTACCTATAAAATAAACCCTAAACTAGCTACAATATAACTAATAGTTACATTGTATCTAGCTTAGGTTTTACTTTTATTTTATAGGCAAGTTTGTATTTATTTTAAGTAGGTAGAATAGTTACTAAATAGTTATTAACTATTTACTAACTACCTAGCTAACATAAATAAAAATGTACCTGTAAAATAAAACCTAACCTAAGTTACACTAACATCTAACACTACACTACAATTAAATAAATTACCTAAATTGAATACAATTAAATAAATTAAATTAAATTACCTAAATTACAAAAAAACCCACTAAATTACAGAAAATAAAAAACTAATTACAAGATATTTAAACTAATTACACCTAATCTAATAGCCCTATCAAAATAAAAAAGCCCCCCCAAAATAAAAAAACCCTAGCCTAAACTAAACTACCAATAGCCCAGAAAAGGGCCTTTTGCGGGGCAATGCCCCAAAGAAATCAGCTCTTTTACCTGTAAAAAAAATACAAACAACCCCCCAACAGTAAAACCCACCACCCACACAACCAACCCCCCAAATAAAAGCCTAACTATAAAAACCTAAGCTCCCCATTGCCCTGAAAAGGGTATTTGGATGGGCATTGCCCTTAAAAGGGCATTTAGCTCTATTGCGGCCCAAAGCCCTAACCTAAAAATAAAACCTACCCAATAAACCCTTAAAAAACCTAACACTAACCCCTGAAGATCCACTTACAGTTTTGAAGATCCGACATCCATCCTCAACGAAGCCGGGAGAAGTCCTCATCGAAGCGGCAAGAAGTCCTCAACGAAGCCGGGAGAAGTCTTCATCCAAGCCGGGAGAAGTGGTCCTCCAGACGGGCAAAAGTCTTCATCCAGACGGCATCTTCTATCTTCATCCATCCAGCGCGGAGCGGGTCCATCTTCAAGACATCTGACGTGGAGCATCCTCTTCTTTTCAACGACTAACGACGAATGAAGGTTCCTTTAAATGACGTCATCCAAGATGGCGTCCCTTAGATTCCGATTGACTGATTGGAATTCTATCAGCCAATCGGAATTAAGATTGAAAAAATCCTATTGGCTGATGCAATCAGCCAATAGGATTGAGCTTCAATCCTATTGGCTGATCCAATCAGCCAATAGGATTGAGCTTGCATTCTATTGGCTGTTCCAATCAGATTCTCGACGTCGTAGGCCTAAAATCCTACTTCCCCCTCTTTTTCTTGGTTTTACACACTCCAATATTGTACCCCTCAAACTTTGAGGGTTTTGATTGTGAAAGTTTTTATATTGGAGGGAAAGGTTATGTGATTTCAAACCCTGTTTTATATTTGTTACATGTTCGAGCAATCTTACTTTATATGGGAGGGTAGTTCGTCCGATATATTAATAATTACAACTGGATTGTACTAAGTATACAACAAAGTCTGTCTTACAGTTACATAATGAATTAATTTCACATAAATATCCATTACTGGTGGCTTTAACTACCTTATTTGTTTTTTTTTTATCTAGGTGGTGTTCGCAGGCAACGCAATTGACTCTATTACATTTGTAAAATACCACACTATGTGTTTGGAGCCAGTTATTTCCACCTACCTCTTTTAATTGACTAGGAGCTAGTACATTTTTTAAATTCTTATTTTTTGGAAAATTATCTGGGGACTCAGTGTCACTAGACCTTTAAGGAGTTGGTCCTTTTCTAATACATGCCAGTATTTTTTGTTAATGGCTTTCATTTCTTTGGCACCTTCATTATGTCCCAGGACATACTTGAAAACGAGAGAAATCTGAATGTATCCTTCCTGGTAAAATATTTTATAAATAGATAATATTTTATAAATAAATAAATTATAAGTGGTCACAAAGTTGGCCCCGCTTGTTTAGTATTCTTTCTACCTTTCCTCACCTGCAGTAAATCTTCTCTATTGCTGGCCTTGGCTCTATCGTATGCCTCCCTGATATTTTTCACTTTATATCCTTTTTCCAAAAATTTACTAGTAGTAAGTGCCTGTGACTCTTTTTCAAAATCCTCCATTCTGCTACAATTCCTGCAAACTCATTGGAATTGTCAAAACTGTATGTTTTGAATCCAATTTGGATAATGGCAGCTTTTAGCATGGAGATAACTATTTCTATCGGTATCTTTTTTGCATAATTTTGTAATTATATTGTCTTGATCATGTGTAAAGTATAAGGTTCAGGAATTCAATTTCCTCTGAGTCATTCTTATGTCTGAAACTTATATTCTAATTATTTGTATTCACATATTCCAAGAATTTAGATAAGGTCTTCTCACTTCCCTTACAGATCAGTACAATATCATCAATAAAATGCCCCCCAATATACGATATGTGATATAAGGGTTATTATTCCAAATAGTCAGCTCTTCACAGTGACCCATATACATGTTGGCGAAGCTTGGGGCAAAACATGTGCCCATTGCTGTGCCACTAATTTGGAGAAAATATTGTTCTTCAAATAGAAAATGGTTGTGTTCAAGAATATATTTTATTGATGAGCACAAAAAATGTTCATTGGCCAGTTAGATCTTTCTCTGAACCAACAGTCTACGGCTGAGATACATTGATCATGTGGAATACATGTGTATAAGCTACTTACATCCATTTTAACCCACTGGAAGTTTGTTTCCCATTTGATATCTGATACTTTGTTAATGATATCCATTGAGTCTCTTATATAAGATCTCAATGTGGGTACAATGGGCTGCAAGTAGGTATCCACAAATTCTGACAATGTAGTTGTCAGTGAATGCATGCCTGATACAATGGGTCTCCCTGGCGGATTAATTTCACTTTTATGTATTGTAGGGAGGTGGTAAAATATAGCTGTGGATTAATTTCACATTTATGTATTTTAGGGAGGTGGTAAAATATAGCTGTGGATGGATCAGTGACATTTAGGAATTTGAAGTTGTTTTCATTAAGTGCACCTGAAAATTTTGCTTCATCTAGTAAATTGCTGTATATTTGGAGGTACTCGGATGTAGGATTCCTAGTTAATTTCTTATACACTTCCACATCTCCCAATAGTTGATTACCCTCCATTATTTAGTAATTTCTATCCTGCACTACTATTCCACCTCCCTTGTCCCCTTCCCTTATAACAATCTCTCTGTCTTTTCCAGAAGAACCTTATATTTTCTGGTTAAGTTATCTCGTTTGATCTTATATGTTTGACACATCTTATTAAGATCCTCCTGAACCAGGTTATTTATCACTGGTATAAAGTTTCCCTTGGGCTGGACTGGGTAGAAAAAAAAATTTAGTTTATAAGATGTGTGTGGGTCATATGATAGGATTATCCTTAAATTATTAGGATACTCACTTTCTAGCACTAAATTTTCTAAAATTTTGAGTGTCTCTATATCTTGTATGTCATCATGATTCATATCAGCGTTTCCTATATCATTCACATTGGCACTTTCATTTTTCTTTAAGTGTCTGTGTAGTGTCAGTTTTCTAATGTTCTTATTCCAGTCAACAAATAGGGTGAATTAATTAGGGCCTTTAGTGGGGGGCAAAGGATAGTCCTTTCTTAAGTACATTTTCTTCCTGTATAGTAAGCACTCTTTTAGACAAATTGAAAATTCTCGTTAATTCTCTATTCGGGCTGATCCTGTTGGCCTTCTCTTTTTTCTTTCTAATTCTCAGTCCTCCTCTGCATTCCCTCCTAGTCTTCTTTTTAACCCTTCTCCTCTCCATTCGGGGGTTCCTATCCATTCTACTTGCTCCTAGTAATTGGTCGGTTTGTAATTACAAACCGACCAATTACCAGGACACGTGTTTGATTATTCATTTTCATCCTTTATGCCTCTTCCTTTTTATTGGTAATTAGAGTGCTCCAATGGGATTAATGAGTGTGTGGGTATGTTTTCACATGGTTTTCTAATGTGTTGCTTTTTATTTTAATTTATACTGTATATATATATATATATACATGTATTTGTTCTTTTATTTAAGACTATATGGCCTAGATTTGGAGTTCGGCGGTAGCCGTCAAAACCAGCGTTAGAGGCTCCTAACGCTGGTTTTGGCCGCCCGCTGGTATTTGGAGTCAGTGATTAAAGGGTCTAACGCTCACTTTTCAGCCGCGACTTTTCCATACCGCAGATCCCCCTACGCCATTTGCGTAGCCTATCTTTTCAATGGGATCTTTCTAACGCTGGTATTTAGAGTCGTTTCTGAAGTGAGCGTTAGAGCTCTAACGACAAAATTCCAGCCGCCTGAAAATAGCAGGAGTTAAGAGCTTTCTGGCTAACGCCGGTTTATAAAGCTCTTAACTACTGTACCCTAAAGTACACTAACACCCATAAACTACCTATGTACCCCTAAACCGAGCTCCCCCCACACCGCCGCCACTTGATTAAAATTTTTAACCCCTAATCTGCCGACCGCCACCTACGTTATATTTATGTACCCCTAATCTGCTGCCCCTAACCCCGCCGACCCCTGTATTACATTTATTAACCCCTAACTTGCCCCCCACAACGTCGCCGCCAGCTACTTAAAATAATTAACCCCTAATCTTCCGACCGCAAATCGCCGCCACCTACGTTATCCCTATGTACCCCTAATCTGCTGCCCCTAACATCGCCGACCCCTATATTATATTTATTAACCCCTAATCTGCCCCCCTCAACGTCGCCGACACCTGCCTACACTTATTAACCCCTAATCTGCCGAGCGGACCTGAGCGCTACTATAATAAAGTTATTAACCCCTAACCCGCCTCACTAACCCTATCATAAATAGTATTAACCCCTAATCTGCCCTCCCTAACATCGCCGACACCTACCTTCAATTATTAACCCCTAATCTGCCGACCGGAGCTCACCGCTATTCTAATAAATGTATTAACCCCTAAAGCTAAGTCTAACCCTAACACTAACACCCCCCTAAGTTAAATATAATTTAAATCTAACGAAATAAATTAACTCTTATTAAATAAATGATTCCTATTTAAAGCTAAATACTTACCTGTAAAATAAATCCTAATATAGCTACAATATAAATTATAATTATATTATAGCTATTTTAGGATTAATATTTATTTTACAGGCAACTTTGTAATTATTTTAACCAGGTACAATAGCTATTAAATAGTTAAGAACTATTTAATAGTTACCTAGTTAAAATAATAACAAAATTACCTGTAAAATAAGTCCTAACCTAAGTTATAATTAAACCTAACACTACCCTATCAATAAAATAATTAAATAAACTACCTACAATTACCTACAATTAACCTAACACTACACTATCAATAAATTAATTAAACACAATTCCTACAAATAAATACAATTAAATAAACTAGCTAAAGTACAAAAAATAAAAAAGATCTAAGTTACAGAAAATAAAAAAATATTTACAAACATAATAAAAATATTACAACAATTTTAAACTAATTACACCTACTCTAAGCCCCCTAATAAAATAACAAAGCCCCCCAAAATAAAAAATTCCCTACCCTATTCTAAATTAAAAAAGTTACAAGCTCTTTTACCTTACCAGCCCTGAACAGGGCCCTTTGCGGGGCATGCCCCAAGAATTTCAGCTCTTTTGCCTGTAAAAAAAACACATACAATACCCCCCCCCAACATTACAACCCACCACCCACATACCCCTAATCTAACCCAAACCCCCCTTAAATAAACCTAACACTAAGCCCCTGAAGATCTTCCTACCTTGTCTTCACCATACCAGGTTCACCGATCCGTCCTGAAGAGCTCCTCCGATGTCCTGATCCAAGCCCAAGCGGGGGCTGAAGAGGTCCATGATCCGGTCAAAGTCTTCATCCAAGCGGGGCAGAAGAGGATCTTCCATCCGATTGAAGTCATCATCCAGGCGGCATCTTCGATCTTCTTCCATCCGGAGCGAAGCGGCAGGATCCTGAAGACATCCAGCGCGGAACATCCATCCGGACCGACGACTGAACGACGAATGACTGTTCCTTTAAGGGACGTCATCCAAGATGGCGTCCCTCGAATTCCGATTGGCTGATAGGATTCTATCAGCCAATCGGAATTAAGGTAGGAATTTTCTGATTGGCTGATGGAATCAGCCAATCAGAATCAAGTTCAATCCGATTGGCTGATCCAATCAGCCAATCAGATTGAGCTCGCATTCTATTGGCTGTTCCGATCAGCCAATAGAATGCGAGCTCAATCTGATTGGCTGATTGGATCGGCCAATCGGATTGAACTAGATTCTGATTGGCTGATTCCATCAGCCAATCAGAAAATTCCTACCTTAATTCCGATTGGCTGATAGAATCCTATCAGCCAATCGGAATTCGAGGGACGCCATCTTGGATGACGTCCCTTAAAGGAACAGTCATTCGTCGTTCAGTCGTCGGTCCGGATGGATGTTCCGCGCTGGATGTCTTCAGGATCCTGCCGCTTCGCTCCGGATGGAAGAAGATCGAAGATGCCGCCTGGATGATGACTTCAATCGGATGGAAGATCCTCTTCTGCCCCGCTTGGATGAAGACTTTGACCGGATCATGGACCTCTTCAGCCCCCGCTTGGGCTTGGATCAGGACATCGGAGGAGCTCTTCAGGACGGATCGGTGAACCTGGTATGGTGAAGACAAGGTAGGAAGATCTTCAGGGGCTTAGTGTTAGGTTTATTTAAGGGGGGTTTGGGTTAGATTAGGGGTATGTGGGTGGTGGGTTGTAATGTTGGGGGGGGGTATTGTATGTGTTTTTTTTTACAGGCAAAAGAGCTGAAATTCTTGGGGCATGCCCCGCAAAGGGCCCTGTTCAGGGCTGGTAAGGTAAAAGAGCTTGTAACTTTTTTAATTTAGAATAGGGTAGGGAATTTTTTATTTTGGGGGGCTTTGTTATTTTATTAGGGGGCTTAGAGTAGGTGTAATTAGTTTAAAATTGTTGTAATATTTTTATTATGTTTGTAAATATTTTTTTATTTTCTGTAACTTAGATCTTTTTTATTTTTTGTACTTTAGCTAGTTTATTTAATTGTATTTATTTGTAGGAATTGTGTTTAATTAATGTATTGATAGTGTAGTGTTAGGTTAATTGTAGGTAATTGTAGGTAGTTTATTTAATTATTTTATTGATAGGGTAGTGTTAGGTTTAATTATAACTTAGGTTAGGACTTATTTTACAGGTAATTTTGTTATTATTTTAACTAGGTAACTATTAAATAGTTCTTAACTATTTAATAGCTATTGTACCTGGTTAAAATAATTACAAAGTTGCCTGTAAAATAAATATTAATCCTAAAATAGCTATAATATAATTATAATTTATATTGTAGCTATATTAGGATGTATTTTACAGGTAAGTATTTAGCTTTAAATAGGAATCATTTATTTAATAAGAGTTAATTTATTTCGTTAGATAAAAATTATATTTAACTTAGGGGGGTGTTAGTGTTAGGGTTAGACTTAGCTTTAGGGGTTAATACATTTATTAGAATAGCGGTGAGCTCCGGTCGGCAGATTAGGGGTTAATAATTGAAGTTAGGTGTCGGCGATGTTAGGGAGGGCAGATTAGGGGTTAATACTATTTATGATAGGGTTAGTGAGGCGGATTAGGGGTTAATAACTTTATTATAGTAGCGCTCAGGTCCGCTCGGCAGATTAGGGGTTAATAAGTGTAGGCAGGTGTCGGCGACGTTGAGGGGGGCAGATTAGGGGTTAATAAATATAATATAGGGGTCGGCGGTGTTAGGGCAGCAGATTAGGGGTACATAGGGATAACGTAGGTTGCGGCGGTTTACGGAGCGGCAGATTAGGGGTTTAAAAAAATATGCAGGGGTCAGCGATAGCGGGGGCGGCAGATTAGGGGTTAATAAGTGTAAGGCTAGGGGTGTTTAGACTCGGGGTACATGTTAGAGTGTTAGGTGCAGACGTAGGAAGTGTTTCCCCATAGGAAACAATGGGGCTGCGTTAGGAGCTGAACGCTGCTTTTTTGCAGGTGTTAGGTTTTTTTTAAGCTCAAACAGCCCCATTGTTTCCTATGGGGGAATCGTGCACGAGCACGTTTTTTAGGCCGGCCGCGTCCGTAAGCAACTCTGGTATCGAGAGTTGCATTTGCGGTAAAAATGCTCTACGCTCCTTTTTTGGAGCCTAACGCAGCATTTGTTTGAACTCTCGATACCAGAGTTAAATTTATGGTGCGGCCAGAAAAAAGCCAGCGGAGCGTTAGCAGCCCATTTACCGCCGAACTCCAAATCTAGGCCTATGTTTTTTGAGATATCCTTTTTTCACCATTGCATTGATATGCATAACAAATAATTACTTAGTTGGAATCACTATATTGGTAATTAAAATTGAATTAACTGTTGTTGTCCTATTTATACACAAAAAATAAGACCAAACAGATGTAAGGGGGTCCATTCGAATATATCCTCATACATATTTTTTTTTTATATATATATATATATATAGTTTTTTCTATTTATATATATGTATTATGTTTTATGTTTTATCATGTTTCTTCTTACATCCATTTTTTATTTTAATTGATATCCTGGTTCGTGTGGTGCAGCAGAAGAGTTTGTTTTTAACGGCAAATGTATTTGCAATCAATTTTCTTTTGTTAGTTCAAAGGAAAAATTATGTTTTATATACTTTTAAACAATTAAATATTTAATATCTGCTTATTCATGTTCTACAAATGATTCGTTTTAACATATATAGCCCTTGTGGTTAAAGGGACACTGAACCCAAATTTTTTCTTTTATGATTCAGATAGAGCATGAAATTGTAATCAACTTTCTAATTTACTCATGTTATCAATTTTTCTTCGTTCTCTTGCTATCTTTATTTTAAAAGCAGGGATGTAAATCTTAGCAGCCAGCCCATTTTAGGTGCAGCACCATGGATAACGCTTGCTTATTGGAGGCTTATATTTACCCCCAATAAACAAGCATAACCCAGGTTCTCAACCAAAAATGGGCCGGCTCCTATGCATCACATTCCTGCTTTTTAAATAAAGATAGCAAGAGAACGAATTTTTTTTTATAAAAGGAGTAAATTAGAAAGTTGCTTAAAATTGCATGCTCTATCTGAATCATGAAAAAAAAATAATCTGGGTTTAGTGTCCCTTTAAGCTTTGTACTTAAATCCTTTTAATAGCTCCCATAGATTGGGGTATTATAAATGCTTGTTTATTGAGTCTATTCATTTATTTATATAGTCATTAAGGCTTTGTCACTAAAGTATCCTTAAAGAGTTAGATCAATTATTAACACGCCCCACTCCTCAGCTCCACTAGTAATAGTGGGTGTGAAGGTAATAACGCAATCAGATCGTTAGGAGTGTGGGAGGTGTGCCGAAGCCAAAACTATAAATAGTATGGACTTGAATTCTCTATAACCTAAAGTGAGGAATCTGTATCTTTTTTGGATACAGTGGTATATAAAAGGGGACATACGCTTACATTTGATCTCTACACTAAAGGAACTGACAGGAATACCTTGCTACATTACGATAGTTTTCACCATAAAAAACTAAAAGATTCACTGCCTAAGAGTCAGCTACGGAGGGTGAAAAGAATTGTGAGCGAAGAATGTAGAGTAAACAGTAGGCTTGAGGAAATGAAACAGAAATTTGTTAATAGAAGGTACCCTAAGAGCCTGTTAGAACAAAAAATTATGGAGATCAAAACAGGGGAAGTGACTAATAAGAACAAGAAAGACACAAAGCGTATGGTGTTTATCACACAGTTTAGTGTTCTTAGCCAGAAAATCCAGGGAATAGTAAGAAAACATTGGCACATTCTACGTGATTGCCATACTGATATACCTGAGTTTAAAAGTCCTCCTCTGTCAGCACATAGAAGGGTCAAGAATTTAAGAGATCATCTTGTTAGATCTGATGTAGGATCAAAGCAAAATTCAGAGCAGACTTCGACAGGTAAAAGGGTGACAGGCAGTTACCCCGGTCTTAGCTGCATGAGCTGTAGCTCCATCATCAAAGGTGATTCCTTCTACCACCCACATAATGGGAAAAAAATATACTATTAATAATTTCTTTACATGTGAATCAAAATTTGTGGTCTATTTGATCAAATGCCCTTGTTCTCTAATATACTTGGATGAAACCACAAGAAAGATAAGGGATAGGTTGAGCCAGCACAGGTCAAACATCAGGTGTGGCAACCTAGAGGCCCCTCTTTCAGCACACTTTCTAGATAAGGGACATCACATCAGCCAATTAAGGTGGCAGGTCATAGACCATGTAGAGCCAAAAAGAACTGGAATGGATAGGGAAAAAATTCTAAAGCAAAAATAAATGCAATGGCTACATAGATTAAAAACACTAAGACCTAAAGTCCTTAATAAAGATTACGATCTAACTGTATTTCTGTAATATGGTATGAATTTCTATTATAAGCCACCATTAATTAGAATATATCCCTATAATACAGGCCACAGTTCAATTTGTGTATACTATGTACATTGTTATTGTTTTTAATGTTGTATAAATATCTTTGAAACAGTTTGGCGATTGGAAATGAAAGTAAACAGTATGGGGAGCATTATAAAGATTAAATATATTGCAGGGTTGACACATAAAAATTATGCGACTGCAGATACCATCAGCATCCAATAGATGGTAGCAGAGGCTTATGAATTAAGCATTTGGCGCCAAAATGCCTTTATAAGGTGTATGAAATCACTGCACAATATGTATGATTAAGGGGAGAACCCTCGAAACGTCACTGTTCCGTTTTACCTTACCTACAATAAAGTGAACTTTTATATTGGAGTGCTGTGGACCATTGGATTATTGATTACCTGTTTGGGAGTTAAGGCAGCATCCCCGGGTCTTCATGTGCACCTAAGTGAAATATTCTGTATGCTGTATCGTTTGATACTCTGATGAAGAAGGCGGTCAATCCTGAGCCATTCGAAACGCATCAGGTGACGGTGTACTGACGGTACACTTTTTGTTTAACTCTTCTGCTGTTGGCACAATGACAGCTATTATAAATGCATCCGGCCGGTGCAGTTATTCTTCCAGGGATTTCGTAGCTTGTCTTGACAATTTCAATGCAATACTTTTAAGGCGATACTGTTACCTCATAGCATTGAGGTTTTGCATTGTACGTGCATTACATTTATTTTATTTTGAGTTTTAATTTAAATAAACAAAGTTGCACTATTAGTTTGCACTTTGTCTTCTTACTCTACCCAACCCATAATCTGACGAGTCGTTCACACCAGAGTGAGACTCATAGGTGGATAAAGACACAGCCTCAGATGTTTATACGGGCCAGAAGCACACCAGCTGTAAAACAGTTCGTAGGAGAGATGCATATGGGGATACAGATAAAGCCACAAGCCTATCAAGTTTGCTTCAAGCACATCATCTGTAATACAGATACGCACCCCACTTACCTCATATGGTTGGGCTAATTATTTGTAAGTAGATTTCCATATGGTTTCCTGCATGGGATATTGATTTTGATAGAAATTACGTGTTATTATCGGATCTCAGCTTATATGAACTGACCCATTTCATTTACTCTCTGTGCAAACCATAGACTTTGTGCTGTTGCCATTTTGATTAGTTACCAGCACTTCTTTATTGGTATCAAATATGTTGCATGTTAACATTAAGCCACGGCTATATTTATAGTGGTTTATTTGTGCCAACTGTGAGATTGGGATTTATTTTAGTATATTTGCTGTTTGTACCATCTTTCTAGTAACATTCAATTTGATGAACATACAGTGGTGGACTCTTTATATGGCGCTGGGCACCGTACCATTATCTTTGTTTCAATTTTCTACTTGTTAGGGATTTCTTGGAAAAGGTTGTCCCGCCCCATTGGTTAATAGGACCCATAGCAGCCCATACATTGTACATCCATAATACCACTAGCACACTCATTGACTGTATGTGTACAACTACTAATTACACCTGTGGATAAAATACACAGACACCATATCAGCTCTTTCATTATAATTAAAGATTGGTGTGTTTATCATCTATTTGCAATTTTGTTGTGTGCCCCAAAAGCTTATACTTCTACCAGTTGGAAGTGTATTCTACTTTGTCATATATATATATATATATATATATATATATATATAAATTAATATGTGTATATACACATATTAACACATAAATATATATGTATTTAAGCATTTGTAGGATTTAGGGATCCAAGCACTCACTGTTAGTGGTATGCGCCTGGGTGCACTCTATGGTAAATAGGTAGAAACTTCTCAAAAGGAAGAGGCACTCACAGGTCTTAATAAGCAAAAAGTACTTTTATTAGTTCATAGATTCAGTCAACGTTTCGGTCCTCGCAGGGACCTTTGTCAAGACTGTTCTATATATAGAAAATACAAAAGAGTACAGATACAGTGAAAATTCATCAAAGGGGAAAAAGACACATTACAGAGCTTAAGGGCTTGTTCATAAGGTCCCCAGAGGGACAGTGTGAGAAAAAGACATTTAAAACACAGGAGAATCAACATATGTTAAACACAAAGATGCAGTGTACATAGAGAGCATTGTCACAAGGTAATGTAATAAATGTTAAGTACTGATTTAGAGAAGGCCTGAGGCCCATCTGACTATACAGGACAGTAGTTAACAGAATAGGAGCATCCCGCAGTGTAAAATATGCATAAGAAGTATATTGTCACATATCCAAAGGGTCTATGGTAGAAAAGCATGAGACGTGTCTTGAATGTAAAACAGGAAATCCATATGAGTCATAGGGGTACAACGATAGGGTAAAACATACATGATTCATCAGGTGTTTCAATAATGGAGGTAAAATGTGTTTAGGTTAAAAACAAATAAGGGGCTCACGTACCAAAAGGATTCCCAATCCCAGTATGTACAAGTGTTAACGTTAAGTAGTCTGTCATAGCCACTATTAGATTCTCCTCAGAGTCATCACTAACCCTCCCGTGAGTATACTATCCATTGCACAAGTTAGTAAACATGTTTAATTGATGCTCTTATATGGTTAACTACTGTCCTGTACAGTTAAGATAGGCCTCAGACCTTCTCTAACCAGTACTTTTCATTTATTACATTACCTTGTGACAATGCTCTCTATGTACACTGCATCTTTGTGTTTAACATATGTTGGTCCTCCTGTGTTTTAAATGTCTTTTTCTCACACTGTCCCTCTGGTGACCTTATGTACAAGCCCTTAAGCTCTGTAATGTGTCTTTTTCCCCTTTGATACATTTTCACTGTATCTGTACTCTTTTGTATTTTCTATTTATAGAACAGTCTTGACAAAGGTCCCTGCGAGGACCGAAACGTTGACTGAATCTATGAGCTAATAAAAGTACTTTTTGATTATTAAGACCTGTGAGTGCCTCTTCCTTTTGAGAAGTTTCTATGTATATAAGCATATACATATATATTTACTGGGAACACAGACGGCTAGATTACGTTATGAGCTGTACGGTGCTAACGTGCAGTTTTTTCTCACCACTCACTTACCTGAAGCGCTGGTATTACGGGTTTTAACAAACCTGGCGTTAAAAGGCAAGAAGTGAGCATAGAACAAAATTGAGCCCCATACCGCACTCCAACACCAGCGCTGCTTAAGTTAGCTGTGAGCTGGTCGTCTGTGCTCGTGCACGATTCCCCCATAGACATCAATGGGGAGAGCCGGCTGAGAAAAAGTCTAACACCTGCCAAAAAGCAGCGTAAAACTCAGTAACGCAGCCCCATTGATTCCTATGGGGAAACACATTTTATGTTTACACCTAACACACTAACATGAACCCCCGAGTCTAAACACCCCTAATCTTACACTTATTAACCCCTAATCTGCCGTCCCCTACATCGCCGACACCTACATTATTTTTATTAACCCCTAATCTGCCGCTCCGGACATCGCCGCCACCTACATTATACTTATTAACCCCTAATATGCTACCCCCAACGTCGCTGACACTATTCTAAATTTATTAACCCCTAAACCTAAGTCTAACCCTAACCCTAACACCCCCTAACTTAAATATAATTTAAATAAATCTAAATAAAATTACTATCATTAACTAAATTATTCCTATTTAAAACTAAATACTTACCTATAAAATAAACCCTAAGCTAGCTACAATATAACTAATTGTTACATTGCAGCTAGCTTATGGTTTATTTTTATTTTAAAGGCAAGTTTGTATTTATTTTAAAAAGGTAGAATAGTTACTAAATAGTTATTAACTATTTAATAACTACCTAGATAAAATAAATACAAATTTACCTGTAAAATAAAACCTAACCTAAGTTACACTAACACCTAACACTACACTACAATTAAAACAATTCCCTACATTAAATACAATTAAATAAATTAAATTAAATTAGCTAAATCACAAAACCTCCCCACTAAATTACAGAAAATAAAAAACAAATTACAAGATCTTTAAACTAATTACACCTAATCTAATAGCCCTATCAAAATAAAAAAGCCCCCCCAAAATAAAAAAAAACCCTAGCCTAAACTAAACTAACAATAGCCCTTATTGCCCCAAAGAAATCAGCTCTTTTACCTGTAAATGAAAATACAAACAACCCCCCCAACAATAAAACCCACCACCCACACAACCAATCCCCCAAATAAAATCCTAACTAAAGAAAACTAAGCTCACGATTGCCCTGAAAAGGGCATTTGGATGGGCATTGCCCTTAAAAGGGCATTAAGCTCTATTGCTGCCCAAAGCCCTAAGCTAAAAATAAAACCCACCCAATACACCCTTAAAAAATCCTAACACTAACCCCCAAAGATTCACTTACCAGGAGAACTCTTCATCCAACCGGCAAGATGTCCTCAATGAAGTCGACAGAAGTGGTCCTCCAGATAGGCAGAAGTGGTCCTCCAGACGGGCAGAATTATTCATCCAGACGGCATCTTCTATCTTCATAGGTTCATTAGAGTTAGACTTAGGTTTAAAGGGTTAATAAATTTAGAATAGTGGCGGCGACGTTGGGGATGGCAGATTAGGGGTTAATAAATGTAGGTAGGTGGCGGCGATGTTGGGGGCAGCAGATTAGGGGTTAATAAATGTAATGTAGGTTGCGGCGATGTCCGGAGCAGAAGATTAGGGTTAATAAGTATAATGTAGGTGGCGACGATATTAGGGGAGGCAGATTAGGGGTTAATAATATTTAACTAGTGTTTGCGAGGCGGGAGTGCGGCTGTTTAGGGGTTAATATGGTTATTCTAGTGGTGGAGATGTCCGGAGCTGCAGATTAGGGGTTTAAAATATTATTATAGTGTTTGCGGTGCGGGAGGGCATCGGTTTAGGGGTTAATAGGTAGTTTATGGGTGTTAGTGTACTTTTTAGCACTTTAGTTATGAGTTTTATGCTACAGTGTTGTAGTGTAAAACTCATAACTACTGACTTTAAAATGCGTGAGGAATCTTGTCGGTAGAGGCTGTACCGCTCACTTTTTGGCCTCCCAGGACAAACTCATAATACCAGCGCTATGGAAGTCCCATAGAAAAAAGGGTTTACGAACTTTACGTAAGTCGGTTTGCGGTAAGGCCAAAAAAGTGTGCGGTACACCTATACCTGCAAGACTCGTAATACCAGCGGGCGTAAAAAAGCAGCGTTAGGACCTGTTAACGCTGCTTTTTCACCTTACTGCAAAACTCGTAATCTAGGCGAGAGTTCCCATAGACTGCTCTGTAAAGGCACTTTTCAGTGCTGTTTTTTTTTTTTTCTAACACCCCACACCCGCTCCCTTTAGACCCCAAAAATTGCCTTGTTCAGTTATTTTATTAAAAAAAATAAAGATGATGCTATCTTTATGTTTTAATAAAATATATGACACTTGATTTTGGGAGCATTTGGGACACATTTAAAATTATATTTGGGAGCATTTGGGACACATTTAAAATTAAACAGAGATCTGATCCCTGGTAAATTTTATAAATGCTAATTGCTACCTCAAGCTTGGAATGGCTGGTTATTTATTGTGCGCCCACAAATGGGCAAATTTGCTTGTTTGCAGGCACGTGATAAATTAGCGCTCCACTTGTAATCTAGGCCTTAGTGTTCATGAAATACACAATATTTGCCATAAGTCTTATCCCACTGGGAAACAAACCCATAATGTCGTGTTCAAACCTTAGGAAAAAATACACTGAGCCATAGTTCCTCAGCTAATTCACCTCAATTTATTCATATCTATAAAAAATATATCAATAATAACAAAAACATAATTTATGTAAGAACTTACCTGATAAATTCATTTCTTTCATAATAGCAAGAGTCCATGAGCTAGTGACGTATGGGATATACATTCCTACCAGGAGGGGCAAAGTTTCCCAAACCTTAAAATGTCTATAAATACACCCCTCACCACACCCACAATTCAGTTTAACGAATAGCCAAGAAGTGGGGTGATAAGAAAGGAGTGAAAGCATCAAAAATAAGGAATTGGAATAATTGTCCTTTATACAAAAAAATCATAACCACCACAAAAAGGGTGGGCCTCATGGACTCTTGCGAATATGAAAGAAATGAATTTATCAGGTAAGTTCTTACATAAATTATGTTTTCTTTCATGTAATTAGCAAGAGTCCATGAGCTAGTGACGTATGGGATAGCAGATACCCAAGATGTGGAACTTCCACGCAAGAGTCACTAGAGAGGGAGGGATAAAATAAAGACGGCTAATTCCGCTGAAAAATTAATCCACTACCCAAATAAAAAGTTTCAATTTTTATAATGAAAAAAACTGAAATTATAAGCAGAAGAATCAAACTGAAACAGCTGCCCGAAGTACTATTCTACCAAAAACTGCTACTGAAGAAGAGAAAACATCAAAATGGTAGAATTTAGTAAAAGTATGCAAAGAAGACCAAGTTATTGCTTTGCAAATCTGATCAACAGAAGCTTCATTCTTAAAAGTCCAGGAAGTAGAAACTGACCTAGTAGAATGAGCCGTAATCCTCTGAGGCGGGGATTAACCCGACTCCAAATAAGCATGATGAATCAAAAGCTTTAACCAAGATGCCAAAGAAATGGCAGAAGCCTTCTGACCTTTCCTAAAACCAGAAAAGATAACAAATAGACTAGAAGTCTGTCTGAAATCTGAGTAGCTTCAACATAATATTTCAAAACTCTTACCACATCCAAAAGATTTAAGAATCTTACCAAAAAATTCTTAGGATTAGGACACAAGGAAGGGACAATAATTCCTCTACTAATGTTGTTAGAATTCACAACTTTAGGTAAAAATTGAAATGAGGACAGCAAAAACCACCTTATCCTGATGAAAAATCAGAAAAAGAAGATTCACAAGAAAGAACAGATAATTCAAAAACTGTTCTAGCTGAAGAGATGTCTAAAAAGAACAATACTTTCCATGAAAGTAATTAATGTCCAAAGAAAGCATATGCTCAAACAGAAGAGCCTGTAAAGCCTTCAGAACCAAATTAAGACTCCAAGGAGGAGAAATTGGCTTAATGACAGGCTTGATACGAACCAAAGCCTGAACAAAACAATGAATATCAGAAAGATTTAGCAATTCTTACTGTGAAACAGCACAGGAAAAGCAGAGATTTGTCCTTTCAAGGAACATGCAGACAAAACCTTATGAAGAAACTATAAAAACCTAGGAATTCTAAAATAATGCCAAGAGAATTCATAAGAAGAGCATCATGAGATGTAAATCTTCCAAACTCGATAATAAATCCTACTAGACACAGATTTACGAGCCTGCAACATAGTATAAATCACTGAGTCAGAGAAACTTCTATGACTAAGTACTAAGCGTTACATTTTCATACCATCAAATTAGTAATTTAAATTCCTGATGAAAAAAACGAATGTTAAAATATAAGGTCTGGCCTTAATGGAAGTAGCCAAGATCGGCAACTGGACATCCGAACAAAAACCATATACCAAAACCTGTGTGGCCATGCTGGAGCCACCAGCCACACCAAAGATTGCTCTCTGATGATTTTGAAAATCACTCTTAAAAGAAGAACCAGAGATGAAAAAATATAGGCAGATTGATAATTCCAAGGAAGTGTCAATGCATACACTACTTCCGCCTGAGGATCCCCGGACCTGAATAGGCCCCTGGGAAGTTCCTTGTTTAGATGAGATGCCATCAGATCTATTTCTGGAAGCCCTCACATCTGAAAAATTTAAAAACATATCTGGGTAAAGAGACCATTCTCCCAGCTGTAAAGCTTGATTAACAGAGATAATCCACTTCCCAATTGTCTATACCTGGGAAAAAGACCACAGAAATTAGATAGGAGCTGGATTTAGCCCAAGCAAATATCCGAGATACTTCTCACCCTGATGATTGACATACGCCACAATTGTGACATTGTCTGTCGGAAAAAACAATAAACGCCTCTTCTTCAAAAAGAAACCAACTGAAGAACTCTGAGAATGCACGGAGTTCCAAAATATCAAATGGTAATCTCGCCTCCTGAGATTTCCAAACCCCTTGTGCTGACAGAGATCCTCAGACAGCCTCCCAACCTAAAAGACTCACATCTGTAGAGATCATGGTCCAGGTTGAAAGAACCAAAGAGACCTGTAGAACTAAATGATGGTGATCTTAACCACTGAATCAAAGATAGTTAAATATTAGGATTCAAAGATAAAAAAAAGTGATATCCTATAATCCCTGCACCATTATTCAGCATAAAAAACTGGAAAGGTTTCCTATGAAATGAGCAAAGGGAATCGAATCCAATGCTGCAGCCATGAAACCTAAAACTTCCATGCATATATAGCAACTTGAAGGAAATAATAGAGACTGAAGGTTCCGACAAACGGAACCCAATAAGCTTGTCACTTGTCTGTTAGAGACAAAAACAATGACACAATCTATCTGGAAACCTAAAAAAGGTGACCCTTGTGTGAGGAATCAAGGAGCTTTTGATAAAAAGATCCTCTAACCATGTCTTGAAGAAACAACAAAGTTGAATCGTATGAGATTCCGCAGAACGAAAAGACTGAGCCAGTACCACGATACCGTCCAAATAAGAAACACTGAGAACCTTGAAAAGATTCTTAGAGCTGTCGCTAGACCAGAAGGAAAAGCAGCAAATTGGTAATGCTTGTCAAAAAAAGAGAATCTCAGAAAATAAAAATAATCTGAATGAAAACAGAAAATGAAGATATGCATCTATTGTATCTATTGTAAACAAATAATGCCATCACTGACCAAAAAGGCAGAATAGACCATATAAACACCATTCTAAAAGATGGTACACTTATATGACAATTCAAAAAGATTTTCTATCTTTGGAACAATGAAAAGTCTTGAATAAAACCCCAAAACCCAGTTCCTAAAATGAAACTGGAATAAATACCCCAGAAAACTCTAGGTCTGAGCAGCGCTTGAACCCCAACGGGTGACCAGCCACACTTCACCAGTACTCAAAACATATAGGTCTGAAACACACTTCAGGAAAGTGTTAGTCTTACTGGAATAGCTGGAATATGATAGAGAAAAAAGACTTCTCACAGACGGTTTTACTCTGAATCCTATTCTGTACCCAAAGTCTAAGAAGTTTGGACCAAATAGAACCAAACAAATTTCAAAAAAAGTCTTAACCTGCCCCTTACCAGCCAAGCTGGAATAAGAACCGCACCTACAAGCAAATTTGGGGAGCTGACTTTGAACTTTTAAAAGGCTTAATTGAATGAAGAAAAAAACTTCCAATTATAAACATGTTACTTGGGGAAGAATTCAGGATTCCGTTCCTTAGTAAGAACAGAAAACTAATATAATCTTAAAGTTTTAGTCTTAGAACTCAATCTTGAAGCCCAGAGTAACAGTTAAAGAATTGAATCCAATTATGAACCAAATAATTGATTATCTTGGAAAAAAAGAAATATGGATTTTAGAAATCAAATTAGCATTCCAAGATTGAAATCACAAAGTTCTTCTAGCTAAAATAGCTAAAGACATAGATTAAACCTCATTTGTGAAAATATCTAATAAAATGACAACACAAATGAAATTATTAGCATATTAATCAAGTTAAAGGACCAGTCAACACACTGGACTTGCACAATCAACAAATGCAAGATAACAAGACAATGCAATAGCACTTAGTCTGAACTTCAAATGAGTAGTAGATTTTGTCCTTTTAACAATGCTAAACAAATCATAATCCGATACTTGATCTTAAAGTATCCAACCAGAAAGATGAAGCAATTGTAACATCAGCCAAATAAATTACAGGTCTAAGAAAAGTACCTGAAAATAATTTTCCTTAAATAAGATACAACCACCTGAAGGAAAAAACTAAATACTATTTGCTATAAGAATAATAGTATATTTAGCAGGAGTAGAGATAGCCCCATTAACTTGGGGAATCTTTCCTCAAAACTGAAAACTAACTGCCGGCAAAGAATACAATTTAAAAACCTTAAAGAAGGACTAAAAGAAAATTCTCAGCCTATTCCATTCCCTAGAATCAGGAACTGGGAAAAACCTCTGAAGAAACCACAGAAGATAAAAAAGCAGAATTTAAATGTTAGCTAGTCTTTAAAATCAAAAGAACTAGTTACTTCAATATCCAAAATAATCAACACCTTTTGAACAAAGAACAAATGTACTCTATTAAAAAATAAAAAAGTAGATTTGTTAGTGTCAATATCTGATGAAGAAAAATTCTGAATGAGAAAAAACACCATCAGAGAAGGATAATTCAATATGTTGTTGGTCATTTGAAACTTCATTAACTAAAAAAGAAGTTTGAAAAAGACCTAAAAATTTTATTAGAACGGGGGATGTCAGACAAAGCCTTTAAAATATAATCAGAAAAATATTTGTATAAATTTCTAAGGCCTAGATTTGGAGTTTGGCGGTAGCCGTGAAAACCAGCGTTAGAGGCTCCTAACGCTGGTTTTAGGCTACCACCGGTATTTGAAGTCAGTCAAAAAAGGGTCTAACGCTCACTTTTCAGCCGCGACTTTTCCATACCGCAGATCCCCTTACGTAAATTGCGTATCCTATCTTTTCAATGGGATCTTCCTAACTCCGGTATTTAGAGTCGTGGCTGAAGTGAGCGTTAGAAATCTAACGACAAAACTCCAGCCGCAGAAAAAAACCAGGAGTTAAGAGCTTTTTGGGCTAACGCCGGTTCATAAAGCTCTTAACTACTGTGCTCTAAAGTACACTAACACCCATAAACTACCTATGTACCCCTAAACCGAGGTCCCCCCACATCGCTGCCACTCGATTAATTTTTTTTTAACCCCTAATCTGCCGACCGCCACCTGCGTTATACTTATGTACCCCTAATCTGCTGCCCCTAACACCGCCGACCCCTGTATTATATTTATTAACCCCTAACCTGCCCCCCACAACGTCGCAGCCAGCTACCTACAATAATTAACCCCTAATCTTTCGACCGCAAAGCGCCGCTACTTAAGTTATCCTTATGTACCCCTAATCTGCTGCCCCTAACACCGCCGACCCCTATATTATATTTATTAACCCCTAATCTTCCCCCCTCAACGTCGCCTCCACCTGCCTACACTTATTAACCCCTAATCTGCCGAGCGGACCGCACCGCTACTATAATAAAGTTATTAACACCTAATCCGCCTCACTAACCCTATAATAAATAGTATTAACCCCTAATCTGCCCTCCCTAACATCGCCGACACCTAACTTCAATTATTAACCACTAATCTGCCGACTGGAGCTCACCGCTATTCTAATAAATGTATTAACCCCTAAAGCTAAGTCTAACCCTAACACTAACACCCCCTAACTTAAATATAATTTTAATCTAACGAAATTAATTAACTCTTATTAAATAAATTATTCCTATTTAAAGCTAAATACTTACCTGTAAAATAAACCCTAATATAGCTACAATATAAATTATAATTATATTGTAGCTATTTTAGGATTAATATTTATTTTACAGGCAACTTTGTAATTATTTTAACCATGTACAATAGCTATTAAATAGTTAAGAACTATTTAATAGCTAAAATAGTTAAAATAATTACAAAATTACCTGTAAAATAAATGCTAACCTAAGTTACAATTAAACCTAACACTACACTATCAATAAATAAATTAAATAAAATACCTACAATTAAACCTAACACTACACTATCAATACATTAATTAAATACAATATCTACAAATAACTACAATGAAATAAACTAACTAAAGTACAAAAAATAAAAAAGAACTAAGTTACAAAAAATAAAAAAATATTTACAAACATAAGAAAAATATTACAACAATTTTAAACTAATTACACCTACTCTAAGCCCCCTAATAAAATAACAAAGCCCCCCAAAATAAAAACAAATGCCCTACCCTATTCTAAATTACTAAAGTTCAAAGCGGCATCTTCTATCGTCATCCATCCGGAGCGGAGCGGCAGCATCCTGAAGACCTCCGACGCGGAACATCCATCCTGGCCGACGACTGAACGACGAATGACGGTTCCTTTAAGGGACGTCATCCAAGATGGCGTCCCTCGAATTCCGATTGGCTGATAGGATTCTATCAGCCAATCGGAATTAAGGTAGGAATATTCTGATTGGCTGATGGAATCAGCCAATCAGAATCAAGTTCAATCCGATTGGCTGATCCAATCAGCCAATAAGATTGAGCTTGCATTCTATTGGCTGTTCCGATCAGCCAATAGAATGCAAGCTCAATCTGATTGGCTGATCAGATCAGCCAATCGGATTGAACTTGATTCTGATTGGCTGATTCCATCAGCCAATCAGAATATTCCCGCATCCGTAAGCAACTCTGGTATCGAGAGTTGCAGTAGCGTTAAATATGCCTGTACGCTCCCTTTATGGAGCCTAACGCAGCCATTCTGTGGACTCTCAATACCAGAGTTATTTTAAAGGTGCGGCCAGAAAAAAGCCAGCGTTAGCTACGCGGGTCGTTACCGACAAAACTCTAAATCTAGCCGTAAGTATATCTTGTACATAAGATGTAAAAAGAATAGCAATATATAAAGCATAAATACTAATGGATTTTGCATGTAAAAGTTTATCATGATAACTTATTACAAACCATAGCTAAAGATAAACATTCATAACATTAAAATAAATTAACTTAGCTTTGGTAGGACTGATATCAGTCAACAGGAATACCTCAGCATTTCTTGATACAGGAACAGTGTTTGAAATATCTTGCAATATGTAATAGAAAAAAACAACATATAAAGCAAAATTATCAAATTCCTTAAATGACAGTTTCAGGAATGGGAAAAAAATGCAAAACAAACAAGCCTCTAGTAACCAGAAGCAACAAAAAAATAGTTAAAATAATTACAAAATTACCTGTAAAATAAATCCTAACCTAAGTTACAATTAAACCTAACACTACACTATCAATAAATAAATTAAATAAAATACCTACAATTAAACCTAACACTACACTATCAATACATTAATTAAATACAATATCTATAAATAACTACAATGAAATAAACTAACTAAAGTACAAAAAATAAAAAAGAACTAAGTTACAAAAAATAAAAAAATATTTACAAACATAAGAAAAATCTTACAACAATTTTAAACTAATTACACCTACTCTAAGCCCCCTAATAAAATAACAAATTGCATTCTATTGGCTGTTCCGATCAGCCAATAGAATGCAAGCTCAATCTGATTGGCTGATCAGATCAGCCAATCGAATTGAACTTGATTCTGATTGGCTGATTCCATCAGCTAATCAGAATATTCCTACCTTAATTCCGATTGGCTGATAGAATCCTATCAGCCAATCGGAATTCGAGGGACGCCATCTTGGATGACGTCCCTTAAAGGAACTGTCATTCGTCGTTCAATCATCGGCCAGGATGGATGTTCCGCGTCAGAGGTCTTCAGGATGCTGCCGCTCCGCTCCGGATGGATGACGATAGAAGATGCCGCTTGGATGAAGACTTCAATCGGATGGAAGACCTCTTCTGCCCCGCTTGGATGAAGACTTCTACTGGATGGAGGACCTCTTCTTGCTCCGCTTGGATGAAGAATTTGGCTCGGCTGGGTGAAGACGACTCAAGGTAGGGAGATCTTCAGGGGCTTAGTGTTAGGTTTATTTAAGGGGGGTTTGGGTTAGATTAGGGGTATGTGGGTGGTGGGTTGTAATGTTGGGGGGGGGTATTGTATGTTTTTTTTTACAGGCAAAAGAGCTGAACTTCTTGGGGCATGCCCCGCAAAGGGCCCTGTTCAGGGCTGGTAAGGTAAAAGAGCTTTGAACTTTAGTAATTTAGAATTAGGGTAGGGCATTTTTTTATTTTGGGGGGCTTTGTTATTTTATTAGGGGGCTTAGAGTAGGTGTAATTAGTTTAAAATTGTTGTAAGATTTTTCTTATGTTTATAAATATTTTTTTATTTTTTGTAACTTAGTTCTTTTTTATTTTTTGTACTTTAGTTAATTTATTTCATTGTAGTTATTTGTAGATATTGTATTTAATTAATGTATTGATAGTGTAGTGTTAGGTTTAATTGTAGGTATTTTATTTAATTAATTTAATGATAGTGTAGTGTTATGTTTAATTGTAACTTAGGTTAGGATTTATTTTACAGATAAGTATTTAGCTTTAAATAGGAATAAGTTATTTAATAAGAGTTAATTTATTTCGTTAGAATAAAATTATATTTAACTTAGGGGGGTGTTAGGGCAGCAGATTAGGGGTACATAGGGATAATGTAAGTAGCGGCGGTTTACGGAGCGGCAGATTAGGGGTTAATAATAATATGCAGGGATCAGCGATAGCGGGGGGCGGCAGATTAGGGGTTAATAAGTGTAAGGTTAGGGGTGTTTAGACTCGGGGTACATGTTAGGGTGTTAGGTGCAGACGTAGGAAGTGTTTCTCCATAGCAAACAATGGGGCTGCGTTAGGAGCTGAACGCGGCTTTTTTGCAGGTGTTAGGTTTTTTTTCAGCTCAAACAGCCCCATTGTTTCCTATGGGGGAATCGTGCACGAGCATGTTTTTGAGGCTGGCCGCGTCCGTAAGCAACTCTGGTATCGAGAGTTGCAGTAGCGTTAAATATGCCTGTACGCTCCCTTTTTGGAGCTTAACGCAGCCATTCTGTGGACTCTCAATACCAGAGTTATTTTAAAGGTGCGGCCAGAAAAAAGCCAGCGTTAGCTACGCGGGTCGTTACCGACAAAACTCTAAATCTAGCCGTAAGTATATCTTGTATATAAGATGTAAAAAGAATAGCAATATATAAAGCATAAATACTAATGGATTTTGCATGTAAAAGTTTATCATGATAACTTATTACAAACCATAGCTAAAGATAAACATTCATAACATTAAAATAAATTAACTTAGCTTTGGTAGGACTGATATCAGTCAACAGGAATCCCTCAGCATTTCTTGATACAGGAACAGTGTTTGAAATATCTTGCAATATGTAATAGAAAAAAACAACATATAAAGCAAAATTATCAAATTCCTTAAATGACAGTTTCAGGAATGGGAAAAAAATGCAAAACAAACAAGCCTCTAGTAACCAGAAGCAACAAAAAAATGAGACTTAAATAATGTGAAAAAAAGTGGCGCTAAGTATAACGCCCACATTTTTTGGCGCCAAGTATGATGCCCACATTTTTTGGCGCTAAGAATGACGCCCACATTTTTTGGCGCCAAGTATGACGCTCACATTTTTTGGTGCCAAGATTGACGCCCACATTTTTTGGCGCAAAAAAAAACCTCTGTAACACACATGCGTCAAAAAATGACGCAACCATGAACAAACTTCCGGCATCAACTATGGCGCCAGAAATGACAAATTTTGCGCCAAAATTTGAATATTTTTAAGGTAAGAAAAAATATTAATTCATAAGCATTTTCCCAAAAAAATGAAACTGACAGTCTGAAAGAAGGAATACTGAATATCCTGAATCATGGCAAATATAAGTTTAAAACATATATTTAGAACTTTACATATAAAGTGCCCAACCATAGCTTAGAGTGTCATAAATAAAATAAGACTTACTTACCCCAAGACACTCATCTACATATAGTAGATAGCCAAACCAGTACTGAAACGAGAATCAGTAGAGGTAATGGTATATAAGAGTATATCGTCGATCTGAAAAGGGAGGTAGGAGAAGAAATCTCTAAGACCGATAACAGAGAACCTATGAAATAGATCCCCTAGAGGAAGACCATTGTATTCAAATAGGCAATACTCTCTTCACATCCCTCTGAAATTCACTGCACTCTGAGAGGAAAACCGGGCTTCAGCCTGCTGCGAAGCGCATATCAACGTAGAATCTAGCACAAACTTACTTCACCACCTCCATGGGAGGCAAAGTTTGTAAAACTGAATTGTGGGTGTGGTGAGGGGTGTATTTATAGGCATTTTAAGGTTTGGGAAACTTTGCCCCTCCTGTTAGGAATGTATATCCCATACGTCACTAGCTCATGGACTCTTGCTAATTACATGAAAGAAATACTATTTTTTCAAGTTCTCAAAATTAATAAAAGCAAAAAGCAAAAATTCAGAATTAAAAAATATAAAATAAAAACTTAGAAATAAAAAAATAAAAAATAAGACTAATTAAAAAGAGGCCTTTGGGTAAAACTCACAAGGGATTTTATTTTCACATGTTCATCTATATTTACATTAAAGTTTTATAGGAAGTGGTATAATTAAAAAATCTTTACTTAAACCTTTGGGGATAAAAATATATAAATCATATTTCCAGTGCATCTCTGTTTTTCCTAGCTGTTCATTAACATTACTATCTCTCCAATGAGGATTTATATGTGTATAGGTTTAATATGTTTAATACTCATACATTTTAATCTACCTGCATTTGTATTGTGTTTTCTTTAAAGCGTTCTGAAACTGAATGTTTTAGGAATTCATTTATTTTAATGTTTCTTACATGTTCCATAATCCTTTTGTGTAGGGGTCTTAAGGTTGATGTTCTTCCCATGTACTAAAGGCCACACTTGCATTGCAATAAATACATTACATTTCTAGTGTGGCAAGTTATTAATTCTTCAATTCTATACACTTTTCTTTTTACCATTCCTAATAATTATGGTTTAAAACTTTTGTTGTGGACATGTGATAACCTGTACGCATTCCACGTCTATGAAATCAATTAGAGTTGATATGCAGCCAAGTTTTTTGTCTATCCTCTTTAATGTAATTCTTGTCAACATATTACTTGGATTGGGTGCCTTCCTAAAATTTATTTGGGGATTTTCTGTTAATATACCTTTTAAAGTTGTATCTCTCTTTAGTATATCCCAGTGAATTTAGAATATTGCATGCACGTTCATGTATTCCCTCATAGAAGTCAATAAGGAAAAAAAAGTGAAAAAAAAATGAACACCGCACTCACGCACAAACAGGATTGCATATTCTCATGTGCACTAACCTGACATGAAGATATAAATATTTCACAATCCAATGTTTCTCACATAACAGGATATAATCTATTTCTAAATATATTATATATAGGTATAAATATATACAGATATTCAGTATATAGGAATATCTATTTAAAAATACTTAGAACATATTCTGCTATGTACAGAACACTGGAATGTGAAATGTTTACAGTAAATACATAGTTAAAACCTTTATTAAAGGGACAGTCTAGTCCAAAACAAACTTTCATTATTCAGATAGGGCATGTCATTTTAAATCATTTTTCAATTTACTTCTATCACCAATTTTGCTTTGTTCTCTTGGTATTCTTAGTTGAAAGCTAAATCTAAGAGGTTCATATGCTAATTTCTAAGCCCTTGAAGGCCGCCTCTTAGCTCAGGGCATTTTGACAGTTTTTCACCACTAGAGGGTATTAGTTCACGTGTTTCATATAGATAACACTGTGCGCACGCACGTAGAGTTCCTAGGAGCCCGCACTGATTGGCTACAATGCAAGTCTGTCAGAAGAACTGAAATAAGGGGGCAGTTTTTTTAAGGGGCTTAGATACAAGATAATCACAGCGGTAAAAAGTGTATTAATATAACTATGTTGACTATGCAAAACTAGGGAATGGGTAATAAAGGGATTATCTATCTTTTAAAACAATAAATATTCTGGTGTAGACTGTCCCTTTAAATATGAATATTACATAAATATGTTTTTAGATGTTTTCATCTACTTAACTACAAATGGCTCTAATGCACTTATATAAATATTTCTATATACATGTACATATGTATTTATGTATTTATATGTGTATATATGTCTGTAAATACATATATACACATATAAATACATACAGGTATATACACACACATATATATATATATATATATATATATATATATATATATAGTCCATGTGCACAAAGTGTGACAGTACCACAGTACAGTCTTGCTTCGTAAAGGTGAAAAATTATTTTTATTAAGGTATAACAACAATAAAAAAGGCAACGTTTCGGACCTTCATGGTCCTTATTCATGCATAGTTAAAAGACAATTAAACAGACATTTAAAAAGGTTATCTGAGCCAATCAGGGTTCAGTACTACATACTAAAGAGATAGTTGCCAGGAATATAGAGGAGTTAGAAAAAAACGGAAAAAAAACAAGATAAAAAACACCATGAAAATAGCACAATAAGGAATGGTCCTAATAGACTGGTTTTCTCTATGGAATACAGTAATTTGAGTAGTGATGTCTTCAGAATAGTAAGGAAATATTGGCACTTACTGTCAAAGTATAACCCAGAAGTTGAATATTTCAAATTACCCCCTATGCCTTTATATAGAAGGGTTAAAAATCTTAGGGACAACATTGTTAATGCTGATGTAGGTACTGCTAAATTATCTAGTGTTAACTATCTAACTACACCAAACAAGGGATGCTACCCCTGTCTTCATTGTGCTCAATATAATTCTATAATAAAAGGCAAATACCTGGCACAGAATGATAAAAGGAAACAATATACTATAAATGGATTATACACATGTCAGACCAACTATGTAATTTATTTACTTAAATGCCCATGTGGGCTTTGTTATATTGGCGAGACCACCCAGCATAAGGCCTCTATTAAATCAAAAGATTTGTCACTACCAGTATCTGCACATTTCACACATATGGGACACACAGTTAGCCAACTTCGCTTTCAAATAATAGACCATATCCCCATTCATAGAAGAGGGGGTAATAGGGAATTAAAATTGAAGCAAAAAGAAGTATGGTGGATTAAACGTTTGAACACTTTACATCCTTATGGTTTGAATAGGGACTATGATTAATATTTGTTTTTATGAGATTTTTTTAATATGTTATGTGTTCTGGTGCCACTAGGGGGCTCTAAGGTAATAAAAATTGGAATACCTGGACAGGTATGAGTTAAACTAATTAGCATGTAGTACTGAACCCTGATTGGCTCAGATAACCTTTTTTAAATGTCTGTTTAATTGTCTTTTAACTATGCATGAATAAGGACCATGTAGGTCCGAAACGTTGCCTTTTTTATGGTTGTTATACCTTAATAAAAATAATTTTTCACCTTTAAGAAGCAAGACTGTACTGTGGTGCTGTCACACTTTGTGCACATGGACTGTATTTTTTGGAGTGTGGCTGATACTCCATAGTGACGGGCACACAGGCTGAAAGCCACTATTTGTAATTTATGGTGCTGGACTCCAAATACCTATCCTTTATATATATATATATATATATATATATATATATATATATATACACTTCAAAAATAGACAGGCAGTCTCCGGTATTAAATCCAAAGTTTTTTCTTTTTATTGTGACGTTTCGGGGTATTTAGCCCCTTCCTCAGACAGAAAATACATATACAACACACTTCAAACTTACCCTCCTATATACCCCACAAAGTGCAAATGAGTGAACACAGGTGTGTCGGATCTGCATCCCATTAGCGCTACTGAGCATGTCCAAATGGCCAATTATGGCAACACACCTGGATCAGAACAAAAAAGCAAATGCGAAATGCACAAGTCTAAGTGTAAAAATTGGCAACATCTAAGCTGTAAGTAATTCTTCAATCAATCTTAGATTAGCAGCTGGCAAACAATCAGAAGACATTCAGAGATAGACATAATTAACTGCAGATGTCAATGACGATATAGAACACCTGTGCTTACATAGATAGTATGGTTATGTGCAGGGGCAAAAACATAACATGGGTTGTCACTCCTGTAAATACAGCATCACATAGTATACGATTAGGCTCATGATATTATATAAGCGGCAAACCACACTATACCAACAGTTAAAACAAAAATATAAAAATATAACAACCCAAATACAGTAGATAGTAAACAAGGCCAACCTAAAAGGTCATATGTGTGATAAATTAATGACCCATATACATTAATCAGGGTTCAGTTGACACATACACAACAAGTGGGAAGTAATACTCAACGTCAGTGCGCAAATTTCGTTACCTACACATGTTTGGCGCAATGTCTTTGACTATGTCTTTAACCTGAAGTGGCTACCGTATCGAAGTATCAGGCCGCCCAAGCCCATAGATGTATAATTGTTTACACGTATTCCCAATGGAAAGCTGTTGGTTTTGTGATATAGATTGCTGCAATGTCTTTAACTATGTGTTTAACCTGAAGTGGCTACCGTATCGAAGTACCAGGCCGCCCATGCCCATAGATGTATAATTGTTTACACGTGCCCCCACTGGAAAGCTACTGGTTTTGTGATATAGATCGCTGTAGAGTCACAAGGATTACAAACTGGACACCTAATACCCGCAAATACATATTCCCATATATCAGTATTAGTTATAAATAATTAATAATGTGTTTGTTCAGTCTAACTCACAAATTCATACTCTAATGTGGTAAGGCGATCAGTATCAGACCATTAATATCATAACGGTACGTTTCTGTCTCCCCAAATATGTGGTGGGTATTTACCTATGTGCTTAACCTATTGACTGTGGCTGTTTTAGCACGTTACTTTGGTTAAACCCATCAATAACTCACAGCGACCTTATGTTGCAACATAGCTAGCATAATGTTTAAACAACAGTTTAGAACAAATCTCAGCAGTCATAACTGCGGCTAGGCATCGCATATAGGTGGGCCAGTTAATTATGTCTATCTCTGAATGTCTTCTGATTGTTTGCCAGCTGCTAAACTAAGATTGATTGAAGAATTACTTACAGCTTAGATGTTGCCAATTTTTACAATTAAACGTGTGCATTTCACATTTGCTTTTTTGTTCTGATCCAGGTGTGTTGCCGTAATTGGCCATTTGCACATGCTCAGTACCGCTAATGGGATGCAGATCCGACACACCTGTGTTCACTCATTTGCACTTTGTGGGGTATATAGGAGGGTAAGTTTGATGTGTGTTGTATATGTATTTTCTGTCTGAGGAAGGGGCTAAATACCCCGAAACGTCACAATAAAAAGAAAAAACTTTGGATTTAATACCGGAGAGTGCCTGTCTATTTTTGAAGTGTGGATACGAATGTTCAGGAGCACCCTGGATAATTGCCTTATTTTTCTGGAGAGTGCTGGTCTATAACTGAATGAAGTATATATATATATATATATATATATATATATATATATACACATACATAAAATGTTAAAACCCTTTTGCCTGCCTTTTTTATTTCTAGTATCTGAGATCTCATATCTTTGAGCCCTTATAACTTTGAATTTTTATTAGATGTGTTATTATGAGTGTAAGTGTACTTTGTAATGTATTTTTTATGTGTTTTGTGACACTTTTTTGTTTTGTGAAACAGTTAACTCTGAGGACGTGGTAATCATTGTAGTGTAAACTGCAATTGCGCTCAAGTGATCACATAAAATTTCAACTCGTTATACCAGTGGTAAGACAGACAAGCGCAAACACCTGCTATAAAACCCTAGTCTCTTGTGTGCAAACGTTTGCACTCCACTCGTAATCTTGCCCATAATTGTAATAATTAGTGTTGTTCTTGCACAGTGGTTTGACCTTATACATAAAAAATTCACCCCTATCATTTACACTCAATTATTGATAACCTTCACTAAATTGTCCTGATCATAGTCCTTTTCCAGAAACCAATTTTTTTATATTTCTGTTTGGGAGATAAAAACTTGTTTCTCAGTACCTTTATAAACCTGTGCATTTGGACCATTGGGATATTTTTTTTAAAAAAAATCTATGATGGTGACAAATGTTCATTCAGATCTATGGGTTTGAAATACATCCAAAAAGTTTAAATTGCTTTGGCTATATTCCTATGTCAAGCTAATCTTCCAATCATTTGAATTTAGATGATTCAGGTAAGATTCCAATCCAGTCTTTTCCCCCTTCCAAATAAATATGATGTCATCTATAAATCTGCAATGGGTTACCAGATTTGCCACCCAGTCATACCCATGGTATACATACAGTTCTTGCTTTTTTCATAACTGGGGGTGAACCTGGTTCCCATGGCAGTACCACTAGTTTGTAAATAATAATTTGAGTTGTACCAAAATAATTTGGTCTCTTTTGTTAGACACATACCCTCTATAACATAAGTCAATTGTGTCATGAGATGCAGGACATATGCAGGACACAACAATGATGGTACAACTCTATTATATTGCATAGCAATACACATCTAGTCAGGTTGATTGTACTAAACTAACTACGACACAGACTACCAGACCTAAGCCCCGCCCCCAAACTAGTGACATCACATCCTGCTCTCATCACATCTTCCCCTTTTTCAAAGGCGAAGCATACATTAAAATATAATAAATAACAAGGTATACAAACATAGTATACAACAACATTTTTTTTTTTAACAATATATAAACAAATAAATTACATCCTGACTTGGACATCGGGGTAGACTACCCTAGTCCACAGTGACCATGGGATTATTCTGCCCATACTTCCAGTCACTGTTCTAGCTAAAGTCAGTCCCTATATCGAGCCGGAAGTCTCACCACTCTTCCGCTTGATGTAACTTTGTATGAACTGTCCTCTGATACAGAAGATGGTTAATTAGAGTCTGCTGGAGGCAAAGATATATCCCCGCTGTGATCTTGCTGAGGGGAAGGCACCTCTCTTAGAACAGGGGATCCCACCGGCGGTGGTACTGAGGCATCCAGTTCCAGACTCTCAGGTACAGGTTGAAGATGTCTTCGGTTACGGCGTGTAACCGTCCCTCCCTCAGTAAGGACTGTATATGACCTTGGTTCTGGAGAGCGGCCAACTACCGTAGCAGGCGTCTTCCATTTCTTCTAATCATCCAGTTTAATTCTGACACTTTGGCCCGCTTTCAGTTCCTGTAAGGGCCTGACAGAATGTCTCCTGTCGTAGAAGAAACTATAACCCTTTTTGGCCTCTTCATCCCTCCTAAGGACTTTGTCCCGAGGAACAGGGCCAGGCGGCTTGAAGACACCCACTGAGGGTAAAGTGGTGTGAATCTGGCGTCCTAGCATCAGCTGTGCCGGGCTAAACCCGGTGGCTTGAATGGGCGTCGCCCTGTATGACAAGAGGGCTATGTACGGCTCAGATTGCTTTAGAATGAATTTTGTTGTTTGAACTGCCCTTTCAGCCATTCCGTTGGCCTGCAGATAATGTGGACTTGATGTGGAATGTGCAAAATCATATTCCCTGCTGAATGCACTGAACTCTGTAGAAGCGAACTGCATACCATTATCACTCACCAGCTCCATTGGAATGCCCCAGCGGGCGAACAAGCTCATCAGGCGAATGATAACGGCCTGACTTGTGATATCATTCAGGGGTGCAATCTCCAAATACCTGGAATAGTAGTCGATCACAACAAGAAACTTTTTCCCGTGCAGTTCACACAAATCAGCAGCTATTTTCTGCCACGGCCCCGCAGGCAGCGGAGTCGAAATCAAGGGCTCCCTTCTCTGAGTAGGCCGGCATTCCCGGCAAAAGGCACATTTAGACACGTGATTTGCAATGTCAGAGTTGATCCCAGGTCACCACACAGCTGTAGCTGCCCTTTCTCTGCACTTTGTATTGCCTAAGTGGTCATCGTGAATCCTGTTTAACATCTCTTTCCTCATGCTGACAGGAATTACAATGCGGTCTTTGAACAGCACCAAAACCTTCCAGCTCTGTGAGCTGCAACTTCTCTGGCTGGTAAGTACTTAAAGACATCCAGGCTGCCCGCCTCTCGGGCCAGCCTTCCTTTATGTACTTTATAACCTCTTGCAGATCTGTGTCCAAATGTGTCTCTTTCTTTATCTCTTCCAGTTTCCTTGAAGAAATGAACTTAGAGGCCAGAACTGAATCAACATACACTTTCACATCCGATTCTGTGGAGGATTCTTCAGCAGCAGCCAGCGGGAGCCTGGATAGTGTATCTGCCGCAACCAGTTGTTTCCCCGGCACATGCACTGCCTGAACATTGAACCTGAGCAGTCTCATTAAAAGTCTCTGGCATCTCAAGGGTGTTTTGTCAATGCCATAAGAGTTGATTAGAGGGACTAGCGGTTTGTGGTCAGTTTCCAGACTAAATTTCTCCAAACCCACTAGATAACGCTGAAAGCGCTCACAGGCCCAAACTGCAGCCAGGCACTCTCTCAATTTGAGCATATTTTGACTCCGCAGCTGTCAGTGTGCGGGAACAGTAGGCGATGGGCTGTAGTTTATTCTCATTTAATTGCAGGAGTGCAGCCCCCAACCCATAACTGCTTGCATCGGCACTAACCACAGTCTTTTTTGAAGGGTTGTAGAACCCCAGCACTGGGGCAGACCCCAGCAGGGACTTGGCCTGCAGGAAAGCCTTTTCTTGTGAAGGTCCCCAGACCCAGGCAATGTCTTTCTTAAGCAACTCTGTGATAGGGTGTAAAACTGTTGATAAATCTGGAAGAAACTTGCCCACGTAATTTACAAGGCCCAATATCTGTCTCAGCTCATGTACATCAAAAGGACTTTTCATCTGTTCAATAGCACAAATTTTCTCGGGGTCTGACTTGATGCCATCCCCGTTGATGATATGCCCAAAGTAGCATAATTCAGTTTTCCTAAAATGAAATTTTTCTTTATTCAGCTTCAGCCCAGACTCTTTGATAGCCTGTAGCACACTACTTAAACGCTGATCATGCTCCTCCACTGTAGACCCATACACTAGAATGTCATCCATGACAACAGCTGTGCCCACGTGGTCACTCAGGAGAGAACTCATTTCCCTTTGAAAGATTTCAGGAGCGGAGGATATCCCAAAGGGGAGTCTGCAGAAGCAGAACCGACCTACCGGTGTGATATAGGTAGTCAGTTTGCGGCACTTTGGATCCAGGGGGATCTGCCAAAAGCCGCTAGAAGTGTCTAATGTGGAAAAGAACTTCGCCCCAGCCAACTTTGGAGCTATATCTTCTAATGTCTGCAGCACAAATCTCTCTCTCTTCACTGCCTCATTCAACCTTTTCAGGTCCACACAGATGCGCACCTTTCCATTTTTCTTTGCAACTGGAACAATGGGGGCACACCAATCAGTCGTTTCAACGACCTCTTCAATAACCCCCATAGACTTCCTGCGCATAAGCTCTTTCTCCACTTGAGGCATGAGCGGGAACGGAATTCTATGAGGAGTAGAAATACTGTATGGGACTGCGTCACTTTTAAGTGCTATACGGACTGGTTTGCAATTCAGTAGGACCAATTCGCCAAACATATCTTCGGAAATCTCATTCACTCTGGCCACGAGGCCCAAGTCGCAGGCTGCTTTTCTGCTCAATAAATTGTTAACACACTGACCTTGAATCACATGCACCCACATGGTGAACTTTCTTCGCTTGTACTCACAGCTGGCAAGAAATTTCCCCACACAATCAATGCGGCCACCAGGACTATGGACATTTGTAGTAACCTTCGCCAGCTGGGGCTGTCGCGGTAGTTTCATAAATTCAGCAAAAGACATTACGGTGATATCAGCTCCTGTGTCAATCTTAAAATCAACTTTGTCTCCCATCACAGTAAAAGTAACTTTCCAATCTTCCTCTGAGCTTGGCCGTTCCACAACGGACGCCACAAAAGACACTTCCTGACCCTCCTGGTCACCATCCACCTGCATCTCCTTAATATATTCAGTTCTACACACCACTTCAAAATGGCCCATTCTGTTACATTTTCTGCATCTTTTATCTCTGGCCGGGCATATAACACTCTGATCATGGGCACGGTAGCACCGCGTGCATCGGGCATGTTGCGCCCATCCACTTCTAGGCCTCTCCATTATTTTAGATCTACCGCTCACACTGTGCCTTTCACTAGCAGTTTTCCTGGACTGTTGCACTTCATCCACAACACTCTCAGACCTCAGATCAGCACTTTGCTTTTTCACCAGTTCACTCTGGCGGGCCATCCTAATAGCCCCATCTAATGTTAAATCAGGCTCTAACTGCAGCTTCAGTGAGACTTCAGCATCTGCAATTCCAATAACTATTCTGTCTCTGATTTGCTCTTCTTTAGCAACACCAAACTCACAAAATTCAGCTAGTTCATACAGGCTGCGCACAAATGACTCCACAGATTCTCCCACACGCTGATTACGTTTGTGAAAACAAGCTCTCTCATGAATCACATTTCTTTTGGGCACAAAGTGGGCACTGAGTTTATCCATAACTATATCAAAGTCAAATTCTTCCCCTTCTTGGAAAGTAAAAGCATTGAACACTGGCTCCACATGTTTCCCCATAGAGTATAAAAGAGAATTAACTTGTACATCACCACTCTCCTTATTCAGTTTGGAAGCAATCCTGAAGCGCTGAAACCGCTGACGCCATGTGGGCCAAGCTGCAGGCTGAGAGAAGTCAAAAGGCTCAGGTGGGGTAAACTTAGACATTGCAATCAATCAGGAACAGAAGCGCAGGCCAGAACTTCTGACACCATGTCATGAGATGCAGGACATATGCAGGACACAGCAATGATGGTACAACTCTATTTTATTGCAGATCATAGCAATACACATCTAGTCAGGTTGATTGTACTAAACTAACTGCGACACAGACTACCGGACCTAAGCCCCGCCCCCAAACTAGTGACATCACATCCTGCTCTCATCACAAATTGCAAATCATTAAATTTATTGCTATTGGTTAAGATCTCTTTTGCTGCTAGTATACCTTTCTATTGATCTATATTTTTGTATAATGAGGCTACATCTGCAGTAACTAACCAGTAATCATGTTGCCATTCAATGTTTTTTTTAAATTTTGTAAGATGTGTAATGTAGCTTTAAGATATTCTTTTGTGACTTGAACATGTGGCTGTAACACCCTATCTATATACAATGAAAGGTTGCTAGTTAAAGACTCAATCCCAGAAATGATTGGCCTTTCTGGGGATTTATCTATATAATTGTGATTTTTTTTTTTTCGGGAGTATATAGAAAGTGGGTATTTTGGGGAATTTAACATTGAAAAACAGGCAATACAGCCAAAGACAGATACAAACTGGCATTTTTAACCTCAGCTCAACCAAGTTAACTGAAAATAAAAAAAGAGTATCACAAAAAAAGTTTAAACTTTTCTCCAAATTGTAAGTTAAATAAATTTAACACATACATTGAAATTAAGAAATTTGCCGTAGTTGATGCATGACAAAATTAAAGTATTTTTGTTGTTTCTTGCGTAAGAAAGGTTTAGATTCGGAAATTGTTGCATAGGTGTGCATGGCAGGATTTAGTGAGTGCTTGTATATGTGGAGTGAATGTGGAGTGAATGTGAGTGGGGTGAGGTGTTGAGAATAGAATCTCCAACTGCAAGAGAAATTTTAGGTGTTAAATGTCTCAGAGAAGGGGGAATAAGAAGCAGCTCAGTTTTAGACATTTTGAGTTAAAGGTATAGCCCGGACATCCAAGAGGAAATTTCAGAAAGACCATTGGTTTTCTGGCTTAGTATAGAGGGAGAGATATCTGGAAAAAGACAGATTTGGGTACCATCAGCATATAGGTGGTTCTGGAACCCAAAGGAGCATACAGGTAATCCAAAGTAGGATGTATAGATAGAAAAAAGCAAAGGACTCAAGACAGAGCCTTGCAGTACTCCTACTGTAAGAGGCAAAGTGTCAGCTGATGTGCTGTTAAAATAAATGGTTTGAGAGATAGTGATCAAACCAGAAGTGGGCTGTGTCTCAGATGCCAACAGAATGTAGGATTCAGCCCTGCAGAATTTGTTGGCGCTCTACAAATAACTGAAAATAATAATTATTATTATTTGCAAGAGGAGATGATAGTCAACTGTGTTAAAAGCTTCCAGAAGAATTAGTAAGGAGTGGTGACCCTTTGCTTTGGCTGATAGCAGATAATTTGTTACTTTAGTAAGAAAGGTTTCTGTTGACTGTTTAGAATGGAAACCAGATTGTAGTTTATCAAGAAAGGAATTGATTTAGAGAAATTAAATTTAGATCATAAACTAGTTGATCAAATAATTTGGAGGCAAAGGGAAGTATGGAGACTGGCCAGTAGGTAGAAGGGATGGAGAGGTCAAGCAAGGGCTTTTTTAGAAGTGGTGTGATTGACACATGCTTGAATGTATCCAGAAATGTGCCAGTTGCAAGAGACTGGTTAAAGAGATAGATTTGTGCAGGAGTTAGAAGGGAGAGAGGGAAGAAGTTGTGAAGGAGTAGGGTCAAGTGGACAGGTTGTGAGATGAGCAGAACATAGGAGTATGAATAATCTTTCCTCTGTTATAGGAGAAAAGTAACAGAGAGTTATGTTAATAAAAGGGGTGGGTAGTAGGGCTGGGTTTGAAGGGAGTGAGGGAGAGATGCCATTTGTAATTGCATCAGTTTTATTTCTGAAGTGTTCAGCAAAAATCTGAGTAGTGAGTTTGGGAGTGGGTGGAGGTGCAGCCGGACATAGAAGGAAGTTAAAGTTTGAAAATTTCCTTCTGGGGTTGTATGCTTGAGTTGACATGAGGGACAAGAACAGGCTTAGAGAAGAACTGTATGGTCTGAGGATGAATTTATAATGCAGGAAATCAGCATTAGTTTGTGATTTTCTCCACTATAACGGGTCTGTTTGTGTGACATGGTTGTCATTGAGTGCATGATGCAACGAACAGTGAAGGGTGCAGCTTTGTCAAGTGTTGTGCAGAATTATACTGTAAGGCCACATCTGGACAAGAGAAGGATGAAATGTTGGAGAGAGGTTTCGTTTGAGCTGAAAAGTCTGTGAAAACCAAGGCATTTACATTTCTGTAAGGTAGCAGATTTTTGGTGGCTTGTGAAGATGCTTTAGTTAGAGTAAGGGAGAAGGTTAGTAGATGGTGGTTAGAGAGAGGAAGGGGAGGTTAGAGAATCTGGAAATTAAACAGAAATTTGTGAAGACAAGGTCAATTGAGTTGCCTTCACAGTGGGTTTAGAGATGTTTTTCACTTGGACAGGCAAAAGATTTGGTAAGTGATAGAAGTTTAGAGGCAGCAGGCATGTTAGAGTTGTCAATGGATATGCTTTAGTCACTAAAGATGAGAGAAGGGATGTTACAAGAGAAAAAAGTGTGAGAGTTTGGCCATAGAAACAAGATATATTATGTTAACAAAGTAACATTTAAACTGTCTCAAAAACAAGTAAACTAAATTGCTTTCCTTCTTTTAGTGCCTTAAGAAAATGAAGCATTTTAATGGACCTTTTTGTTTGCATGTTGTTGTCCTCTGGCCAGTAGTTTACATACAGTGTTGTACAAATGTAATCCAGTTCTGTCCAGATTGAACAAACATTTTTTTTTTTCTTCATTCAGTTTGGTTGCTGGTAGGGATGGGCGAATGTGTTTATATCCGAATTCGAATGTTAGAACGAATGTTATTGTAGAAATTCGATTTACATAATAGAATGTTGATAAGAACGAATATTCTTAAAAATTCGATTTTCGAATGTCATTTACAGTTTTCGAATGTCACATTCGAATTCGAATATTACATTTATAAAACACAATTGTAGACTAGAAACACTATTTAGAATGTCACATTCGAATTGAATATCACATTTAAAACACAGTATTAGACTAGAAATACGATTTCAAATTTGAATGTGACATTCGAATTCGAATGTAGCATTCGAATATTACATTTATTAAATACAGTTGTAGACTAGAAATATTATTTCAAATTTGAATGTCACATTTGATTCGAATATTACATTTCGTAATTGAATGAATACATAGCTAAACATTCTATTATTCGAACGAATATTTTCTAATTTTATTGAAAAATTCGAAAATGAAAATTCAAAAATAGAATGTTAGAATGTTATATAAACATTTGAAATTCGATTCGAACGAACGAATGTATCAAAATTCGTTTTAAATTTGTAATTTTTAGAAACATTCGCCCATCCCTAGTTGCTGGTTATATAACAAATGGATTAAGTTTGTTTAACACAGCAACCTGAGCATGTTGTGCATTCAAATAGTAGGTACCTTTAATTTCAAGGGCAATTGGCTATTTACATTTTTGTATTATTATTTTTTTTGGTACATGTAACATTCAATGTTAAGACACAACTACCAAACATGTCCTGATTTTAAACTTTGCAGTGATCACTCTAAGGAGTTTATGATAGTTGGATATTGTTGATTTTTCACCTGTTATAATTCTATTTGTTTTACATTAGTTTAATGATTAGCTTGATCTTTACATGTATGACTATATATATATATATATATGCCCAAGGAAACAAGTTACAAAACTGCTATCTCTAGTAGTAAATAGAAGCTGAACAGACAGAGGTATAATTATTTTTTACAAAAAGATAAGAACACCAGACAGCGAACACAATTTATTACATAATATTAAATAAAATCTTTGTAAAAGTACAGTTTTTTTATACAGATCCATAGTTACAGAACCTAAATTCAGCAAACAGGCCTTTTGACTTGATGCATCAAACAGTAAAAGTGAATTAACATATGAATGGTCTTATTTTACCAGGAAGCTGCACATATACTGATTTCTTCACTGGCCTTATTGGGTGTAATTTAAACGTGATACCAATTAAAAAAAAAAAAATCCTTAATTAATTTGTTTCAATACCATGTTTACAAAGTCTCTAGTTAATTTACCTGATAAGGCCAATATACGTTATAGCTCTTCATCCATAACATTTAATAATGAATGCTTTACTTTAATCATGTCTGACCTTTCAGTTTCTTAACTATTCAATGAAAGATAAAATATTAATATTGCATGTATTGTGTGCTATACTTCATTATGCTCTTATGTGTTTGTCTTCACAACATCCCTGATAACATAAACTTTATTTTTCTATATTGTAATACTTAAATGTTGACACAACAAACAGTCTAAGCTGGTTTACACTGGCCTTTTTTTATATTAAAAATTCCTTTACTACGTTTCATGTCCAGTTTAAAAAGACAGTCTACTCCAGAATGTTTATTGATTAAAAAGACAGATGTTCTCTTTAATACCCATTCCCCAGTTTTGCATAACCAACACTGTTATATTAAAGGGCCATAATACCCAAATGTTTAAACACTTGAAAGTGATGCAACATAGCTGTAAAAAGCTGACTAGAAAATATCACCTGAACATCTCTATGTAAGTAAGAAAAATATTTTACCTCAAAAGTTCCTCAGTAGCCACCTCCCATTGTAAAGGATTTCTAAGCAGCATTTTAGTGTGTCTTTTCTAGGACATCTTAGGGGATGAGCCTCGTGAACTCTCATATTATTTCACCAATCAGGTAAAGGAAGCTTACTATGAAATCTCATGAGAGTTAAGTGAAATCTCATGAGATCACAGTAAGAGTTCATGACCTCAGCACTGCTGATGCTGATTGGCTGCTGTTCATTTCTTCATTTTTTAAAAATTTTTTTACCTGCAGCTGGGAGCAGCTGAGTATAACTTTTTACACAGAACTTACTCTGCTGAGCTGAGGAAATTGTGAGGTAAAATATCTTCCTTTTTTACATAGAGATGCTCAGGTAATATTTTCCTGTCAGCTTTTCACAGTTATACTGCATCAGTTTCAAGTGATTTAGCATATGAGTATTATGTCCCTTTAATATACTTTTTACCTCTGTGATTACCCTGTATCTAAGTCTCTGCAAACTGCCCCCTTATTTCAGTTTTTGTTGACAGTGTTGCATTTTAGCCAATCATTGCCCTCTTATAAATAACTCAACAGGTGTGAGCACAATGTTATCTATATTACACACATGAACTAACACCCTCTAGCTGTGAACAACTGTCAAATGCATTGAGATAAGAGGGGGCCTTCAAGGGCTTAGAAATTAGCATATGAGTCTACCTAGGTTTAGCTTTTAACTAAGAAAATCAAGAGAACAAAGCAAATTTGATGATAAAAGTGAAATGGAAAGTTGTTTAAAATGCAATCATGAAACATATTTTTATCTGAGATATTTTTTAGCAGTGCGTGCTAAGCAATACCAGACTTTGGTAAAGGGACACTGAACCCAAATTTCTTCTTTCATGATTCAGATAGAGCATGACATTTTAAGCATCTTTCTAATTTACTCCTATTATCAAATTTTCTTCATTCTCTTGGTATCTTTATTTGAAATGCAAGAATGTAAGTTTAGATGCCGGCCCATTTTTGGTGAACAACTTGGGTTGTCCTTGCTGATTGGTGGATAAATTAATCCACCAATAAAAAAGTGCTGTCCGGAGGTCTGAACCTAAAAAAAAGCTTAGATGTCTTCTTTTTCAAATAAAGATAGCAAGAGAACGAAGAAAAATTGAAAATAGGAGTAAATTAGAAAGTTGCTTAAAATTGCATGCTCTGTCTGAATCATGAAAGAAAAAAAATTGGGTTCAGTGTCCCTTTAAGATTACTCAAAAGTGTGAAATGTTGCCAGTGTATCATGAGTATACAATTTGCTTTGTATAGTGCACACAGACATTTATCAGACTGTTAGAAACTCTAGCAGAAAGTTTGAAGTAAAAATTGTCCTTGCTAACAGGTTTCAATTTTAATACTTTTAATCTACAGAAAAAAAGATAATGTTTAAATTATGGCACAATAATCAATTGGTAACATAGTACAGTACACAAAATGTAATAATTTACAGTAAATTCTCTTTAAATATTTTAAAATAATAAATATATGCTGCTTACATTTAATACTTACTCATTGGCTTGTATGAACAACTACTTCAGTTGCATAGCTTTGAAGGAACCAGCCACTGCAATGCTTAAATGGACAATGTACTCAGGCAACAGCTGATAAGAGTTAATTGTATTAAAAAAAAGCTGCAGATGGGGAGTGTCTGGACCATGGCTAAATATGGCCGCAAAACTGGGCGCTCTAAAGGCCACATTTGCAATCCATCTTGTAATCTTGGATTCTTAAAGCCATCCAGCGTGAAAACGTGTTTCATAATATGGAATACACTATGCTGAGCTGGATAACATATTTATTGTGAGTGACAAAACTTTCAAGGCTGGGCTGCTGAGATTTTCTGGCAGCTCCTGAGGAGAGAATTCTCAGCAGCCCCCCCCCCCAGGAAACCAGCATTCAGAGTTCTCATCTCTACCCTCATATTTTCATTAGATATCTATGCTACAATGCAAGCCCTTTTAATAGATTATGGTGGAACATTGCTTGAAAGACTTGACCACCTAATTGAGGCAGGTGTGCATAACGATGCTCCTGCAGCAGTTATGGCAGAGAGAGAGAGGAGCCTGCTGTTGACTCTGAGTTTGTTCAGGTTCCTGTCCCTCAAGCCGATGTACGAGAGAGTGCTGTAAGCCCTTCAATGCACCTGGCTGGGAGAACGAGCCTCTCTTGCCCTCCACTAGCTCCCAGTCTGGGTGATGCAGCCAGCCCCCAGAGGAGAGGCAGGAATTATCAGTCGGATAATCAGAGGAGGACATATAGAGGCCAGCATGGCATAGCCGCTCAATGGATCACCAGGAAATCATCTGGTTAAGCAATATACATTGCCAAACTTAAATGGGGGACCTTCTCAGGTTGTGTAGGAAGAGCTGTTGAGGCATATGGCACATGCCAGCATGGAGATTCCTTGTGCATCTCTGCTAGATCTGCTATCTGAAGAGCCTGAACGGTTAACCTCTCTGGGACGAGTTTGACATGTGAGAAATACAGAAGAATGTGTCTACTCCACACGTTTTAGAGAGTTTGTTCTGCATAGTTGGGGGCAACAAATCTTAACATTTACAAAACATAGACATGGAATTAGTTGAGACTTGGTATTGCGTCTGTGTTACAGAACTATAGCCAGCATCTTTATATACTCTTAATTCACTGTCAATATTATAGTGTTACCTCTTGCTTTATACAGTGCGATATGTTATGAAGTCCCTATAAGTATTTACAGCCTGCACACCTTGGCCTAGATTTAGAGTTCGGCGGTAAAAGGGCTGTTAACGCTCCGCGGGTTTTTTTCTGGCCGCACCATAAATTTAACTCTGGTATCGAGAGTTCAAACAAATGCTGCGTTAGGCTCCAAAAAAGGAGCGTAGAGCATTTTTACCGCAAATGCAACTCTCGATACCAGAGTTGCTTACGGACGCGGCCGGCATCAAAAACGTGCTCGTGCACGATTCTCCCATAGGAAACAATGGGGCTGTTTGAGCTGAAAAAAAACCTAACACCTGCAAAAAAGCAGCGTTCAGCTCCTAACGCAGCCCCATTGTTTCCTATGGGGAAACACTTCCTACGTCTGCACCTAACACCCTAACATGTACCCCGAGTCTAAACACCCCTAACCTTACACTTATTAACCCCTAATCTGCCGCCCCCCGCTATCGCTGACCCCTGCATTACACTTTTAACCCCTAATCTGCCGCTCCGTAAACCGCCGCCACCTACGTTATCCCTATGTACCCCTAATCTGCTGCCCTAACATCGCCGACCCCTATGTTATATTTATTAACCCCTAATCTGCCCCCCACAACGTCGCCGACACCTACCTACACTTATTAACCCCTAATCTGCCGAGCGGACCTGAGCGCTACTATAATAAAGTTATTAACCCCTAATCCGCCTCACTAACCCTATCATAAATAGTATTAACCCCTAATCTGCCCTCCCTAACATCGCCGACACCTACCTTCAATTATTAACCCCTAATCTGCCGACCGGAGCTCACCGCTATTCTAATAAATGTATTAACCCCTAAAGCTAAGTCTAACCCTAACACTAACACCCCCCTAAGTTAAATATAATTTTTATCTAACGAAATAAATTAACTCTTATTAAATAAATAATTCCTATTTAAAGCTAAATACTTACCTGTAAAATACATCCTAATATAGCTACAATATAAATTATAATTATATTATAGCTATTTTAGGATTAATATTTATTTTACAGGCAACTTTGTAATTATTTTAACCAGGTACAATAGCTATTAAATAGTTAAGAACTATTTAATAGTTACCTAGTTAAAATAATTACAAATTTACCTGTAAAATAAATCCTAACCTAAGATATAATTAAACCTAACACTACCCTATCAATAAAATAATTAAATAAACTACCTACAATTACCTACAATTAACCTAACACTACACTATCAATAAATTAATTAAACACAATTGCTACAAATAAATAAAATTAAATAAACTATCTAAAGTACAAAAAATAAAAAAGAACTAAGTTACAGAAAATAATAAAATATTTACAAACATAAGAAAAATATTACAACAATTTTAAACTAATTACACCTACTCTAAGCCCCCTAATAAAATAACAAAGCCCCCCAAAATAAAAAATTCACTACCCTATTCTAAAATACAAATATTACAAGCTCTTTTACCTTACCAGCCCTGAACAGGGCCCTTTGCGGGGCATGCCCCAAGAATTTCAGCTCTTTTGCCTGTAAAAAAAAACATACAATACCCCCCCCCCAACATTACAACCCACCACCCACATACCCCTAATCTAACCCAAACCCCCCTTAAATAAACCTAACACTACCCCCCTGATGATCTTCCTACCTTGTCTTCACCATGCCAGGTTCACCGATCCGTCCTGGCTCCAAGATCTTCATCCACCCCAAGCGGGGGCTAGACATCCACTGAAGAAGTCCAGAAGAGGGTCCAAAGTCTTCCTCCTATCCGGCAAGAAGAGGACATCCGGACCGGCAAACATCTTCTCCAAGCGGCATCTTCTATCTTCTTCCATCCGATGACGACCGGCTCCATCTTGAAGACCTCCAGCGCGGATCCATCCTCTTCTTCCGACGACTAGACGACGAATGACGGTTCCTTTAAGGGACGTCATCCAAGATGGCGTCCCTCGAATTCCGATTGGCTGATAGGATTCTATCAGCCAATCGGAATTAAGGTAGGAATTTTCTGATTGGCTGATGGAATCAGCCAATCAGAATATAGTTCAATCCGATTGGCTGATCCAATCAGCCAATCAGATTGAGCTCGCATTCTATTGGCTGTTCCGATCAGCCAATAGAATGCGAGCTCAATCTGATTGGCTGATTGGATCAGCCAATCGGATTGAACTATATTCTGATTGGCTGATTCCATCAGCCAATCAGAAAATTCCTACCTTAATTCCGATTGGCTGATAGAATCCTATCAGCCAATCGGAATTCGAGGGACGCCATCTTGGATGACGTCCCTTAAAGGAACCGTCATTCGTCGTCTAGTCGTCGGAAGAAGAGGATGGATCCGCGCTGGAGGTCTTCAAGATGGAGCCGGTCGTCATCGGATGGAAGAAGATAGAAGATGCCGCTTGGAGAAGATGTTTGCCGGTCCGGATGTCCTCTTCTTGCCGGATAGGAGGAAGACTTTGGACCCTCTTCTGGACTTCTTCAGTGGATGTCTAGCCCCCGCTTGGGGTGGATGAAGATCTTGGAGCCAGGACGGATCGGTGAACCTGGCATGGTGAAGACAAGGTAGGAAGATCATTAGGGGGGTAGTGTTAGGTTTATTTAAGGGGGGTTTGGGTTAGATTAGGGGTATGTGGGTGGTGGGTTGTAATGTTGGGGGGGGGTATTGTATGTTTTTTTTTTACAGGCAAAAGAGCTGAAATTCTTGGGGCATGCCCCGCAAAGGGCCCTGTTCAGGGCTGGTAAGGTAAAAGAGCTTGTAATATTTGTATTTTAGAATAGGGTAGGGAATTTTTTATTTTGGGGGGCTTTGTTATTTTATTAGGGGGCTTAGAGTAGGTGTAATTAGTTTAAAATTGTTGTAATATTTTTCTTATGTTTGTAAATATTTTATTATTTTCTGTAACTTAGTTCTTTTTTATTTTTTGTACTTTAGATAGTTTATTTAATTTTATTTATTTGTAGCAATTGTGTTTAATTAATTTATTGATAGTGTAGTGTTAGGTTAATTGTAGGTAATTGTAGGTAGTTTATTTAATTATTTTATTGATAGGGTAGTGTTAGGTTTAATTATATCTTAGGTTAGGATTTATTTTACAGGTAAATTTGTAATTATTTTAACTAGGTAACTATTAAATAGTTCTTAACTATTTAATAGCTATTGTACCTGGTTAAAATAATTACAAAGTTGCCTGTAAAATAAATATTAATCCTAAAATAGCTATAATATAATTATAATTTATATTGTAGCTATATTAGGATGTATTTTACAGGTAAGTATTTAGCTTTAAATAGGAATTATTTATTTAATAAGAGTTAATTTATTTCGTTAGATAAAAATTATATTTAACTTAGGGGGGTGTTAGTGTTAGGGTTAGACTTAGCTTTAGGGGTTAATACATTTATTAGAATAGCGGTGAGCTCCGGTCGGCAGATTAGGGGTTAATAATTGAAGGTAGGTGTCGGCGATGTTAGGGAGGGCAGATTAGGGGTTAATACTATTTATGATAGGGTTAGTGAGGCGGATTAGGGGTTAATAACTTTATTATAGTAGCGCTCAGGTCCGCTCGGCAGATTAGGGGTTAATAAGTGTAGGTAGGTGTCGGCGACGTTGTGGGGGGCAGATTAGGGGTTAATAAATATAACATAGGGGTCGGCGATGTTAGGGGTAGCAGATTAGGGGTACATAGGGATAACGTAGGTGGCGGCGATTTGCGGTCGGAAGATTAGGGGTTAATTATTTTAAGTAGCTTGCGGCGACGTTGTGGGGGGCAAGTTAGGGGTTAATAGATATAATACAGGGGTCGGCGGTGTTAGGGGCAGCAGATTAGGGGTACATAAGTATAACGTAGGTGGCGGTCGGCAGATTAGGGGTTAAAAATTTTAATCGAGTGGCGGCGATGTGGGGGGACCTCGGTTTAGGGGTACATAGGTAGTTTATGGGTGTTAGTGTACTTTAGGGTACAGTAGTTAAGAGCTTTAGAAACCGGCGTTAGCCAGAAAGCTCTTAACTCCTGCTATTTTCAGGCGGCTGGAATCTTGTCGTTAGAGCTCTAACGCTCACTGCAGAAACGACTCTAAATACCAGCGTTAGAAAGATCCCATTGAAAAGATAGGCTACGCAAATGGCGTAGGGGGATCTGCGGTATGGAAAAGTCGCGGCTGAAAAGTGAGCGTTAGACCCTTTCCTGACTGACTCCAAATACCAGCGGGCGCCCAAAACCAGCGTTAGGAGCCTCTAACGCTGGTTTTGACGGCTACCGCCGAACTCTAAATCTAGGCCCTTATGAGTTATACCATCTACTATCCTGTAATTAGATAGTGATAATCCAGAGTCACATTATATTGGTATTCTTGTTTACCCTGTACATATAGTTCATGTTTCATCTCAGGGCTTTTGGTTATCTACCCTAATAATGTGTATATTCTCCTTGAGATGTAGTGAGTGTATGCATACAATTTACCTAGAGACCTATTATATGCCCAATTAAATGCTCTGAAGCATCCAAGTTAGCCTTAGGCAGATATATTTTTAAGAGCAGTCCCTCACATATTTTGCTATTTACTCTACTCTAATAGACCATGAATCATCTCTGATAGTGTAAGGTAACCTATACTAATGACTGATGGGCCTCACACAGATGGTTATGAGCTGTTAGTTTTATAACTTTAGAGATGCTCCCTAACTAGTGTTATCTGTTTGTGAAAGTGTGTGTATATACCCATATACATACTTGTTTGATTAGTGTTACCATTGTAAGTGGGATCTTGATGCTCATGTATTTAACTGGTTGGATAGCCAAATATTTCATTATGTTATGTCTCAGCTATCACAAGGCTTATTATATACTTGTATGAGGCAGATTAAGCCATTTTACAGCTGCAAAGGCTGAAGGATTTTTTTTTTTTTTAAACTTTATACCCTGGTATTTATTCTCACATACTTGTTTATTCTAGGAATCCCTTAGCCTTACAGACAGTTTGGCTGGTCAATAACACTAGGGGTTGATTTATTGAACAGCGGATGCTGCTTCCAACCCACTACACTTCAGGTCCGCCTGAAGCGGATTAAGAAGCAGCGGGGTAAGACCACTGCTCCTTAACTCGTTCACCACCTCTGAGGCGGCAGACATCAATTAGCCCGATCGGATACGATCGGGTTGATTGACACCCCCTGCTAGGGGCCGATTGTGCAGGGGGCAGCATTGCACAAGCATTTCACTAGAAATGCTTGTGCAATGATAAATGCTGACAGCATATGCTGTCTGCATTTATCAATGTGTGGCGGACATGATCTGCTACAGCAGATCATTTTCGTCTGCACATTAGTAAATCGGCCTCTATAGCTTGAGTCAACTTTGGTTTAATTTACTAACATATCTTTATAACTACAGCAATTATGCACATATGTATCTCTATAAATAGCCATGAGTTATATTTGACATCCTATATTTGGTCTACTAGCATTAGGTCATTTTTTTCTACTTCATTCAAGGGTCCATAGGAGGCCCCTGGCTATATTCAGCAGGTTTTAACTAAATAATTAGTACGTTTGCCAGCAGAAACTACTTGAGGGTTATATTTCTTCCTGATAGTCGACTAGTTATTCAATTATATTTGAGGGGGATATATACTAATATTTACTGTATAAATAATTAAAACTGAGGTGCTGCATTGTCTGTTTACTTTTTCGTACAGACCATTATATTTTGAGACATTTATATTTCCTGACATGTCATTGTGTACTATAGCAATTATTTATTTTCTTTACTGTTCAAAGCACTGTATTTTATGACATATTACTTTATTTTCTATGCAGAATATTGTATTTTAATATTGTATTGTACTTTATTTTTTTTTTTAAAGTAATCTTTTTTATTTTTAAAGTAATCTTATGTTTTTTTATTTTAATTGTAAGTTAGTATTTACATTTATGTAATTGGGGTTAATTTAGGGGGTGTTAGGTTAGGGGGCTTAGTAATTAAATTAGTTATTTGCGTTGTGGGGGTTGGCGGTTTAGGAGTTAATAGCTTAATAGCTTAATTAGGTTAATTGCAATGTGGGGGGTTGGCGGTTTAGGGGTTAATAGTGTAATTATGTTAAAATGCGTTGTGGCGGATAGGGGTTAATAGATTTATCAGGTAGTTTGCGATGTGGGTGAATGGCGGATTAGGGGTTATTAGATTTATTAGGTAGTTTGCTATGTGGGTGAATGGCCAATTAGGGGTTAATAGTTTAATTAGGCATATTGCGTTGTGGGGAGTTGGCGGTTTAGGCGTTAATACTTTTATTATTAGTTGCGATGTGGGGTGATGGCGTATATAAGGGTTTTGATGTGTTGGGTTATTTTTGGGAGGCGAGAGACTTTTACGTGATATTTAACTTTTTTTTTTTTCTTTCTTAGGCTCCGGCAGTCCCTGGCGACTCCAGAAATGTGTATCTACTTACATTTCTGGACATTGCTAGTTTATCTGACTTCCGGCAGTTTATGAACTGCCGGCGGGGTTTATCCAATTCCCCAATTCGCAGGGTGACATTACGGGCGACGCGGGTTTCAGCAGTTGTGCTGAAGCCTGTGCCGTATATGTAATCTCACCCATAGTTGTGTGTACTTTTAATGGTGCAGAAGTTCAGTCCACCAACCAATTCAATGAGAACATTACTTATGTTTATTTGCTGCCTGCTGGAAAATGACCTTACTTATTTGTGTACAATATTTCAACAGATGATCATTTTAAATATAAAAAAAGATAATAATAATTATAATGTTTCCACTACATAAATAGCAAAAGCAATAACAGTTGGACCAACCAGGTTTAATTATGATGACCCAAAATGAAAAACAAACGGAAGAAGGGAAGACATATCTTTGGTGCTCATTTGACATTAAAGTGATCTTAGGTTTTCACATGAAACAGATGGCAGAGACATGCAGTTAGCAATCTTTTGCCCACTTACAATGACTGAACAACTTTATTAGATATGTAACAGAACAGCTGAAGTTTCATAGCCTCCATTAAATTGTACAGATTTCTGCTTTAAAGCTTGGTTTTACAGTTTCAAGGTTTGAATGAAATATAAGAGACACTTAACTTTACATTATATAGTAAACAAAACAATGCTCCTTAAAACATTATTAGCCATTAAATGAACTAACAGTTAAACAAATATGCTTTCCCAACTCTCTGTTGATATAGTCATCTTGCTGCAATTAGTTAGAGGGAAAAAAATACTTGTATGAATTTTTGAGAAAATCAATCTTATCTTGTAACCATTCACTTCTTGCTGTTTCAGTGTCCACAGGATGCAGACATCATAAAAACACTTTCAAAACTTTACAAAAGAAATTAAAATGGGAAAAAAATAACCTCTATAAAACAGTTCACTCTACAATATGTACAAAGGAAAACATGAAAAAGTAAAAGCAAAATAAAACTAAAAACAAGAAAACCTTGCTAGCTTTTAAATAATGACACACAACCAAGAGGTCAGTCTTTACACTCTTTACAAATTCAGTATGTTTGGCTGATGTTCTGGTGAAAAAGCACAATCATGCCGAGTCCTTAATACCCATGGGCAGCCCATTGCTTAGTCTGTAAGATTTTTTTATACTACTTTTTTATAACAAAACTTACATTCACATATTCTAAACTCAGAAACGTCACTTTAATTCTCTGTATATTTCCAGCCACCATACAAGTCAGCCACATGAACACTTAAACAAACACATCCCATAAAGTAAATATACATAATAAACTGTGCTTATAAAATAATATAGAAAACATAGGGATATGTAATTTTAGTATCTTCACATATCCCTCTGTATTGAACCCACCATAGGTATGACTGTAGTTACTGTATACACTCATGTTTCCGCAGAATGACACATATATTCAAATGAGTATTTATATAAGCCTTAAAGGGACAGTAAAGTCAAAATGATACATTCATGATAAGGATAGAGCATGTAATTTTAAACAATTTTCCAATTGACTTCTTTTATTAACCCCTTAATGACCGGACCATTTTTCAATTTTCTTACCCTTAATGACAATGGCTATTTTTACATTTCTGCACTGTTTGCGTTTAGCTGTAATTTTCCTCTTACTCATTTACTGTACCCACACATATTATATACCGTTTTTCTTGCCATTAAATAGACTTTCTAAAGATACCATTATTTTCATCATGTCTTATAATTTACTAAAAAAATAATAATAAAATATGAGGAAAAAATGGAAAAAAAACACACTTTTTCTAACTTTGACCCCCAAAATATGTTACACATCTACAATCACCAAAAAACACCCATGCTAAATAGGTTCTAAATTTTGTCCTGAGTTTAGAAATACCCAATGTTTACATGTTCTTTGCTTTTTTTGCAATTTATGGGGCAATAAATACAAGTAGCACTTCGCTATAACCAAACCACTTTTTTTCAAAATTAGCGCTAGTTACATTGGAACCCTGATATCTGTCAGGAATACCTGAATATCCCTTGACATGTATATATATATTTTTTTTAGAAGACAACCCAAAGTATTGATCTAGGCCCATTTTGGTATATTTCATGCCACCATTTCACCGCCAAATGCGATAAAAAAAAAAAAGGTTCACTTTTTCACAAAATTTGTCACAAACTTTACACATGGTTGTAAATGCTTCTCTGGGATCCCCTTTTTTCAGAAATAGCAGACTTATATGGCTTTTGGGTTGCTTTTTGGTAATTAGAAGGCCGCTAAATGCCGCTGCGCACCACACGTGTTTTATGCCCAGGAGTGAAGGGGTTAATTAGGGAGCTTGTAGGGAGCTTATAGGGTTAATTTTAGCTTTAGTGTAGTGTAGTAGACAACCCCAAGTATTGATCTAGGCCCATTTTGGTATATTTTATGCCACCATTTCACCGCCAAATGCGAGCAAATAAAAAAAAAACTTAACATTTTTCACAATTTTAGGTTTCTCACTGAAATTATTTACAAACAGCTTGTGCAATTATGGCAGAAATTGTTGTAAAAGCTTCTCTGGGATCCCCTTTGTTCAGAAATAGCAGACTTATATGGCTTTGGCGTTGCTTTTTGGTAATTAGAAGGCCGCTAAATGCTGCTGCGCACCACACGTTAATTATGCCCAGCAGTGAAGGGGTTAAATTAGGTAGCTTGTAGGGAGCTTGCAGGGTTAATTTTAGAGATCAGCCTCCCACCTGACACATCCCACCCCCTGATCCCTCCCAAACAGCTCTCTTCCCTCCCCCACCCCACAATTGTTCCCGCCATCTTAAGTACTGGCACAAAGTCTGCCAGTACTAAATAAAAGAGTTTTTTTTTTTTTTTTAATAAAAATAATAAAGTATTTTAGCTGTGATGGACCCCTGCCTTAGCCCCAACCTCCCTGATCCCCCCTCCAGCTCTCTAACCCTCTCCCCTACCTAATTAACACCATCTTCGGTACTGGCAGCTGTCTGCCAGTACCCAGTTTGGCCCCAAAAACCCCCCAAAAAGTATTTTTATTTTATTTTTACTTAAAAAACTATTTCTGTAGTGTAGCAGCCCCCCACAATACCCCCACCCCCACCCCCTCCCAGATCCTTTTATATTTTTTTTTTAAAAAAAATCCTTTTTTTCTCCCCTTTCTGCCCTCATTCATTGGTGTCAGTGTGGCTAATGGGTGCACGTGCACGCACGCACGTGCACGCGCGCACACGCGCACATGCATGCTCACGTGCACACACGTGCATCGTGCACGCGCATGCGCACCCTCACACCCGGCACTATCGCTACCGGTGCAGAGAGGGCCACAGAGTGGCTCTCTCTGCATCGGGGGCTTGTAAAGTGGTATTGCAGGATGCCTCCATATCGAGGCATCACTGCAATACCCTCAGAGCTACTGGAAGCATTTGTGATCGCTTCCAGCACTCTGTTAGACAACTGACGTACCAGGTACGTCCATTGTCATTAACTGCTTGTTAATGCATGACGTACCTGGTACGTCAGTTGTCATTAAGGGGTTAAATTTGTTTTGTTCTCTTGGAATACTTTGTTGAAGAGTAAACCTAGGTTGGCTCATAGGGCTTCAGGAGCGTGCACATGTCTTTAACACTCTATGGCCTAGATTTAGAGTTTTGTCGGTAACGACCCGCGTAGCTAACGCCGGCTTTTTTCTGGCCGCACCATAAAAATATCTCTGGTATTGAGAGTCCACAGAAAGGCTGCGTTAGGCTCCAAAAAAGGAGCGTAGAGCATATTTAATGCAGCTTCAACTCTCGATACCAGAGTTGCTTACGCAAGCGGCCAGCCTCAAAAACGTGCTCGTGCACGATTCCCCCATAGGAAACAATGGGGCTGTTTGAGCTGAAAAAAAAACCTAACACCTGCAAAAAAGCCGCGTTCAGCTCCTAACGCAGCCCCATTGTTTGCTATGGGGAAACACTTCCTACATCTGCACCTAACACTCTAACATGTACCCCGAGTCTAAACACCCCTAACCTTACACTTATTAACCCCTAATCTGCCGCCCCCGCTATCGCTGAAACCTGCATATTATTTTTAACCCCTAATCTGCTGCTCCGTAAACCGCCGCTACTTACATTATCCTTATGTACCCCTAATCTGCTGCCCCTAACACCGCCGACCCCTATATTATATTTATTAACCCCTAATCTGCTCCCCACAACGTCGCCTCCACCTACCTACACTTATTAACCCCTAATCTGCCAAGCGGACCGCACCGCTATTATAATAAAGTTATTAACCCCTAATCCACCTCATCCAGCTATTTTAGGATTAATATTTATTTTACAGGCAACTTTGTAATTAATTAATTTAACCAGGTACAATAGATATTAAATAGTTAAGAACTATTTAATAGTTACCTAGTTAAAATAATAACAAAATTACCTGTAAAATAAATCCTAACCTAAGTTACAATTAAACCTAACACTATACTATCATTAAATTAATTAAATAAACTACCTACAATTACCTACAATTAAACCTAACACTACACTATCAATACATTAATTAAATACAATACCTACAAATAACTACAATGAAATAAACTATCTAAAGTACAAAAAATAAAAAAGAACTAAGTTACAAAAAATAAAAAAATATTTACAAACATAAGAAAAATATTACAACAATTTTAAACTAATTACACCTACTCTAAGCCCCCTAATAAAATAACAAAGACCCCCAAAATAACAAAATGCCCTACCCTATTCTAAATTACTACATTTCAAAGCTCTTTTACCTTACCAGCCCTGAACAGGGCCCTTTGCGGGGCATGCCCCAAGAAGTTCAGCTCTTTTGCCTGTAAAAAAAAACATACAATACCCCCCCCCAACATTACAACCCACCACCCACATACCCCTAATCTAACCCAACCCCCCCTTAAATAAACCTAACACTAAGCCCCTGAAGATCTTCCTACCTTGTCTTCACCCTACCAGGTTCACCGATCCGTCCTGAAGAGCTCCTCCGATGTCCTGATCCAAGCCCAAGCGGGGGGCTGAAGAGGTCCATGATCCGGCTGAAGTCTTCATCCAAGCGGGAGCTGAAGAGGTCCATGATCCGGATGAAGTCTTCATCTATTGGCTGTTCCGATCAGCCAATAGAATGTGAGCTCAATCTGATTGGCTGATTGGATCAGCCAATCGGATTGATCTTGATTCTGATTGGCTGATGGAATCCTATCAGCCAATCGGAATTAGAGGGACGCCATCTTGGATGACGTCCCTTAAAGGAACCGTCATTCGGCTAGTAGGCGTCGGGAGAAGAGGATGTTCCGCGTCGGAGGTCTGCAAGATGGATCCGGAAGAAAGAAGATTGAAGATGCCGTTGATAGAAGACTTCATCCGGATCATGGACCTCTTCAGCTCCCGCTTGGATGAAGACTTCATCCGGATCATGGACCTCTTCAACTCCCGCTTGGATGAAGACTTCAGCCGGATCATGGACCTCTTCAGCCCCCCGCTTGGGCTTGGATCAGGACATCGGAGGAGCTCTTCAGTACGGATTGGTGAACCTGGTAGGGTGAAGACAAGGTAGGATGATCTTCAGGGGCTTAGTGTTAGGTTTATTTAAGGGGGGTTTGGGTTAGATTAAGGGTATGTGGGTGGTAGGTTGTAATGTTGGGGGGGTATTGTATGTTTTTTTTTACAGGCAAAAGAGCTGAACTTCTTGGGGCATGCCCCGCAAAGGGCCCTGTTCAGGGCTGGTAAGGTATATTCCTACCTTAATTCCGATTGGCTGATAGAATCCTATCAGCCAATCGGAATTAGAGGGACGCCATCTTGGATGACGTCCCTTAAAGGAACCGTCATTCGGCTAGTAGGCGTCGGGAGAAGAGGATGTTCCGCGTCGGAGGTCTGCAAGATGGATCCGGAAGAAAGAAGATTGAAGATGCCGTTGATAGAAGACTTCATCCGGATCATGGACCTCTTCAGCTCCCGCTTGGATGAAGACTTCATCCGGATCATGGACCTCTTCAACTCCCGCTTGGATGAAGACTTCAGCCGGATCATGGACCTCTTCAGCCCCCCGCTTGGGCTTGGATCAGGACATCGGAGGAGCTCTTCAGTACGGATTGGTGAACCTGGTAGGGTGAAGACAAGGTAGGATGATCTTCAGGGGCTTAGTGTTAGGTTTATTTAAGGGGGGTTTGGGTTAGATTAAGGGTATGTGGGTGGTAGGTTGTAATGTTGGGGGGGTATTGTATGTTTTTTTTTACAGGCAAAAGAGCTGAACTTCTTGGGGCATGCCCCGCAAAGGGCCCTGTTCAGGGCTGGTAAGGTAAAAGAGCTTTGAAATGTAGTAATTTAGAATAGGGTAGGGCATTTTGTTATTTTGGGGGTCTTTGTTATTTTATTAGGGGGCTTAGAGAAGGTGTAATTAGTTTAAAATTGTTGTAATATTTTTCTTATGTTTGTAAATATTTTTTTATTTTTTGTAACTTAGTTCTTTTTTATTTTTTGTACTTTAGTTAGTATATTTCATTGTAGTTATTTGTAGTTATTGTATTTCATTTATTTATTGATAGTGTAGTGGTAGGTTTAATTGTAGATAATTATAGTTATTTTATTTAATTAATTTATTGATAGTGTAGTGTTAGGTTTAATTGTAACTTAGGTTAGGATTTATTTTACAGGTAAGTTTGTAATTATTTTAACTATTTTAGCTATTAAATAGTTCTTAACTATTTAATAACTATTGTACCTGGTTAAAATAATTACAAAGTTGCCTGTAAAATAAATATTAATCCTAAAATAGCTACAATGTAATTATAATTTATATTGTAGCTATATTAGGATTTATTTTACAGGTAAGTATTTAGCTTTAAATAGGAATAATTTATTTAAGAAGAGTTAATTAATTTCGTTAGATTAAAATTATATTTAACTTAGGGGGGTGTTAGTGTTAGGGTTAGACTTAGCTTTAGGGGTTAATACATTTATTAGAATAGCGGTGAGCTCCGGTCGGCAGATTAGGGGTTAATAATTGAAGTTAGGTGTTGGCGATGTTAGGGAGGGCAGATTAGGGGTTAATACTATTTATTATAGGGTTAGTGAGGTGGATTAGGGGTTAATAACTTTATTATAGTAGCGGTGCGGTCCGCTCGTCAGATTAGGGGTTAATAAGTGTAGGCAGGTGGAGGCGACGTTGTGGGGGGCAGATTAGGGGTTAATAAATATAATATAGGGGTCGGCGGTGTTAGGGGCAGCAGATTAGGGGTACATAGCTATAATGTAGGTGGCGGCGCTTTGCGGTCGGCAGATTAGGGGTTAATTATTGTAGGTAGCTGGCGGCGACGTTGTGGGGGGCAGATTAGGGGTTAATAAATATAATATAGGGGTCGGCAGTGTTAGGGGCAGCAGATTAGGGGTACATAAGTATAACGTAGGTGGCGGTCGGCAGATTAGGGGTTAAAAAAATGTAATCGAGTTGCGGCGATGTGGGGGGCCTCAGTTTAGGGGTACATAGGTAGTTTATGGGTGTTAGTGTACTTTAGAGTACAGTAGTTAAGAGATTTATGAACCGGCGTTAGCCCAAAAAGCTCTTAACTACTGACTTTTTTCCTGCGGCTGGAGTTTTGTCGTTAGAGTTCTAACGCTCACTTCAGCCACGACTCTAAATACCGGAGTTAGAAAGATCCCATTGAAAAGATAGGATACGCAATTGACGTAAGGGGATCTGCGGTATGGAAAAGTCGCGGCTGAAAAGTGAGCGTTAGACCCTTTTTTGAGTGACTCCAAATACCGGAGTTATCCTAAAACCAGCGTTAGGAGCCTCTAACGCTGGTTTTCACGGCTAATGCCAAACTCCAAATCTAGGCCTATGGTAGCAGTATTTGTAACTTTTTACAACATTTTTGAAAACAATGTTGCAAACACTATTTCCATAGACTGCTAAAGACACGTGCCCTCACCTGACATCCTATGAGCCCACCTAGGTTTACTCTTCAACAAATAATACCAAGAGAACAAAACAAATTTGATAATAGAAGTACACTGGAAAGTTACTGAAAATTGTATGATCCATTTAGACCATGAAAGATCAAAAGCATTTTCATTATAAACTGTGATTCAAGCCATAGTTAAGCAAGACAAACTGTTTTAACTGGGTCTTAGGATCTGGGGTGTTTATATAAAAATATATTAAATACTTAAAATAGACATAAAACCTGTACATACCTTCCAACATTTATTTATTTTTAAACCCAAAACTAGTAGCTATAGTTTTGAAGACTTTGGTTTGTGCATTTATAGATTAGTAGTCATGTTGTTCAAAAGAAGGTGGAGTCATAGGAGCTTGAAAGTTGGGGTATTTGTGGACAGAGTTGGACATTTATGGGCAGGGGGAAATGCTCTCAGATTTGCTTTCTTTGAAACTGGGACATGAAGATGGTCAGTATTACAGAGCTCCCAAACCATACAATTGTTTTTTTGCAAAGTAAGAGGTCAGAACACAGGCATGGGCAGGTTTTGTGGTGGTCCTAAGAGACCATGATGTTGTCTAGGTTGTTGTGGGTTAGATTGTAGAATAAAGGGGCAAATTCTGTTTAATCTTGGGTGCATTTTGGCAGTCTTGGTTGGGGTTTGGGTCATTTCAGGTTTCTCATAGATAAGTTCAGACATAAATGGGTATTGTCACAAAAACATGCAAATTGTGTGATACTTGGGAACTCAAAAAATGGTCTAATTTAATTTTAATGAAACAAATCTAAATTTAATATGGTGCTAAATTCCAGCACCAGGGTTTTTTTCACCTTATAAGATTTGAACTGTGTAAAAAATCCATAGGAATAAACTTCTATATACTAAAATCACTTGGTAAAGGCTGTATTGTCAAAAGCTTAAGAAGGATACATTGTTTTTTTAAATGTATGACTTCCATGTGCCTAAAAGCTTACTATCAGACTACTGTTTTGTAAAATGTATGTTATCTAATTGAATTTGTTGCTTAAAGATAACATAATAAATACGATTGCAAAACATGTTTCTGCTGATTAGCATGGATCTTAAAGGCTTGAATAACTCTTTTAATAATTTCTAACATATGGCAGTCTTTGAGATTAATGAGCTAAATAGGATTTTTTATTTACGTAAAGCTCAAAGATATTCTTTCCTCACAGTAAGTTGGCTATTAAGAACACTTCTTGCAATGTTTCACGCAGTGTTGTGACATAATGGTATTTATAGTTAAATATGTTCTATTTTAAAAGAAAATTAAATGTTTTTAGTGAAGTGCTTACCATAGCATTTTTTTTCTATATGTAATCAAAATACAATCTTTTTATTTGTTAAAATACCAAGCTTGGATCAGCATTACAAATAGAATAATTTTGTTTGTTTTCTTGTATAATGCAGCTTAATTAAATGTTTAATAATAAACAGAAATTCAAAACTAGTCCTTCTGTTCTATAGAAATTCTAATAGTTTTAGACACAAAATAACAATTTTTAAAACCATTCTATAGCTACACTAGAAGTTATCCATCTACAGATGGCTAAAACATTTAATCAATACAGAATTAACACAATTCACATGATTATTAATTTATTTTTGACAATAAAGCACCAAAATTATTTGTAGGCATTGACATTTGGGTGGCTTTATGCAATGAAAAGGAGCAATGATTCCCAGCCATGATGACAGATCCGGCAGCTGAGGATGTTTAACAGAATTGGTGCAGACGATGACAAGATTTAGATTGCTCAGTGTAAAAATGCTCAAAAGTAGTCTTCCTACCAGGCTACTAACATTTCTCTTATGCTTATACCATCCAGTATCAAGGAGGCATGCCATTACCCTGCCTGGATTGAAGCTCATCTGGTGGTTGCTCAGTGCTGCTGAGAGGTATCCTTATTCGAACGACCTGCCTCCATCTTCCACAAAACTTAAGCATCAGGGCAATTTTTGGCATTTATGGGAACCCTGGGGAAATCTAATGTATGGGCCCCCACAGAGATTGCTATATTTTCTAAGAAAAAATACTATTAGTCTTGCAACTTACAAAATACATGTGTTAAACCCTTTGGCTATGCTTTCAATCATGAGGTTTATTGTGAAAGATTTTGAGGTACTATATGAAATGGTTATGAAGTAAACTGCCAAATAAATGAATAGCTCACAGCAGCTGTAACAGGTTATAGGATGGAGCAATGTAAAGATCCAGACCCTCCCTCTGAGAACTAGAGAAAATAAAACACAGCAAAACAAATACAAACCTAAACAGGCAGTACAAAATAAATTAAAAAAAATAGCAGCTCACCTCAGACATTTGACACAATACTAAAATGTTTAGTAAAAAAGCAGAACTGGGCTAAAAGAGGCTGCTCCTAGGTTGTGACTCGTCATAGAACAAGCTAATGAGCTGCTGTGCTGTTTATTTCTAGTAGAGTGCTTCCCTCTTTGTATGCACAATATTACAATGGCACTACAATTCAAGAAATCTCTCAATTAATTGGAATATATGTTATATGTACATAAAAATTTTGTGCTTAAACATACGAATGGTAAAAGGGGAGTTCTTTGAATGTATATAGGTCAATGTATCACAATATGGGTATGTTATAGCTTCTCAGGAGTGTTCTCCAGTAATGTTGATGTATTTATCAGCGGCAATTGCCACCAATGTATTATGTATTGTAATTATGAATATTAATAATTAATAGCAGTATAAAATCATTGTCAGTGATATCTCCAATTAATATAGCTGAACCTTATTAATACACGTCAGTAAGATGCTAAATAGTGTACCCCAAAATAAACACTATTGAGATATCTATAAATTTGACAACAAAATTATTAAACATTAATATTTAATCTCATTACATAATATCCCTAAATTCTGATCAGTTATTCCTTATATACACATTGACTATATTTATGTAGTATCTGAATATCACCTATGACCAGTTATATCTATCAATTGATCAGTACAATATTAGAATATAAAGCAGGCTATATAAATATTTAGATTAATTACTATTTAATGGATATTGTCTATTATCTCGTGAATGGACACAATATTTCTATAAATAAACCTTAACTCAAAATTAATTGCTTATTAAATATCACACATGAATTGTACTAGAATAATTTATAAATAGCCAGAAAGTTTAATCAATTCAATATATATAATTTATTTAACAATGTTTGTATTCACCTATGTTCAAATATCACAATGAAATCTTAGCTTAACTCCCACAATCTAATGGAATTTACAGGGAAATATAATTCACTATTTTCAACCCAATATAATCTAATATACTTCACTTAAACCCAGAGATTGTTATACAATTATCAATTCAACAAAATAGCCAATGTATGTGTGACTCTTAAGAGGGTTCACAGTAAATACAAATTAATGTATTAATATGGAATACAACACCTTTCCTCTCAACAGTAAATTGCTTGATGCTAGCTATGATTATTTATAAACTACACAAGCCTGTGGAATATCTACCTGCAACTACAAATTACACTTACAAATCACAGCTTCAATTTAACTATAGCTATAGAATACCTTTGATTTAAAACATTAAAAATATAAAACAACCGTTAATACATTACCAGTAACCAATATGAGAGTTCAATGTTCCAGATAACTCTATTGTCATTCATGGGGAAATATTGCACCAGTTTTGGAAGAGAATTAAGACCAATAATCTCTTATCCAGAAAGAGGGTCCCAACAGGATTTGTCTTACAGAAAACTGTGTTTGCACACTGGTATTCCTCTGTAAGCAAAATGGCAGCAAGGCAGGATTGCAAAAAGGACAACAGGCAAGGCTCAGTCAGTCACCAAAAAAAAAAAGTAGCAAAAGGCCCCTCTCTCTCTGTGCAAAGAGCTTTTCTCAGAGACCAAACTACCCACCATTTCTTAATCATTCAATGGAATTTGAATACAACCTTAACTCTCATTGTCTACTGGAATGCCACTCCTAACAGTCAAACCTTTTGGCTGTAGTACTGGTTTTAACCCATCGGGGGAACAACAACAGGAATGGGAATGAGACATGAACATTAAAATATTCTGTTTCTCAATTACAGGGATATATATTTATAAAATATCTATTTAATGCACTCATAATTTCATAGCTTTAACCCTTTGAGTGCTAAGCACTTTCCCACCTGGGTGCTAAGGTTTTTTTAAAGGGTTTTTTATTTTATATTTTTAAAAATATAACCTTTCCAACAGTGGGTCTTGGGGGTCTGTAGCTGCTTAGATGCCTGAGATATAGGCTTCTAAGCAGCATGCCCCTGCTCCTATATTTAACATTGTTAATTTTTAAACATTGTTAATGTTAAATAAAGTTGCGTGGTGACATCACCACGTTATTGTGCGTGACGTCACCACGCAAAACAGGAAGCCCCGGCGATGCCTGTCATTATGCAGCACCGATCGCCGGGGTAGGAGCAGGTGGGAGCCCCCAGATCTCCCTCAAGTTGGGAGAGTGCTAGTGACGACTCTGAGCCATCATTAGCACCAGAGTGGGAAGCTCTGTGACGGCTCAGAGCTGTCATTGGCACTCAAGGGGTTAATAATAATAAACTATATGTTCAATACATGGCCCATCTAATCTAACTGAGCATGCATTCGCAAGTTCAAACATGGGTATATTTAGAATATATATACATATGATATATATTTCCTACTATTTTATATCATAATATCATCTGTAAGTAGCAGTTTGATGTCATTAATCATATAGCCATATTAATAAGTAAATATATTCTTAATTATTTGCTCTTCGTAGAATCATAGCATTTAATATCCTGTCATTACATTGCATTTTTGAGCACATCTCTAAATTCCATACATACCTGCAATAGAACTCTGTAGCAATTAAATCATGCCAGATATATATGAGCATTATAATCATCGACTATTATATATATATATATATATATGTATATATATACTGTATATATACATATATATATATATGTATATATATGTATATATATATATAAATATATATATATATATATATATATATATATATATATATATATATATATATATTGCTCTCCATCATGGCACATTTCTTAATAATTAAAAGTATGGACTCCTATCTATGGTATATTAATAGGATAACTTATTGAATATGTATTTATTTCAAAACCTCATTTTCACACCAGATTCCTTAAACAAAGAAAAATAAATGTAGTTTTATTTTCAAATACAGTCAAATATTTTAAATTTATCAATACAGCTACCCACTCAATACAGCAGACAATTATCTAATATAGTATATCAGGCATAAATATATATCTCCCAGACAAATATACTGTATATATTGTTTATATAATCTGAGTATTTTAAATAGATCTGATAATTAAACAATTCATATATTTAAGTTTTAAAATTTTAATCTTATATGATTTCAATTTACACAAAATTTCAAATATACTTTCTTAATTTTCTCCTGCTAATTTCAAGATTTAAACTGCCATCACTTCTGGGTATCTGGGTATTTAGAAGGCTTAAGGAGGCCCTGTGATTAATCATTTGTTTATCAATATGCCTGTGCTAATTTCTACATCCTGAAAATTCTGCCCCTTGTTTTAGACTTCTAGTCTCCTTCCCCACAGGGGGTCAGGTGATCTAATAGGAAATCTGATTACACATTGCCAGGCAGTGATCAAAAGGTCATTTGAAGTGATCTCCTTTCATTTGAAACAACTGTCTTCTCTTTTATTTTGTTTTTTAAGATAACCTATGTGTATTTAACTGGCAACTGGTTTGGGTTAAATTTTGATTTCAGAATTTAAAGCAATTTACATTAGCCAGATTTTCACATACAAATTATTTATTTCTCTATATCATATATGTACGTATGTAAATATATATTACATAATGTCACTCACCTATTCCCTGACAGGTATTAGTAATCCCCAAACACAATACAGGAAATAAACAAGAAAACTAGTTTCTATTCTATTTAAATCTATGGATTATTAGCTAATATTGCTAAATAACAGATCAATGTTAGTGGTCTTGAAACTGTTATTGGTGTACACTCTAAAATTGGGTGAAGAGCCCCTTTATATACCTGTGCTAATTATTACCAGGAGTGGAGAATGTTAACTATTTATTATGGATACAAGCTCTGTATAGTGTTACACTTGTTGCTTCAAAATAATATAACTAGAGAAGTCACGGGCGGAGGATCGGCGGTATTTTCACCATAACTAAATGGTAAGTATTTAAAATAAACATCTTTGCAAAGTTTAATGACTTAAAGTGCCCATGTTTTTAAGAGTATTTTTAGATACCGGGCTTTAAATCATTCAACTTTACAATCACTTTAATTTGTAAATTTATATAAAAGAAACATTAAAAACTGCTTTCTTTTGTGTTGAACTGTAACCTTAATTATATAACCCACAAATTCTGCAAACCAAAAAAGATGGTTTATGTAATCTGGAACATTTTAAAAACCTATCTAACAAAATGTAATTATTGGCGTATCTTAAACTATTATAACAACTATATCATGATTCCTCAGTATATCACATTTATTTTCACCATTTCCCTAATAAACTTATTATTATTATTTGTTTATAACCTATTTCCCAATTAAGGACCAGATTACAAGTGACGCATAAACAGTTACGCCCAAGCGAAAAGGGGTTTATCGCGGGTATTTGCGCACATCGGGTTTACCGCTCATATTACAAGTTGAAAGTAAATGTGTTCGCTTCAGCGCAATCACAATTTATGCTAGGATAATTACTGCATCTTCAGAGCTCTGGTTACCTGTTTTGTAAAACTAAAAAGTTGCACACAACACATAAAAAATACATTACAAGTAGCGTTTTACTCATAATAACAATTTAATAAAAATTATCAAAAAGATATTGTCTCCAATATTTGAAGTCTCAGGTTTTAGAAAAAAGGCATGGAAAGGGCTTTAACATAGAGATACATACATATACATGTCTAAATATGTATATGTATATGTATGTATGTACTGTATATACTATATACTATATATATATATATATATATATATATATATATATATATGTTTACATATGTATTTATATGTGTAAATATGTATTTACAGACATATATACACATGTAAACACATAAAAACACACACACACACACACATATATATATATATATATATATATATATATATATATATACATACATATATAGACAAAAACATACATGCATTGGAAAATGAAAACATGTAAAACCATATTTATGCAATATTCACATTTAATAAACTGTATATACTGTAAATATTTCACATTCCAATGTTCTGAACATAGCAGAATATGTTCTATTTATTTTTTAACAGATGTTCCTATATATATATATCTATACCTATATATAATCAAATCAATGTAAATATTTGCATAGGAAATTAGCACATCTAGGCAAGTATCCCCGCTTGCTTTTCCCCAGAAATTCTTAATATACAATGTTACCAATGCACAAGAGAATTGTGGGTACGATATGCAAATTAGATATGCAAATTCTCATTTTTTTTGCTTCAAAATACTGTTTTGACACAGCGATCCTTTTAACAGGATTATGACAGCAATTTGCATATCTAATTTGCATATCTTACCCACAATTCTCTTGTGCATTGGTAACATTGTATATTAAGAATTTCTGGGGAAAAGCGAGCGGGGATACTTGCCTAGATGTGCTAATTTCCTATGCAAATATTTACATTGATTTAATTTTGAGACATGGAGGATTTTAATTTCAATTTTTATCTCCCCCCATAATTTTAATGAATTTTTATATATAATCATGAATATATATAGGTTAAGATATATATTGTCCCAAAATACTATCAGATATATGTGGAAATATGTATTTATGAAAAAATAGAACATATTCTCATATGTGAATAACATTATAATGTGAAATAATTATATTTTCCTGTTGGGTTAGCTCACTTGAGAATATGCGATCGGCTTTGTAAGTAGGGTGGGGTTTTTTTTTTGTGCTCATTGGGTTAGCACGCAACTTGTAATACGAGCGCTACTTCTAGAGGGGTTAGCGATTGAGCCGGAATGTTAAAAATTGCTCCACTTGTAATCTGGTCCTAAATATCAGGTTGTCACCATTAAACCCTTAACCCATTATAACATATATATGTTGTGCAGTGCTTTGGTTATTGTACCGCACAATATATATATATATATATATATATATATACGTCAGAGCTGCAGGAAGCTCTAGCAGTCTCAGCTGTTAAGTTACAGCTGAGAGCTGGAGTTCCTGAGCTCCAGGCATCTGTCTGCATATGGAACCGGAGCATGACCTGCAGATGCCAGATTGTTACAGATGGTGACACCGTATTACAGATGGTGGATCCCTAACTAGGGATCGCGGGAGGGGAGGAGGTGGGGAGACCACTACACTACAGAAACTTTAAAAAAAATATAAAAATAAAGTGTTTTATATGTACTGGCAGACAGCTGCCAGGACCTAAGACAGGTCCGACAGACATTGATAACTAGGGGCCCATATATTTATTTATATTAATGATATTTAGTAGTGGCTTAGTGAAGATTGTAGAATGGTTTAAAAAGATTGTAATGTTTTATATTAGTAGATAAGGTTAAAATAAAACAGAAGTCCATCAAGTTTAACCTATATATACCCTACCTTATAGTTTGATTTGTAAATGAAGAATAAACACTGCTTTATTTTGTATTTGTATTACTTAAATACTTTTTTTTCAGACTTCTGGTAATAAAAGTTCTAAACTGAAGAAAAAAATTGAAATGCACAACAGTTTGGCTATCATCACGGCATAGAAATATATAAAACATGTTTTATTATAAGCCCTAGAGGCAAATGTTTTCCCTTTAAGCTAATGACTTTAGTTTGCAACAGTAATAATTCCAGTTGGTATTCAATCTGCACAATCTTAATCATTAGAAAACAAGCACTAATGTCTTTTTCTTAATTACTTCATGCACATTATGTCAGCAGCTAATTAGTTATGATTGATTCTGTCATCTTTGCTGCCTTCTTTAAACATAACACAAAATTCAAGAAGCATAGCATACAATCCTACCTATGGCTATTTTTTTTAATTGATTATAAGGAATTAAGTTGTAACAGTAATATAAATGCCAAATTAGCCAATCGTATTATAGCTATTTGCCTATTTAATCTGCTTTTTAGCCTTTCCCCTTGTCATGGTTGGCACATCTGTAAAATGCATCTTGCAGGGTTTTTTTAATTCTATTAAGTCTGGTTAAGCATGTGATTCAAATTATTTCGAACTACTTGAAATTGACAAATAAAATTGTTAATACCCTTGAATCTGAGATGATAGAAACACAATTCTACACTCTCCTATATTGTTTGGAATTACATTGTAAATATTAGAAATACTTCAAAATGTGTCAACAAGCATAGGGCTAGATGTCTCATTATACAGTAAGTACATTTTTATAATGTGATGTCTGTCTAACTGGGAAAGTGATACAACCTTTTCAGTACATTAACTATCATCTTAAATTATGTTCATCTGATCAAAAAGAGCAGCCAGTGAGAAACAATTCTGGTAAATGTAAACAGATATATCTTTATGGATTGATTCAAGGTTAACCAAAATTTGCTTTATTTAGAGGTTAGAGTTCAGCTGCAGGAGACCCCGTGCAGTTAAGGTACAGGAACCAGCTGCAGGTTAAAGGGACGTGCAATCCAAATCTTTCATTCATGATTCATATAGTGGTAGTGTGATGGAACAAAATAGTGGTGCTCTTCTTCCCTGCAACTTGCAGTATGGATCTTTCAAAAAGTTTCACTGCAAGTGACCTCCTGATTTCAGTAACCTCAGGAGGAAAACAACTACATAGTGTAATACGGTTGAACTTCAAAGGTGCACTAAATAGAATGTACTCACAATATCTTTTTTATTAAAAAATTACCAAGGTCTTGTTTCATCAAAAACGGAATCCAGTTTAATAAAAACATCCAAAATAAAAGCTGTTGTTTTCAATAAGGTTTATATATTGGATGTTTTTATTAAACTGGATTCTGTTTTTGATGGAACAAGACTCTGGTCATTTCTGAATAAACAAGATTTTAATTCTACGTATTCCTGCAAGAACATTCTATTTAGTGCACCTTTGAAGTTTAACCATAATGCACTATGTTTTCTTTCTGAGGTTACTGAAGTCAGGAGGTCACTTTAAGAGAAACCTTTTAAAGATCTATTCTTCGAGTCCCAGGGGAGAACAGCCCCGCTATTTTGTTCTATTACACTACCACTATACAGCAGTAGAGACGCTGGAGCAGGTTGCATTTGACTAAGAAGGGAAGTTTACTTGTTTCATATTTGTTTTGCATTTGTTTTGCAGTAACTTGTTTTTCTGTCTAATATATGATTTTAAACTACTTTGGAATTTACTTCTATTATCAAATGTGCTTCATTCTCTTAGTATCCTTTGTTGAAGGAACAGCAATGCACTACTGAGCACTAGTTGAACTTATCTGGTGAACCAATGAAAGAGGCATATGTATAAATACTCCCAGCACAAGAATACAGAGAAAAAACAGCTTATACTGTATTTATTCATTAGCTCATATCTAACAAAATTGTGCAGCATAGGATTCAAGGGCCTCAAATTCAGGGTCTATTTAGATGGATACTCTATAAACAGCGGAGACCTCTCACTATTTGGGAAATACACTATAAAGAGATTTTCAGGGATTGTGAAGTTGATACTTAACTGCTTATCTGCCCGCATAATCTGGACTGCTGGTGATTGTTTTCCCCCTTGGGAGTATCTCTGCATTTTTATTTTTTTTTATTTTTTTTTTGCTGTATGAGTGATGAGTACAGTGGAGGCTCCTCTATAGGAGCACTGATCACGTGAACTCCCTGTGAACCTGACCCCTGATGAACAAAAATTTTTTTACAAAAAGAGTGAAAATTAAAAAAAAACTAATTAAATTCTTAAACTTTTTTTGTGGACTAAATAAAAATATCCCCAGGCTCCACTGCAGTTTTGACTATAAAACATTAAAATCTCAGTTTTAGGCTGAAGTGTGGAATGGGCTTTTGCCTAATACTTCTATCTATAGCACATGCTGTGCAGTGCGATAGATAGAAGTATAGGCAAAAGCCCTTTCCACTTTAAAACTGCATTGACTGCAGTGCCACCTACAGGCCAGCCCATAACCTTCGTAAAGAGCACAGCTCTTAATGTGCGAGAGCCAGCTGTCACATGACACTCGCACACTAAGACCTGTGTATGTGTGTAGGACTCGGGGGGAGGAGCATCGTGGGCTTCATCAGCATTGGTCATCACTGAGAGTCTGAGACACAGTTCGCAAGCAGAGGTGCTGATGGTTGCTGGAGTTTCATAATCATTGCTGATTGCTGGGCTGGCAGTAACAGCGGGGCTACAGAAGGTGGGAGCAGCAGCTATGGCTTGACTGGGGTGCATCAGCTATAAGTATATATGTATAGAATGTTGTTTCATCACAAACTTATTTCTTTAAATCATTTTTTGTTGTTGTTTGTTTCCGCCTGCCTGAGCGCTCAGCTGAAACTTAGATCTTCCCACTAGCAACTTTGGCGCGCAAATTGGTAGTCAGTGACTCTGCAGCACTGTAGTCGCAGAGCTAAGGGCAGCTAGAATGGCAGCTGAGCTGAAGGCAAGCGCAACGCTGAATGAGCTGAGTCACAGGTATGGTAATGTATCTCACTCTCTGATTTCCTGCTTATGCGGCTAGTAATGGGTTTCTGAAGCCAAACATTACAGTTGTTTCTTTGTTGTACTTGTACAAAAAACTATGTTAATGGTGAGAGTGTAGTGTAGGGCAGAGGGGACTATAGTCTCAGAAAACAGCAGAAGTGTGTTCAAGTGTGTTTACACAAACTAGCAGGAGGAAGAAATGGTAATCACTACCGAGGAAACAGTTAGTGTGGAGCAGTTAAAGCAGTAGGATCCACCCCCAGTCAGAGCCTGCTCCGTGTTACTGGGGCTGATGATGGAGCTCATTTCACAGGAGTACTTCTAAGTTTTTCATATCGGGCATCTGTCTACTATATTTTGCTGTCTGATGTGGTAAGTGAACTAAACCTTTTCAGAGCAGGAATTCCTGATGTTTATGTCCCTACTGCCGGGAGAATTCAGCACCGTTTATTGTCTGTGCAATGCAGGGCAAAGTGTCAGTCACTCCTCCAGCTTCAGACAGGCCCCAGAGATAAAAGTACATGTTTTTTACACTAGGTTATTTAGCTATAAAGGTTAAGCCCTACCCCCTCCCTTTCTGCTTTTTGTTGGATGTAACCCCTTGGCTGCCAAAGAAGACTGAAATGGTAGCCAAGGTACTTAAAATTACTTAAACAAGCCCATGAAACACAACACATATGCACACCTACAAAGTAAAAAAAAAAACAGTACAATTGTGCAAAGTTGTTTTACACCACAGTGTCTGCTGTACTTTATGTGTAGTCAAATGCCTTCTGTATATCAAGTTGTGTTGTATAGTACAGTACTATGTGCAATGAAATTCTGTTGTGTGTAGTCAATCACACTACTATTATACCCCCAGTTATACTACAGTGCTGTATGTAATGTAATACAGTTGTTTGTATTCACAGTTCTGCTGTATATATACTGATGTGTGTAGTGCCATACCATTGTGTCTGACTGTATATGCAGTTATAGTTACACTCAAAGTTGTATATAGTGTGCAACCCTGATGTGTATATTTTACATGTATATATATATATATATATATATACACTGCATATATGTGTGTGTATGTGTGTATATATATATATATATATATATATATATATATATATATATATATATATATATACAAATACAAAATTTGGTTTTTTAGCACACCTTACAAAAAGTTTAAATCAACATCTGGGAGTGCTGCCAATATGACCCAGTAATTACACAAACAAAGAGGTATCAGCGCACATCCATTTTCAAAAGCACAACATATTTTTTACTGCTGCAAAAAATTGCCTGCATATACATCAAGAGACAACTATCTTTTTTTAAAAAATATTGGGAACTTAGTCACACAATATGGCCATATTTTGCTTAGCCAGTCACCGCTTACAAGGTGCCCCAATTCGACTGGTCCTACTCTAAATCCTTTTGCCACAGAGGGCTGAAACATTCCTGCTTTTACTCTTCATAATAGAATGAGACTCCCTGGCTTTTTATTCACAACTCTTTAACACTGTAATGAGCACACCTGAACTTGGGTGGGGTGCTTAAACCAATGGGAGATGGTCAGTCTCCCTGGTAGAGTTGTGAATAAAAAGCCAGGGAGTCTCATTCTATTATGAAGAGTAAAAGCAGGAATGTTTCAGCCCTCTGTGGCAAAAGGATTTAGAGTAGGACCAGTCGAATTGGGGCACCTTGTAAGCGGTGACTGGCTAAGCAAAATATGGCCATATTGTGTGACTAAGTTCCCAATATTTTTTAAAAAAAGATAGTTGTCTCGATGTATATGCAGGCAATTTTTTGCAGCAGTAAAAAATATGTTGTGCTTTTGAAAATGGATGTGCGCTGATACCTCTTTGTTTGTATATATATATATATATATATATATATACACACTATTTTACGTAACTGGTGAACCCCCATTTGAATAACCCAAGAGCCGCCATTGGATGAGTATGTGTGATGGTTTGGGCCCTTGAATCCTAAGCTGCACAATTTTGTTTGATATGAGATAATGAATAAACACAATATAAGCTGTTTTTTTTCTCTGTATTCTTGTGCTGGGAGTATTTATACATACAGGGGTAGTGACAATACCTCATCCCGTGCACTTGTTTCAATATATTTTGTCTATTTAACTCTTCTGTGCTGTCACAATTAAAATTTGTACAATGAAAACAGGCATTTGTGTATAGCCACCAATCAGCAGCTGGCTCCGAGTAATGCATTGATGTTCCTGAGCCTTCCTAGGTATTCTTTTTAAAAAGGATTCCAAGAGAATTAAGCAGATTAGATAATACAAATACACTGGAAAATTGTTTAAAATCTCATGCTCTGTCTGAATCATGAAAGACAATAAAATGGGGTTCATGTTTCTTTAAATGGAACACTGGAACTAATGATTAGGTTCACTGAGCAACACAGAAGAGTAGTCCAAACAAAAGCCAGGGTCAAGCACCAGAAGAGCTAAATCTAACCAGGCAAAAAAGCTAGAGGAGTAGGCAGAAAGGTAATCAAATAAACAGTTCCTGTAGAAAGCAACAAGGTTATCAGTCTGAAACAAGCAACAGTACAGGGGAGAAGGCAGGTAGCAAGAAGTCCAAGAAACAAACCAAAGTCAAACAATGATAGACAAGTCTTGAACAGGAATGTCAGGGTCTTCATGACAGAATAACCAACCACAGAAAGATGTCATTACTATACTTTTAAAACTATCTATGTAATTTTTGACACCAATTCTGCCACAAGACTACTCCCAAAGCTTTCACCACCAATAACACTATCTTAAGAGCAAGTACAAAAAGTCAAACACATAATTAATGTCAGCATAGACATCCTGCTCAAGGGTGTGTGGATATTGCACCAGATACTATGGGTTCATCCAATTAATTCAAGTTTACAGATTCATGTGCTATGGTCTCCTAGAGGGTCTGTACAATGAAGGGAATGCCCATGATTTAATAGGTACAAGAATAACTGTGCCCACTTTAAAATCAAAATTATAATTTTACCCCTTACAAGCTAGGGGCAAGGTGCTTGAGGTTTTCCATTGGAGGGTAGTTGAAGACCTGACTGAGCAACCCATAGTCATGGAAGCAGGGACTCATAATCTGACTATAAAAGAAAAAACTGTGTTAGCTGGTTTACAGAATAACAAATATATTGTGATCAAGCAGTCAGATAAGGGTGGCAGCGTGGTGGTTATGGACAGGGACAGTTATGTGGCAGAAGCGCTGCGCCAACTGCAAGATACGGAGGCTTACCTGTTGCTTCCAGGGGATCCTGCCAAAAGGTTCCATCATGAACTTAAGCACCTTATAGATGAGGCGGTGGAAGATGAGTTGATGAACAATGAGACAGCTACATATTTGCTGCTTAATGATCTAGTGACCCCCAACTTCACCCACCTCCCGAAGGTTCACAAAAGCTTAGTCAATGTGAAAGGTAGACCTATCGTGGCTGGGATAGGCTCATTGATGGAACCCCTATCCAAATGGGTTGATAATTTTTTACAACCTTTGGTTTACAGACTACCAAGTTACGTTAGGGACACCACTCAGGCCCTGCGTACTATGGAAAATGTCCGTGGGAGGGAAGAGTACAACTGGCTGACAGTGGATGTTGTGTTGCTGTACTCTTCTATCTCTCATATATACGGTCTTAGGGCAGTGGAATTCTTTTTGGATCTTTATACTGACTTACCGTCAGAGATGAAGGATTTTGTGGTACGGGCTGTTGGATTTCTATTGGAACATAATTTTTTTATGTTCCAGGGTGTTACTATCTCCAGAGGTGTGGAACCACTATGGGAGCTAAATTTGCTCCCTCCTACGCCAACCTCTTTATGGGGTGGTGGGAGAGGTCCCACATCTATGGAGATGGTGACGTGCCCCCGTCCACACATATAATCAAATACATACGATACATTGACAATTTGCTCATGGTATGGTCTGCTGACCTAACCAGGGCAGATTAGTTTGTCAAACTTATGAATGTTAATGATGTGGGTTTAAAATTCACTTGTGAATGGCACAAAGATACCATTACATTTCTGGACACCTCACTTAAAGGTCAACCAACTAAATGCAGGGTGGTGTCCACTCTCTTTCGAAAACCAATTGCAGGTAATAGCCTGCTACATGCTAGCAGTAGTCACCCTAGGCATGTCTTTAAAGGCATAGACAAGGGGCAATTTATGAGGGTATGTCGTAATTGTACCTTGGACAAGCACGTTCCTTGAGGAGAGTAGACACCTTAACAAAAGGCTGAGAGAGAGAGGGTATCCCAAATCCACTGTGGATAAAGCTTTTCACAAGGTGACTAAGATGGAGAGGTTTTCCCTTCTCAGAAATGCCCCCAGAAATCGGAGAATGGAAGGATCTCCGCAACAGGCAAAACTTAAATCCATTACTTCCTTCTCCAACCAATATGACCGAATAGGTAAGATTGTTAATAAGAATTTGTCAATATTGATGGGGGATAAAAAAATGAGGAATACAGTGGAAAAAGGGTGTATGTGTGTTGCTAAAAGGAATGCCACACTAGGCAACATGTTATCTCCAAGCATGCTCAAGGAAGTTGATTCTCAGAGTTCATGGTTGCAATGCAACGGAACCTATAGGTGCGGGAGACGTACATTTACCTCATGTGACCACATGAAAGTTTGCAGAACATTCACCTCTTTCCAATCAGGAGAAGTTTTTGATACACAAGGTTGTGTCAATTGTAAAAGTAAAGTACTTTCATTATCTTCTTGGTCGAGTGTACTCAATGCTCTAGAAGCTATGTGGGTAGAACTACACGTGAGGTAGGAACTTGGATCAGGGAGCATTTGTCCTATATATCGAGGGGAATGACCTTGCTCTGCTTTATCCAGGCACTTCTTAGAAGTACATAATCAGGATGTTATCAGCTTTAAATGGAGAGCCAGTGAACAAATCAAAAGACCCCCTAGAGGGGAGACATCTTTTCTTTGCTCTGCAGACAAGAGATTAACTGGATATTTAGACTTAATAGCCTAATTCGGATGGAATTTAATTTGGAATATGATATTATTAAATATTGGCAATGTTAGGTCTTTATATGCAGTTAATGACTATCATGTCTATTGTCCCTCCCTATTTATTTGACTGATCTGATTGCCTTTCATTAATGTCTTTATTTCCCATTTTCTATACATTTAACTATGTATCCTTTTTGGATACAAGTGGTTACCTTGTCTGGTTTAATTATTGTACTTTGTATGTGACTTTTTATGACATAGGTTATATATGTTATGCTGAAATCTTACTGATCTATGACATGAAATATACCTATGTCGCTTTCATTTAGTATTAAGGTTCCTTTATGCCCATCACTATACCAAAGTCAGATGGTTTTAGGAAGGGTATAAGTATATGTTGGCTACATAATAGACATAGGGTACATTGTTATGCTGGAGTTTTGATGAGACACATAAAGCTTCCTGTTATTTGCTGTATACTAATGGGTTTATAGACTTGGTCTGTGAATTTTGTTAACCCTTTGTAAACCCTGGAAAAACTTTTTTAGAACAGTAATAAAGATGTCAGGATTAAGTGTGTTATCACTACTAGGAAATAATTTATGATAGACTATTGTGGGGGTATATGAAGCCTAATATCAGTGTTCACCTATATGTATAGTGGGTACACACTTGCACTGTTACTTTTGTTCCTTCCTTATACAGTATGTAAATATGTGTATTATTCTATATATGTGACTGTCTCTTTAAATTTAGTTGCAGTCTTAATCCAATGTTTTTAGTCCAATCAAATTGAGGTTCATCTTTTAAATTCCGTGTACAGGTGTTATTATTTGTGTCTATGATTACGGTCCATTGACCAAAACCGGTCAGACAAGCTCTTGGGCTTGGGATTGCTTATCCTATTTCCTGTTCCATTTTTAATCTGTTGGAATAAAGTTTGTATTTTTTACTTCAAGCTCAACTTTTGGGAACTTTTCTTTTTAGTATAGACATCCATCATGCTAGTTTTAGCAAGCTCAGCATCCATTGCAGTGCTAGATATACATCTCTCCTAAGGCAATGGACCAGCAATAGTGCACCTTATAGTATTAACTGCATTAAACCCAGGCTTAGCGTGGTTCATAGCATGCCTGCATAAGTTCGTAAATCACTGAGAGTTAGCCATGATACAGTATGTGCACAAGCTGGTTTTGATATAAATCAGCAATAAGAAATAATTACATAATTGCAATAAAAAAAAAAAAGATGTTTAGGACAAATTGTTTGACACAAAAAATGAATTTCACTAATTGCATCCTATGGGGCCGAATTATCAAATGGCGGGCGGACATGCTTCGCTGTAGCGAATCATGTCAGCCTGACATCGCTAAATGCTGACAGCATATGCTGTTGGCATTTAACATTGCACAAGCATTTCTGGTGAAATACTTGTGCAATGCCGTCCCTGCACATTCGTGGCCAATCGGCCATTACCAGGGGGATGTCTATCATCCCGATCGTATCTGATCGGGATGATTGCAGTCCGCCACCTAAGAGGTGGTGGATGAGTTAAGGAGCAGCGGTCTTACAACCGCTGCTTCTTAACTTATGTTTCCGTCAAGCTGGAAACATCGGGCAGAGCAAGCAGCATTGGCTGCTTGATAAATCCCCCCCTTGATCCAGTCATGGGGTATTATGTAAATTTTTTTTTTTGAAAATGAAAATCCATCAGATATTTCCTTATGTCTTCAGGAGAGCAAAAAAAACAGAGTGACAGCAGCTTAAATAAATTTAAAGTTGAAGGTAATGCTACTGCTGCAAGCCAGCAGGTGCATTCAAAGATTCTATGGGGCCTATCTATCAAGCTCCGAAAGGAGCTTGACGGGCCGTGTTTCTGGCGAGTCTTCAGACTCGCCAGAAACAGCAGTTATGAAGCAGCGGTCACAAAGACCGCTACTCCATAACCTGTCCGCCTGCTCTGAGCAGGTGGACAGACATTGCCGTAAATCAACCCGATCAAGTACGATTGGGGTTGATTAACACCCCCCTGCTGGCGGCCCATTGGTCACGAGTCTGCAGGGGGCGGCGTTGCACCAGCTCTTGTGAGCTGCTGGTGCAATGCTGAATACGGAGAGCGTATTGCTCTCCGTATTCAGCGAGGTCTGGCGGATCTAAACCGCACTGTAAATAGAGGCCCTTGTTTGGTTTATATATTTATTTTAATTCGGTTGGGATTGCCAAGAATAAAAGTGAAGTGTTTGACTGGCATAATAACTAATCAACTAACAAGGATATGGCTGGATTGGTTTTGAATAGACTAAAACTTTAAATTTAAAGCACGTCCTGTCTAAAAAAAAAAAAAGCTTTTACAGCCTTTAGAGTACTTTTTAACTGCATGAATGAATCATACATTTTCTTTTAATTTTTTTCGTTATGATGCCTTGTATTGTGTTTTCACATGAATGCAAAGAATATAGCAAAATTAGTAGTGTTTGTATTTATTTATTTATGTATTTATTTATTTATTTATATATTTATTGTATTCTTCCAAATCCGAATGCAGGTGTTTAATCGAAATATCTGAGGAATGCTGTGGTGTAGTTGTGATATAAATTTCACCTTGGCTATCCATATGTTTAATATTCTCATGGAAAAGAAACCTGGAAAATAAATCTATCATAGTTATATATATAGTTACCTTAATTTTGCCCTTTGTTCATGCGGTTCAATTAACATGATCATAAATGAATAATTCTACAATACTCTAGAATGTGTTCTCCTGATAAAGGTTGTGAAAAATGTTAACTACATGGGATGTGGTGTCATTGTATGTAAAATATATCCCACAATATTAGCTAAATGTAGTTGGATTCTCTGTTGCCTAGATTACGAGTCTTGCGTTAGCCTTAAAAAGCAGCGTTGAGGGGTCCCAACGCTGCTTTTTAACTCCTGCTGGTATTACGAGTCTGATAGGTACAGGTGTACCACTCACTTTTCTTCCGTTTCTCGAGCATAACACAAATCCCCTTACATCAATTGCGTATCCTATCTTTTCCATGGGATTTGCCTAACGCCGGTATTACGAGTCTTGGAGAAAGTGAGCGGTACAGCCTCTCCTGTCAAGACTCCTACCGCATTTAAAAGTCAGTACATAAAACTCTTAACTAAAGTGCTAAAAAGTACACTAACACCCATAAACTGCCTATGAACCCCTAAACCAAGCCCCCCCCCCCACATCGCAAACACTTAAATAAAGTTTTTAACCCCTAATCTGCCGACCGAACATCGCCACCACTTTAATAAATATTTTAACCCCTAAACCGCCACACTCCCATCTCGCAAACACTAGTTAAATTTTATTAACCCCTGATCTGCAGTCCCTAACATCGCTGACACCTACCTATATTTATTAACCCCTAATCTGCCGCCCCAACGTCGCCGCTACTATATTAAATTTATTAACCCCTAAACCTAAGTCTATCCCTAAGTCTAAACCCCCCTAACTTAAATATAATTTAAATAAAACGAAATAAAATAACTACAAATAAATAAATTATTCCTATTTAAAACTAAATACTTACCTATAAAATAAACCCTAAGATAGCTACAATATAACTAATAGTTACATTGTAGCTATCTTACGGTTTATATTTATTTTACAGGCACCTTTGTATTTGTTTTAACTAGGTAGAATAGTTATTAAATAGTTATTAACTATTTAATAACTTCCTAGTTAAAATAAATACAAATTTACCTGTAAAATAAATCCTAACCTAAATTACAATTACACCTAACACTACACTATAATTAAATTAATTTACTAAATTACCTACAATTAACTACAATTAAATAAAATAAAGTACGGAAAAAAACAAAGACTAAATTACAGAAAAAAATAAAATAATTACAAGAATCTTAAACTAATTACACCTAATATAATCCCTCTAATAAAATAAAAAGCCCCCCAAAATAATAAAAATCCGTACCCTATACTAAATTACAAATAGCCCTTAAAAAGGCCTTTTGCGGGGCATTGCCCCAAAGTAATCAGCTATTTTACCTGTAAAAAAAAATACAATACCCCCCCAACATTAAAACTCACCACCCACGGGGCGGAGCCTGGCCACGCAGGGTGATGGCAGCATAAAAATTGGCTCTGATGCTCCACACCCGGTTAATAACCATAAAACATTATCAACATCCTAAAAATTGATAACTCTTGTAGCTGATCTTGCTAAAACAACACCCTGCACCTTTTGGGGACTGAAAATATCCTGGCGCTGAGCTTTTTTATCGCAACACCGGGACTTACAGACTGAGGCCTGGCCTGCATCGGCACCCTACTGCGATACTGAGGAGTCGTGGCGGCTGGCGGGATAAACCCGCTCCTCTGAGCGCACATAGAGGACATTGAGATTATGGATGCTCACATAGTGATCCTGCGAGGTGAATACCAAGCCACTCCTCACTGGAACTAACCTTAAACGGCTTTTGCTGCTGGCTGCTGCACCGCATCACGGAGGACGACGGCACACGGCGACCATCACAGAGGCTGGGAAATTATTACCGGAGCCCGGTCGAATGCTCACAGAAGCCGGTAAGAGACCTCCTCTAAGTATTAACTACAGATCTCACGCTCAATACACAGAACTATTAAAGCTAAGACAGCCTCCGCATATAACACACAGTCCGGTGTAAAGCCTCACACTGAAGGGGATAATTGGAACACCAGGGGCTTACTTTTATATTTTACCTTAGGCCACTGATCACAACTCGCCAAAGCCATCTCTATATCACAGAGCCACGTGGGGCCTATCCCAGCTTATTCGCTTGAACCAGTTTGGCAGGCCTGCTGCAAAATTTTATTGCGCTCTCTCTGACATTTTCCTAGAGCACCGGCTGAGCACTGGTCTAATACACACAGACAAACATGACCAGCAGGAAAAACAGTAATAAACCTGAAAAGGGAATCAAATCCTCCAGCCTTACTAATTTCCTCAGGGTTACCCCACCTAACTTAGAGACACCAGATTCCAGACCCCCCACATGGCTGCTGATTTATCCACTACAGAGACCCCACAGCAACAAGTATATCTCACAAGACATGACCTCAATACCATTTCTTCTAAGGAGGACATTAATAAAGTTCTTTCAGAAATGAGGGCACTGTTTGGGGACATAAAAAAGGACATAACTCAGGTTGCCCAACAAGTACAGGCCTTAGAGGCCAAACATGAAACCCTTCAAACTACAGTCACCACTAACTCCCAGCTGCTCAGTGACCATGACGAGCACATTCAGTTTTTACTCTCAAAGGTTGAGGACTTGGATAATAGGGGGCGTCGCAATAACCTAAGGATAAGGGGGGTCCCTGAGTCCGTTTCCAACGCGGCATTAGAGGGATATCTGCAGGACCTGTTTCGTACACTGAAAGGTACACCAGAATCACCAAGCATACCTATTGAGAGAGCCCACAGGGCCCTTAGACCTAGGCCCCCACCCAAAGCCCCGCCGAGAGACATTATTGTTAAATTCCTTAGTTACAAGGATAAAGAAACAATCACATTAAAGGCGAGAAACATCAAAAACATCACCCATGCAGGGACCCCTTACAGATCTTTTCTGACCTTAGTTTAATCACGCTACAGAAGAGAAGGGATCTCAAATTCATCACATCAGAACTCCAAGCAAATGGGATACAATACAAATGGGGCTTTCCTGTGTGCTTAATGGCTTCTAAAAATGGTGCTAAGGCCATATATAGGTCCCCATCTGACCTTTCTGAATTTTGCAGGATACTTAATATAAACATTCAGCAACTGGAGCCATCAGGGGCTCCTCCCCAAGACTTTCCACCCCAAAGCTCCAGGGGCTCCTCTCGTACAAGGGACACCTGAAAAAATCTAGCCTTTGAGACTCTAATATCACATCCTGTTGCACCAGGGGTGAAGGTTGTCATTACTTCCCCATTGCATTGATTATGCCACTGGAGACGCTATAATCTGAAGTGGCTTGGGTTTAAATGTTACTGTTTGAATGTTAACTGTTCCTTTTCCTTCCTGCAGTTATCTAAGTTGGGACGTAACATGATTAGCAGCCTGATGATGTCCACTGAATGTGGAAGTTACTGTGCTTTCGGGGAAGCCGGGGGCCCACTGAGATATTTCACACATTACCACAAGTATATTAATTGTTTCTAGGGCTATATCATTCAGGCATAGATGACTAATAGCACAGACCTCCCAGTTACCCAGAACCCATCACAGGATGTCTTACCTATACCCCGCAACTTGTCTTGGGTTAAACACTAATTCATAGAACCCTTAATTTCTGAGCGGTCTGCCCTGTATGACCCTGTGACTAGTGCCCATACAACACTATAGTTCAATCTATTTACTATAATTTGCCCATAGCCCTAAACAACTAAAATGCCGGGTTTATACATACTCCTACCCTCTAGCCAACCAAGGAAGGGCCACATCTAGCTTCCTCCCAATCCCTATGGGTACTTGCCCAAGAGCTGAGGGGATCCTTGGGGGAAGGGCTTGTGCCCGACTCCCCTGGGGAAACCCTACATCACTCATGATTTAGGCCTGGGCAACAAAATCCCCCCTAGGAGGAGCTACTTCACTAGTTTAGCTTTCATTCGCTACATTTCTATTTATGAAAAGTGTTGTACTTGTTTTTGCAAATGTATTTGTTTTTCATGCATTTTAAGTTGATTCCCAATTTATGTGTTATATCTACTCATTGACCGGGTGTGGAGATACTGACCCCACACTTACTTTACTTTATCCTCCTATCCTCTCCTCTTATAGGTGGGAGGAATTGTATAAGTCTTTCTTCTTCTTGTTCTTTTCATACCACTATATACTTGTTTCTTCACTAAACTAACCTCTTACTTTATACCTATCTCTATTCCTCTTCCTTCCTTCCCCCCCTCTACTCCATCCTCCCCTTTTTTTTTTTTCTCTCCCTCAACTCACTCCCTCACTTCCCCCTTGCTCCTCGAACCCTCAGCATCAACAAACACTTAGGGAACAAAATGGTACCCCAAACAGCCCATAATCTATCTATCATGTCCCTAAACGTTAAAGGTATTAATATACCGGAGAAGAGGTCTCATCTCCTACGAGATGCAGCTAGGCTGCATTGCGACATTTTATTCCTGCAGGAGACGCACTTCAAAAGAGGCAAGGAGCCGAACTGGCTGCATTCCAAATTCCCTCAGACTTTTTTTGCATCCGGCCCCTCTAAAAGGAACGGAGTGGGGATACTTATCCAACACTCGACGCCTTTTATTGCACAACATGTAGACAAAGATCCAGAAGGCCGTTATTTAATAGTAGTGGGCACCCTACATGGCCGCCCAGTCACTCTAGCCAACGCCTACTTCCCCAACCAAAACCAACACAAATTTATGTCGATACTCACAAACAAAATATTGGACCTGCTGAATGGAGCTTTGCTCCTCGCAGGAGACTTCAATTTTCCACTGGATCCTCAACTAGACACCTCCAGGGGTGTAGCCTCCACTCCAAAGAGAATCATTAAACAGTGCAACAGTAGGTTGGAGGAACTTGCAGTTCATGACACGTGGCGAACCCAATACCCTACAAGACGAGACTACACCTTCTTCTCCCACCCCCACGACTTATATACCAGAATCGATTATATATTTACGGACCAGTCAACATTGGCATCTGTGTTGAACACTCAGATTTTGCCCATGACCTGGTCAGACCACGCCCCGGTTATTTGTAGACTGAAATGGCCCATAGCACCTGACCAGCCCTTTATTTGGAAATTTGACGACTTTATGCTCAACAACCAACTAATTAGAAGTAAGATTGAAAACACACTGACCGACTATTTCACTCTGAACGATACACCTACAATCCCTAAACACACTATATGGGAGCCACATAAATGCGTTTTGAGAGGGGAACTGATCAAACAAAAAGCCATTTTGGCGAAACAGACCAGAGTTAGGTACTCTTCCCTTCCAACCAACATAAGAGAATTAGAAATCAAACACAAAAAAGATCCAAAAGACAACACTACCCTCTCTGCACTGACTCAAGCTAGAAAAGAAATCCAAGACATTCACACGACTGAACACCAGAAAATGGCATTGAGGACTCAACAAAAATACTACAAGTTTGGTGACAAACCTGGGAAATTGTTGGCAAGAGCCATCAAGAGGAAGACACTGAAATCACACATTCACTCCCTAGTCGATAAACTAAATAATGCACATACAAACAGTCCGGATATAGCTGAAATCCTAAGAACATATTACTCTGGCCTATATAATTTGAATGGCTCCTCCGGCCTCTCATCAGAGGATGACAGTGGACAGCTTCCCCCCGACATGAGTCTATATCTGAACTCAGTCACATTACCCACTCTGTCACAGACAGAGGCAGAGGTTTTAGACGCTCCCATTTCTTCTGAGGAAGTACTGCATACCATCGAGGGCTTGCCTTCCGGCAAGAGCCCAGGCCCAGACGGCTTTAGTGCCAAGTATTACAAAATCTACAAAACTGTACTGGCCCCTCACTTAGCCTGCTTATTTAATTCTATAGACACTTCTCGGGGCTTCCCCCCTTCCATGCTTCTGGCACATATAACGACTATCCCCAAGCCAGGCAAACCAACTACCAAACCAGAAAATTTCCGCCCAATTTCCCTCCTCAATGTGGATATTAAGATATTCGCGAAAATCCTCTCAACTAGGTTAAACAAATTCCTACCCAATTTAATATCACCTGACCAGGTGGGTTTTGTCCCAGGCCGCGAGGCAAGGGACAACACCATAAAAGCTACCCTGCTTGGAAATTATGCTCAAATAAATGGGATCCCGGCGATCTTGGTATCCACCGACGCCGAAAAGGCCTTCGACAGGATCAGCTGGAAGTTTCTGAAGGCGGTTCTGTCGAAGATGGGGTTTGGCTACACCTTTATACACAGAATATTTTCTCTTTATACAGGCCCCTCAGCACAGGTAAGGGTTAACAATATTCTCTCTGACCCATTTAGTATAACAAATGGCACCAGGCAGGGGTGTCCTCTGTCGCCACTGCTGTTTGTGCTTGTGATGGAAGTTCTGGCCCAGAGAATTAGAAGCAACACTAAGATAGGGGGAATTAAAATTGGGGACCAAGAACACAAGCTGTCCATGTATGTGGACGATGTCCTGCTATCATTAACGGACCCCTGTGGGTCACTCCCTGAGGCGTTACGAGAATTTGAGGAATATGGCAGACATTCGAACTTCCATTTAAACCAAACCAAATCTGAAATCTTAAATATCAACCTCCCTCAGAAAGAACTTAGCCAACTTTCTTCTTTATGCCCCTTACGTATCCAGACATGCAAACTAAAATACTTGGGGATCTATCTCACCCCATCTGCAGAGGGACTCTTTGAGGCAAATTATACAAATCTGCTCACTGTGATTGCAGGTGACCTCTCCTCTTGGAGAAGCAAGCCCATCTCCTGGCTTGGGAGAATAGGCATTATTAAAATGAATATCTTACCCAGAATACTGTACTATCTCCAGACCCTTCCGATCCCCTTACCGTCCCATTTTCTACATAAATTACAAAGTGTGCTGGAGGAATTCATATGGAGGGGGGGAGACCGAGAATTACACAAAAAACCCTATATCTATCAAAGGACAGGGGGGGCCTGGGGGTCCCTCACCTGGCCTTATATAAAAACGCCATCCTCATGCAGCATCAGGTGGAGTGGTGTCATAACCCTCGAGATAAAACTTAGGTCCAAATTTGCAGAGCAATCTTGGGTAAACAGAACATTGGACTGTTGGGATGGACCTCACCTAGGACCAGACCGAAACTCATTAATAGTTACCCCTTTCTCAGAGAGTTTTTTTGCATGCTGGGACAGATTACTAATAGAGCACCCACACATTTCCACATACCCTTCACCTCTTATATCTTAATTAGACAACCCGGACATACCCTTTACTTGTACGCAAAGAGTGGTGGCGGATAGAACACAGGTGTCACAAGTATCTTTCCATCAACTCATTACAGATCAGAAACTTAGGAGTAGGACTGAGCTGGAGAAGTCTGGTCTTGGTCTTTCCTGGTACTTTCACACTCAACTTCAGCATTATCTGACGACACATAAAAAACTGCACAACATCACTAGGCACCCAACCACCTTCGAATCTCTGTGCCTGCTCCCGCATGCACCTAAACATATGATCTCTATCGCCTACCGTCTGCTCTCCTCACATAATGGCACCCCACTACCTACTTACACACGACAGTGGAACAGGGAGCTTAACCCCCCTGACAGACAAAGACTGGGGGAAAATATTCAGAGCACATGCAAAGACATCGGTTTCAGCAAAAGTACTGGAGTCCAACTTCAAATACTTGTCTGGGTGGTATCTTACTCCTGCCAGACTACAGAAAATTTATAAACAGACTGATGGCAAGTGTTGGCGAGGGTGTGGAGAACCAGGTACCCTTCTACAGATTTGGTGGGGCTGCAGCGCCATAGGACCATACTGGCACTCAGTACTGGTTGCAATGGAAGGGGTCATTGGGACCTCTCTGCCTGGGTCACCTAGCCTTCTTTTGTACCATGGCCTTCCTAAATTTAAAGATAAGGCCACAAAATACATTTTCTACCTAATGCTCAACAGTGCAAAATCCCTTATCCACAAAAATTGGAAAAATACAAATGTGCCTACATTGAGAGACTAGGCTGACCAAGTAGACAGATACCTTCAATTAGAGAGATATAGATATATGAGAGAAGACAGGATAGAAATCCACGAATACATGCTGGAGAGGTGGAGACAAGGGAGGCCAGTTTGGCGGCCTAAGCCCTTACAGATAGGGGTGGCATAATAGACCTGTTGTCTGTGGAGTGGTCTTGCATAGCACCACCTCCCCTTTTAGGAGGCATGTCTGATTTCCCCTCCTTCCCCCCTGCCCCACCCACCTTCTGCTCACCCTACTTCCCTTCCCTCCTCCCCCCCCTTTTTTTTTTTTTTTTTTTCCTCTCCCTAACTCCCCCCCCTTCTTTCCTTTTCTACATTACTTTCTTCTTTGCCATTCACTTCGGACATGGGTCTGAAAGTTACCCCATGACCGAATATCCATTATCTTTACTGACCAACAATTGTTATACAATTATAATATTGTTCTAGTACATCAAAATGAGCATGAATGGGTTTTAAGAACCTTACCTGGACTCTCTACTAAACTTAACCCATTCATTGATACTACGTCTTTATGCAGCATAATGGACTCCACAGAGTTATCTGTACCTGTAATCCTGTATCTAATGATTTTTGATGTACGTATCTTGTTTATTTTCTGTTTATTATTCAATAAAGCTTTGAAAATCAAAAAAAACAAAAAAACAAAAAAAAAACCTCACCACCCACACACCCAACCCTACTCTATAACCCACCCAATCCCCCCTTAATAAAACCCTAAACACTAACCCCTTGAAGATCACCCTACCTTGAGACGTCTTCACCCAACCAGGCACAAGTGATCCTCCAGAGGGGCAGAAGTCTTCATCCGATCTGGGCAGAAGAGGACCTTCAGAGGGGTAGAAGTCTTCATCCAGGCGGCATCTTCTATCTTCATCCATCCGGAGCGGAGCGGGTCCATCTTGAAGCCAGCCGATGCAGAGCATCCATCCAGACTGATGACTACACGACGAATGACGGTTCCTTTAAATGATGTCATCCAATATGGCGTCCCTTGAATTCCGATTGGCTGATAGGATTCTATCAGCCAATCGGAATTAAGGTAGGAAAAATCCTATTGGCTGATCCAATTGGCCAATAGAATGCAAGCTCAATCCTATTGGCTGATTGGATCAGCCAATAGGATTTTTCCTACCTTAATTCCTATCAGCCAATAGGAATTCAAGGGACACCAGCTTGGATGACGTCATTTAAAGGACTCGTCATTCGTTGTGTAGTCGTCGGTCTGGATGGATGCTCCGCGTCGGCTGGCTTCAAGATGGACCCGCTCTGCTTCGGATGGCTGAAGATAGAAGATGCCGTCTGGATGAAGACTTCTGCCCCTCTGGAGGTCCTCTTCTGCCCAGATCGGATGAAGACTTCTGCCCCTCTGGAGGACCACTTGTGCCTGGCTGGGTGAAGACATCTAACGGTATGGTGATCTTCAAGGGGTTTGTGTAAGGTTTTATTAAGGGGGGATTGAGTGGGTTTTAGAGTAGGGTTGGGTGTGTGGGTGGTGGGTTTTAATGTTGGGGGGTATTGTATTTTTTTTACAGGTAAATGAGCTGATTACTTTGGGGAAATTTCCCACAAAAGGTCCTTTTAAGGGCTATTTGTAATTTAATATAGGGTAGGGATTTTTATTATTTTGGGGGGCTTTTTTATTTTATTAGGGGGATTAGATTAGGTGTAATTAGTTTAAAATTCTTGTAATTATTTTATTATTTTTTGTAATTTAGTGTTTGTTTGTTTTTGTACTTTAGTTTATTTTATTTAATTGTATTTAATTGTAGTTAGTTTAGGTAATTAATTTAATGATAGTGTAGTGTTAGGTGTAATTGTAACTTAGGTTAGGGTTTATTTTACAGGTAAATTTGTACTTTATTTAAAATAAATACAAAGTTGCCTGTAAAATAAAAATAAAACCTAAGCTAGCTACAATGTAACTATTAGTTATATTGTAGCTAGCTTAGTGTTTATTTTAAAGGTAAGTATTTAGTTTTAAATAGGAATAATTTATTTAATTGTAGTAATTTTATTTAGATTTATTTAAATTATATTTAAGTTAGGGGGGTGTTAGGGTTAGGGTTAGACTTAGATTTAGGGGCTAATAACTTTATTATAGTGGCGGCGACATTGGCGGCAGCAGATTAGGGGTTAATAAGTGTAGTTAGATTGCGGCGACATTGGGGAAGGCAGATTAGGGGTTAATAAATATAATGTAGGTGTCGGTGATGTTGGGGGCAGCAGATTAGGGGTTCATTAGTATAATGTAGGTGGCGGCGGTGTCCGGAGCGGCAGATTAGGAGTTAATAATATAAAGCAGGTGTCGGCGATGTTGAGGGCGGCAGATTAGGGGTTAATAAGTGTAAAATTAGGGGTGTTTAGACTTGAGGTTCATGTTAGGGTGTTAGGTGTAGACATAAATTTACTTTCCCCATGTAAATCAATGGGGCTGCGTTAGGAGCTGAACGCTGCTTTTTTGCAGGTGTTAGGTTTTTTTCCAGCCGATTCTGCCCCATTGATTCCTATCGGGAAATCGTGCACGAGCACGTTCAGCCGGCTCACCGTTACCGTAAGCAACGCTGGTATTACAGTGAGATGTGTAGCTAAATTCTGCTCTACGCTCACTTTTTTGTGGCTAACGCCGGGTTAAAAAAACCCTGTAATACCAGCGTTGTTTTAAGTGAGCGGTGAGAAAAAACTGTGCGTTAGCAACACACCCCTGTTACAGTAAAACTCGTAATTTAGGTGTGTGACTTTACATCTGTAATTTATAAAATATGTTGCTTATATTATATTTGTACAAAATACTGTGTATATTATACAATATATTTACATTTAATTATAAAGTTATACTTGATTCATAATTGTAAAATTATATTCCAAGCGATCTACACTTGCAGACTTATTTATATTAACACTTAAATAGCTTGCCCATTGGCTCACATATGGCAGCTCCCATTTACAAATATCCTTCTCAGCTTTAATTTGTTTTTTCTTTATTCAGTTATTAAGCCTAACACTACCCTAAATTGCTCATGGGCCTTTTAATGTTCTTAACCTGAGTTAAATAAACTACACAAAAAAATTGCTATAGGCACAATATAACAACGTGATGATTACAGACTCTGTGTATGTGTATTTTTAAACTAATCCCTCAAAGCTACATGGTTCCATTTCCTCAGTGGTTTATTACTATAATTAACAGTTTCCTTAAAGTGATGGTAAATCCAAGCGTTTAACAAACGTTAGGATTTGCCATTGCTAAAATTAAGTGGAGGTTAGGTAATCAAACATGTAAAAAAGGGTGCTAAACACACTCTTTCTGTGCCGTTGCACAGCGCTTAACTCATCGGCTCCGGCCGCCCACGGCACATCAATCTCCTACCAATGAGGTGCCACTTGCACTTCTAAACCTATAGCCGTGCGTGCATATAGTTGACACGCACGGCTATTGGTTCAGAGGTGCAAATGTCACCTCATTGAAGGAGATGGATGTGCTGTGAAAGGCCGGAGCCGCTCAGTTTAGCGCTGTGCAATGGCAAAGAAAGGATGACTTTAGCACCCTTTTTTACATGTTTGATCACTTAAAGACCATTTAATTTTTAGTGATGGTAAATTCTAGCGTTTGTTTTATGCTTGGATTTACCATCACTTTAAATTATTTTTGTTGGAGGCCATACGTTATGTTTTTTTGTTTTTTTTATAGCAATGGAGGAATCGAACTTAAAGTGTGTGTGTGTATATATATATATATATATATATATATATAAAACACACAAAAAATATGACACTTACTAGCAGGCATACAGCAATGTTTAAAAGCAAAAACTGGACAGGGAAAACATCCTAAGTCACTGTAAACTACACAACCTTGAATACTGAGTTTACAGTGACCTAGGATGTGTACCCTGTCCGGTCTGACAGTGCGGTTCATTCCTGTGTTATGTATGTATGGGAAATTACAAAAGTCTGGGTCCCCCTGGGAGGTTTCCAGTTGGTTTGTTTGAAAGCATGCATTGTGTGTGTGCAGGTTAGGGTCCCAGGAGGAGAGAGACCTTGACATGGTCCTGGGCTTAAACCGTTTGGTGACAAATGCAACTGACTCTCCCATTTTTGCTTTTAAACACTGCTGTGTGCCTGCTTGTGAGTGCCAGGTTTTCTTTGTGTTGTGTTGATAATTTTTGTAAGATTCCCTATGGGCCTGTCGCCCACGCAACGCAAAGGTTAACTGCCTGGGTTGCTGGGAACTGTACATCTGTCTTTTAATATTTATGGATGTGGAGTTTACAGTGACTTAAGATGTGTACCCTGTTCAGTCTGATAGTGCGGTCCATTCCTGTGTTGTGTGTGTGTATATATATATATATATATATATATATATAAATAACATAAATACTTAATTTTACAAATTGAATTGCCTTTTGAATGAAAATCTATCTATCTAATATTATTTGTATATTTTATGAGACAGCAATATGTTTGACTTTGGAGTACTGCTGTATTTTGTGACTTTAAAAACTGTGTGCCACATTACAAGTGGAGTGGTATAATGCTTCCACTCACGCACTAACTTTGCTAGAAGTAAGCTTTTTGTGCGCTTCGGGTAGCACTCATATTACAAGTTGAAAGTAAAACGTTTTCACTTGCACGCTAACCAAATGAGCAGAAAAAGCCGAACTTATGATATTGCGATCACATTAACGTATTCCCCCATAGAAGTCAATGGAGCAAGAAAAGTGGGGGAAAAATAAAACACCCTACTCGCGTGCAAAAAAATAGGAATATTTCTCATTGCAATATTCTTCACATAACATAATAGGTTCTATCTATTCATAAATACATATTTAAACATGTATCTGATGGTATTTTGGTGAGTGAGAGTGAGAGAGTGAGAGAGAGAGAGAGAGAGAGAGAGAGAGAGAGAGACAAGGGGTTTAGCTCTATTATTCTGCAAATTGCTTGATTGGTCTAGGGCCATCTGTTTGTGTTATACTTATTTGCTTTACACTCTGTTATCTAAACTGAACCATATTTTATTTTGTTCCCACAGACTAAAACTGGTATTGCACAATTGTATAACGGAGGTTCAGAGAATGCATGTGATGTACGCCTCCGACTTACAAAGGAAGAATTAACAATACAAAAGCAAGACGTTGTCTGTGTGACTGGAAGTGACCAAGGTACAAATGTAAGTGCTTCAGCTTATAAATACAGGAACTTTTCATATATTACCTATAACCACATGTGTCCAGAATAGCTTTATTGACTTTCCATAGTTCAACAATGTTTCCAGTATTATACATATTGTATATACATATGAGAATAAAAAGTGCAGGAGAAATAAATACTAAAATTTAATATGTTATCATGAACAATAATAATAATGAGAAGGCCAGTCTTTACTCTTCCTGATTCTAATCTTGTTGTGAATCTAAGCCCTTATCTAATTAAAGGACCATTAGATATGGTAGAATAGTCAACAAGTTTTATTATTGTTGAATAGTCAACAATAATAAAAAGACAAAGCAAAAAAGTTTAGTATGAATTTCAAATGAGTCTTTTATTTTTTTCTGAAAAATTTCAAAGTTAGTTGAATTTTCTTTCTCCTGACAGCCATCAACCAATCACAAAATGCATATACGTATACTGTGAATTCTTGCACATGCTCAGTAGGAGCTTGTGCTGCAGAAAGGGTGCAAATAAAAAGATTCTGGAAGTGAATTGGAACGTTGTTTACAAATGTGTGCTGTTTCTGAATTATGAAAGTTTAATTTTGGCTCTAGTGTTCCAAATACCATTACATATGTAATCCCTAAAGCTACCTAAATCTCCCCTGACCCATATGACTCTAAACCTTCAGAATGCCCTAAGATTAATAAGGATATGGATCTTCTCACTAGAATACTTTCTAACCTTTTTTTTTTTTTTTTATATTTTTTTTTATTGATTTCACATGCCAAAACCAATTCAACAAAAATTCTTACAGCATTTTGTAATAAATATATCATATCTTCTGATAATTCAAGAGAAAACAAAATAGATACCTATATAATTATAGGTTACATCATGAAAGCATACCAGGTCCTTGTGGGGGTCATATATGTACAGGAAAAAGAAGAAAACCAGACCATGTCTCAATTGACTTACAAGAATAAGTATGGAAAAAAAATAAAAAATACTCTCAATGTAATAATACAATACTTAATCGAGATGAAGAGAAACACTTTTCCCTTTAACTATCAGCTCAAGGATTCTCCCCTTGACCTAGCCTATCGTCCGAATTATCAAACATTCCAAGCTGAGATATATCCAAGACTTGAGGACATTTCATTCATCATTCTATAGACACCACATCCACGACAAGCATACAAAATGAGTAAATAACAATGAACAAAAAAAAAACAAAAAGAAAAAAAAGAAGAAAAAAACAAACAAAAAAAAAAACACAAAACACATATACCCCTCTCCCCCCGCCTCCACTGATGTCACTACTTCTTCGATGCCGGTCGACCACCACCCAGGGTTATGACCTGCTAAGATGTTTTGAAGGATGAAAGTAGAGTTGCTTATTGGCTTAACTATTTGAATTTGGGTTTTATTCGGGAGTGATTTGATTACTCCCTCCCATTTAGAGAAAAATGCCTGTACCTGATCACTATTTGTGATTGAAATATTATATTGTTCCAAGGTTATTTGAATAATTACTGCTTTCTTAAATTCTCTAAATTTGGGCGCATGTGTCACTTTCCAGTTCCTGAAAATGAGATTTCAAGCTAGTATCAGTATAGTATTTAACAATTTATAATCCTTACATCTCGTTGAATATCTAACTAGAAAGAGAATGTCTCGAGAGGTTATGGTGAATGTAGGATTAACTGTCTGTTTGATCCAAAAGGATATTTTACCCCAGAATTGGAATATCTTAGGGCATAACCATAAACAATGCAAAATATCTGCGTTCTCTTTACTGCATCTTGTACATAAATGGACATTCTTAGACCAGATAGATATTTTACCAGGAGTAATATATACATTGTATAAAATTTTTAGGTGTGACTCGCGCCAGGCTGTAGGTACCCAAGAATCATTAATTATTTGAAGGCTTCCCTGTATATCGGATACATCTAAATCTGGAAAAAAATTTAGCCACATTAACTGTATGTACGTGATTTGTCTTGCTTTATTATTAGAATTCAGAATTTTATAGAAAGTAGAGATGGAGAATCTACCCGCTTGAAATATTTTTATCCCAGTTGCTAATGGGCCCATCGACCAATTTGGTTTAAATTCTTTTTGAAGATTTGCTACATAATATCGGATCTGTAGATAAGCAAAAAAATCTTTGCTTTGTATGTCATACTTAGAACAAATAGAGCCAAATGAGTCAATTGTACTGTCTGCTAACAGCAGCTGTTTGACATAATTTAGCCCCTTTCCCCCCCACCTCTGAAACACTTGAGAGTCATATCCTGGTTGGAACTCAGGGTTCCCTTGAATTGGTAGGAATTCAGTTGCATTTGGATTAACCTGAATTTCAGAGCAGTATTTTTGCCATGCCCAGACTACGTTCTTAAATGTCAAAAGATTATCAACATTGCCGGGCAACTTTTTAATTGGACAATGTAGCAAAGCCTTCAAATTAAATAGAGCCGTAATACTTGACTCACACTGATAAAAAGTAAAATATTGTTTCTCAGAAATCCAATCGATAGCATACTTAAGTAGAGAAACCCAGTTATAATATTGAATATTGGGGAATGCTAAACCTCCTGCCATTTTGTCATTCATTAATCTTACCAGGGCAATCCGTGGTTTTGCCCCTTTCCATATAAATTTAGAAGCTATTTGATTAAATTTCAATACGTCCTTATTTTTAAGCCTAAGAGGGATATTCTGTATGAGATATAACAATTTAGGAAATACTATTGTTTTAATCAACATAATACGTGGTATCGATGATATTGGGAGATTAATCCAGCTTTCTAATTGATTTTGTATTATCTTCAGACAACTTGTTATATTTATATCATACCATTCAAGTGGGTTATTACTTAAGACTATGCCTAGATAATTTAAATATTTAGTTTCTTTAAAGGGATGTCTGATACTGTTTTTAACTGGTTTTGATATCCATAATAATTCGGATTTAGTGAAATTAATTTTATAACCGGATACTGAACTAAAAAGTTGCATAATAGATGTAAATTTCGGCAAGTTAACTTCTAGATTATTCAAAAAGACTAGTAGGTCGTCTGCATATAATGAAAGAGTGAATTTATATTCCCCTATACTGATACCCTCTAATTGATCCCGTAGCATAATAGCCAATGGTTCAAGTGAGATATTGAAAAGTAGAGGGGATAATGGACATCCCTGCCTTGTTCCTCTATGCAGCGGAAATGGGTCTGTAGCTACATTATTTATAACTAAAGCAGAGACTGGATTACTATATATTGACTGAATAAAATTGCTAAAATATCCTCTGAACCCAAACTTCCCTATTGTCGTGAATAGGTGACTCCAACTTATGTAGTCAAACGCTTTCTCTGCATCCAGAGCTATTATAGCAGCATCAGACCCTTTCCTACATTTCCCTTGTGACTTATTCCAAAAGTAATCCAGGATAATCATTGTTTTCCTTGGATTCTTGATTGGGCTTCTCCCTTGCATAAAACCCACCTGGTTCTCATGTATAATGCTTTGGAGAATTGGCTGTAATCTATTGGCTATAATTGATGTTAGGAATTTGTAATCAGAATTAAGGAGCGATATAGGTCTATACGAATCTACCAGTTCTGGATCCTTTTTTTTCTTAAGGATAAGCACAACATTAGAAGCAGTAAAATATTTAGAACATCCTATTTCTGAACTATAATATTTATTAAATAATCTACATAATGTTGGAGTCACCTCCTCCTGTAAGATTCTGTAGAACTCGACAGGGAGACAGTCTGATCCAGCAGCCTTATTAAGTCTGGCTTGTTGGATAGCCAAATTTATTTCTTGTTCTGTGATGGCTGTATTTAAATTTTGGAGATCTTCTTGTGAGATCCTAGGTAGGATTAGTTTGGACCAGAGCGCATCCCTGTGCAGATCATGACAGGGTTCTGCTTTATAAATCCCCTGAAAGTGGTTATAAAAAGCTTTTTTGATTTCTTCTGTCTGGATATATCTATTCCCATTCTGTCTAATAGCAACAATTAAGTTGCTGTCTTTCAGTTTAGAGATTCTAGCCAGATATTTAGCCGCTCATCCTGTAAACCCTCTATATAGAGCTTTTTGCTTTAACCCTTCTTGCATAGCTTTTTGTTTTAAAAAAATGTCCCATTGGGTTTTAGCATTACTACATCTGCTCCAGTTTCCCCTAGATCTAGAAGAAATATAGGCATTGTACTTACTTCTAACTGTGTTGGAAAGTTGTATTTCTTTTTGCTTAGTTTTTTTTTTAAGTCTACATAAATATGCTTTAATATGTCCTCTGAGTACAGCTTTAGCTGCTTCCCAATATGTTTCTGTTTTGTCTATGTAGCCTCTATTAAAATTATGATATTCTATCCATTTATGCTTTAAAAAATTCTGGAACTGACTATCTGAGACTAAATAATTAGGAAAAAATATTCTATTATTACCTCCTTTTTTAAATGCATTAGAACCAAATTCAAGTGAAATAATTGCATGATCTGACAAGAGAATATCTTTAATATCAGTCTTACACTCCAGCCCCATTAGGGCCTCTGAGATCAGAAATAAGTCTATTCTAGAGAGACACTGGTGACTTGAGGACATACAAGTATATCCCCTAGTATCAGGATGCTGGAGCCTCCAAATATCTTTTACCCCCAATTGGGAACAACATTTTTGAAAAATCTGTGTTTTTCTATCCATTCTATATATATCCTTCCTTCCAGCTCTATCTAGATTAGGAGAGGGGGTACGATTTAAATCCCCAACTATTATTAGATTTTGTCCGATATACTCTAATAACTTCTCAGTGAGTCCATTCCAGAATTGGCCATCTACTATATTAGGCCCATAGACATTACAAATTATATAGGGAATAAAATTAATTTTTAATTTGAGAATTTGGAATCTCCCTCCCCTGTCCTCTTCTAAACCTATGATCTCATAATCCAGATGTTTACTGATCAGGATTGCTATTCCTTTCTTCCTATTTTCCCCGGGGATAGCAATGACCTCTCCCACCCACTTCGTTTTTAATTTCATTATTTCTGAATCTTTTAAATGAATTTCCTGGAGCATTACCAGGTCAGGTTTATGTAGGCCTAATTGCTTGATAATAGCTTTTCTCTTTCTTGGCGAGGTTATCCCGCCAACATTCCAGGACAGGAGGTTTAGCGCTTTCATATTAGACTCTTTACAGTGATAACACTAATCCTAAAGGGTCTAGAAACCATGGTTCGGGGGAGGACAGAGGAGAGGAACAAAAGGTAGCAAAGGGCAATAGAGGAGAAGAGAAAAGAAAAAAAAAAAAAGGAAAAAAAAAAACACAAGACAAAATAAAACAAAACCAAGCAAGACAAAGCAAGACAAGACGGGACAAAAAAAACAAAAAAAAACAAAAAAAAAAACCTATACTTACATCCATCCATCCTGCACACACACATCTATTCATTCTCTTGAGATCCATATATACTAATTTGAAATATCTTTAACACCAGATTTATGATTCTTTGTTCATTGTATGCCCTGCTCCTTGCAGAAAGCCTGTGCCTCACTGATGGTATCGAGTACCACCTGCGTACCATCCATTATTATTATTAGCTTAGCAGGATATATCATCCTCACATTATAATCTGCTTTTAATAACTTAGAACAGTAGGGCGACATCTCTTTACGTTTTGCCACCGTCTCACTGGAGAAATCCTGGAAGATTAAAACTTTGGATTGCTCTATCATGAGAGGATAGACTTCCCTATATTGCCTAAGGAAATGTACCTTATCTTGAAAATGTAAGAACTTGACAATTATAGGTCTGGTAGAAGTATTATCTTTTCTCGCCTGGCGAGCTACACCTGTTCTGTGTACCCTTTCTATATGGATTGGTGTGTCAGTATTAATTCCAAGACTCAGGGGGGAGAGTGACCGTGACGAAGTGCACCTGTTCTGTGTACCCTTTCTATATGGATTGGTGTGTCAGTATTAATTCCAAGACTCAGGGGGAGAGTGACCTTGACGAAGTGCATCAGGTCCGTGTAGTTACTATCATCTGGAAGACTGATAATTCTCAGGTTATTACGCCTGGATCGGTCTTCCAGGTCCTCCACCCTACTTTGTAGTTTGTCAAGTCTCTTATTATATTCGAGATTAGTAGGTTCAATTATGTTAATTTTGTCTTCAATGTCTGAGATTCTAGTTTCTACCTCAAGAAGTCTTGTGGAGAATTGCCTAACTTCATATGTGAGACTGTTTATGTCTTGCTTAATTTCCATTTTCATGTCATTTAGTTGTGGAGTGATTGTCTTAGTAATCTGACTTAAAAGTTCCTGCATGTCAAACTGCATTTCAGCTTGTGATTGTGATGTTTCTAGTATCTGTTTCGCCATTCTTTTTTCTCTCTGCTTAACAGGCATATTAGAGGGAGAATTCTTGGCTGATAATATAAATTTATCCATATACTTGAGATTTTAGGAGCCCTACTATATGGCCACTAGTGCTTACTGTGGTCACCTCAAATATTGTGTATATTGAATCCGTGTATTAAGTGAAGCTAGATATGGTCCCCTCAGAAGCGGGACAAAATGTTGGCAAAAAATCTCAGAGAAAACAAAAAACAAAAACAAAGATAGAGAAAGCCAAATAAGGGAGAAAGAGGAAAAAAGAGAGAAAAAATAGCAATGCAGCGTGATAGTGATTATGTGAAATGAGCCCCACAAAGCTCAGCATGTAGTGAGGAGGAAGAAAGAGAGAGAAAACAAAGAAGAAAAACAAGAAGAGAGAAAGAGTGAGGATAGGAAAAAAAGGCAGTGAAAAATAGGAGCGGCCTATATAGAGGGTGTAATCCAATACTTTATATACTTAGTACCTCAGAAGGCTTTTCACATTAATAAATTTTGTAGAAAGAAGAATTATATATGTGAATTTAAGTCAATTTTGAATTAGAGAGCAGATACACATTCCCCATGAATTATTTTAAAAACCGTGAGAGTTCTTGCAAATATATTATCTCAACCAATACAGATGCAAATTTCCCTGACTATATCAGCCCTTTATCTCTCTTAGTTAATTCTTATAATCAACATAATTCCAGCATGCATATATATTAGAATAACTTTGATCTTTTGGATTGAATTCAGAGCTTAAAGGGTACGATATAGCAACAACCGATAGGTCTGTTTAGTGGATATATGCACTAATACCTCAGTTCCTCTTAAAAATATCTTGTATCCATATTACAAGACAAAAGAGGGAGATACCAAACACTGAGAGGACAAAAAAGAGCCCCCAGCAGATATCCACAAAGCAGCCGATATCCTCAAAACAGCAGGACAGCAAAAAACAAAACAGATAATAAACGGGAAGAAATATTGCCCTCAATCTTCAGCTTATAGAATGCTGCTATAACAACTTAACTCCCTAGGTATAGAGTTTTTTAAATATACTATATCAACAAATGAATTAGTAAGATAAACCATATATTTAAATAACCCATTGTCCATATAAGAATGTCTGTAAAGAAGGACACTCTGAGTCTTTGCTTATACAGATAGGGGTATAGAAAATGAAAGAGGGAGAGACGCCAATACTGTACTTTATCTCGGCATCGTTTTCAGCGCCTCGACTCCCTCTATTATCACCATCTGATGGAGGGTCCTGCTTTGAAAGTCCCTTCCCTCCTACAACCGACAGAGAAACACTGTACTCCCACCTCCCAGCAACCTTATTCCAGAGAGAATCTTCTGATGCCGCTCCACGACAAGAAACAGCGTTGCTGTACGCTCCGCTAACACCCGTCAGCGTGCTTCTGTGCGTGACCCACGTGCAGCGGACTTCCCGTACTTGGAATTCCGACCTCTGGATCAGCCTTTGCCTGCCGGACAGCGAGTACCTCCGTACCAGATCTTCTCTTCGATTCCAGACCCCGCAGCAAGCACCTCACTCAGCCTCAGCCCCGGCCCGCAGAATGAGGCATTCACGAGAGCGCTACCAGCACAGTTACCTCCAGGGGTCAAGAAGCTATGAGCCAGCAGGAATACGCCTCAGCCCTCGCTCGCCAGGGAGCACCCAGAGTTCCTACCGCCCGCTATGAGACAGGTATGTTCTTTGTCAATTGACCACAGTGCTCACCAGGGAGCGGTCAGTTGCTTAATCAGCAGTGTAAAGCCATATCCCATGCGTTTTTTTGTTTTTTTTTTAAATTGGGTGATAGAGTGACCGTGTTTTGCCTTCCTTCTTAGAGAGGTCGTGTTTAAACAAGAGGCTACAGTTCTTCACACTGCTATAGCTTTGAATCGGTCAGCTTATAACATAGGAAGCAGCAGCGAAAATACAGGGGAAGCCAGCTTTCTGCAACCTTTGCGCTTGCTCTTTAACTGTCTGTAGAAGACACCTGTACCTCCTGATGTTACTTGAGCTGTTAATTGAGACACTTCCAGCAAAACTTGTTACATTTTATCAGGAAAGTTCTTAAGAGACTTTGTAACAAGTTGCTTCAGCCATGAAGCCAGTAGATGCCTGTGATAGACTTCCCCTCCAGGGACCAGGTGATCCTATGCCCGGACCAGCAGCATTCTCGGTCAAGGGACGCTTGGAGGTGAGGGTTGTTGGTTAGAGCACAGACCAGGTGCACAGCGTGCAACACCTTGCTTGCTCCTCCCCTCAACCGGAAGTCTCACTTTCTAACCTTTTTTAAATTAATTATATACATCCATTCCCCATTGTATTACTATTTGAATGCATTTAACTCCCCCAAACAAATAATTTGCTCTCTCCAACACACCCAATCACATCCCACCACCTAAAGGCTTTCTCTAAATAAATAACCTCAGCCATAGCATCCATGTCAATTAATAAACACATAATCCAACCAGAATATCCTGCCAATAGGACCTCCTGACCCAATGCAAAGTAGACTTAAAAAATGTAAGACCTAGGATCCATACCCTTCTTATATTAAAACTGTTACCAGCTCTGATTTTTCCTTCTTTGATGCAATATATTTTAGATCAGTAGTTTTTTACATCATAAAGCAGCATGAGAGGTAAAGCCGAGAATGGTTACACATACTTGAAAATAGAAAATAAAGCATCACCAAGCAGTGGTTTGACACATGGAGACTCACTCAGTTTAAGAGCAAAGGAAGCACATCGCATTCCTACCTTAGTAATGAGATAGGGCTACATTTGTCATACGTCGGGCGGACTATCGCGAGTCATGAAGATTTCTGTGATTGGCTGCATGTTAGCAATATTTCAAATGACAGTAGAATCACTATGGCCACATTCTCTCTACCTCACATTATGTCTGTCCCAATTAGGTAACTACAATACTACTTTTAGCTCTCGGCAACTTCGGTAGCTTATGGCTCCATTTTTAATGGCTCAATGAAAACAAGCCCTTTGTTGGATGTCTAGATCTATATTATTTTTTGGGAGTTTTCCAGATATGTTTAAAACGTATCCTTATATGACACTGGTGTCTAACAAACTCCAGATGGAATGAATATTCTAGGGCATTGTACCTTTCATTTATATATCTTCTGACTAAGGGTGTTGCAAATGTCCTAAAACAAATATGAATCACCATTCTCATTTGAATTCCTAAGATATTGTGCAAAAAATCACACTCAGCTTGGTTGACTTTTGCCTTTAATTTCTGCAGTATTTTTAGCAATCAGCTGCTAATGCATGTATGCAATGTTTTTTGTTATTGACATAAATACACAATTATTCCTGTTAGTGGCATTTTCAAATGGTTTTCATTGACATATAAAGCAACCTTGCAACTTTTTAAGGCCTTAATGGAATGTTGTTCTTAGTTCTACTGGAAATGACTGCATCATTAAAAAAGGAACTCAGATTTTTTTCCTGTTTTCTTTCCTGTTCCTCTTAATGAGGTACAGGGCAGGCAAGCTGAACTGGAAAAAAGGTCAAGCTCTATTTTTATTTAATAAATATGATTATTTTACACATACGTACATGCAAACACATACTCGTTCATCACACATACCCGTATACACAGCATAAAAGTGCAAAAACATATACATACACACTTTCTTTTTAAAAAAAAAACACAAATAATATTTATTATGTGGTATTTTTATTGGATTGAGGTATAAGAGATGAGAGGGGGAATTAAGTAAGGGTGGAAAGGTACCTACCTGTACAGATAGAGGGGGAAAGAGATGATGAGAGAGGCAGTTAGATTTCGAGTGAGAGGGTCAGTGGATGCAGAGATGGGAAGGGACAATGCGGGTGAGTGATTGTGAGAGAAGGAAGGAATAGATCTGAAAATAAGGGGAAGAGAGAGAGGGGATGTGTCACAGGATAATGTGTGGTGAGAATAGTGTCAGTAATGGCTCAGAGAAGAAGTTGAGAAGAGAAATGAGTGTGACTGTGAAGAATGGGTCTAAGGATTGGGTGAGGTGATAAAGGAGTATGAGTGTAAGGAGTGTGTGCAGAGAAAGAGTAGTGTTAGGGGAAGTTAGTGAAAAGAAGGGCAAGTGAATGGAGTAATGGAAGCGTGGAGAAATTACTAGTAAAGAAGCCAGCAAAAAAAGACAATCCAAATAAATATATACACCTAAGCTCTATGATAAAGATAGTGGTCCTAGATCACAGAGAAGAGCCCCCATACAAGAAACCCTACCTATAGGCTCATAGCTGTGAGTGACACTGAAGCAAATATAATTGTTAGTCAACATGTACATACATCATTTTCTGAGTTAAACCATATAAAGGATTATTATCACAAGATAATGTTTCCCCACAAAAAAAAAACCAGGGTAAATAAACGTTTTATTAATTTGTAATGAAACTAACAGCAAGGATAAATCATGGCATGACTCATGTAAATTTCAAGGTTTTATTTTGCAGACAAGATATATTTAACTTTGCTCATAACAACAAGCTGGGTCCCATTTACCTCTATTTCCATTAGTGACACAGTCACTAAAACTAGCTGGGCCCTCTTAAAGGATCAGACCCTGCCAAAAGAGAATCCGTCCCACTTCTCATTTTTGCACTGGTTCAGCCCTTGTAAATGTTTAGGATTTGTGGAGGTGAGCTCAAATGCAGGTATACATTTCAGCAAGACAAGAATACAATAAAATTCAAACCTCAAGCCAGTTGTAACGTTAGAGAACTGGCACAGATAAATACAAGACAGATGTGGTACATAAGGCAGGATGCTGGGCCAGATATTAAATACCAGGCAGGATGCTAGGACACCAGGCACTAGACAACAATGGAGAGTGCAGAAGAAAAAATCGAAAACCTATCACTGGCATGTTAACCCGACAGGATTTATTCAATCTCAAAGCACGTTTTTGAAATATTTAATATAAAATATTTAAAAAATATTATTATTATTATTAGTAAAATGTGTTATACATATTGTATTTAGAATTATTTACAGTATGTCTAATTATTTTTAATAATTATTATTATTCTTTTAATATTTCAATAACACACATTGACCTGAACACCACTTTTTATTATTAAATAAATAAATAAATAAATATATATATATATATATATATATATATATATATATATATAAAAATAAGAATTACATTATCCTGTAAGTGAAGAACATTGGAATGTTAAAATGTTAAATATGTACAGTACACATATACAGTAAAACACAGAAATACTTTAACATCTATACACACACACACGCACACACAGATATATATATATATATATATATATATATATATACATACACATATTTAGACATGCGTATGTATGATGTATGTATATATATGGTAAAGCCCTTTGCAACACTTTTTTTCCTAACACCTTATACCATATATCTTTGGACCCTTATTTATTAATGTATTCATTTGTTTAACTAAATTTTATCAGATAGTGTTTATATGAGTGTAACTGTAATTTTACATGTATTTATGTTGTGTTTAATTCAACTTTTTTTATTCCCCTATCCTTTATGGAAGCTCTGAAATTGCGCTAACCTGATGAACGTAAATTGTGATGCGCTCATGTGAATAGGTTTACTTTCAACTCGTAATACACTTACTATTTCCGTTGTGCGCAAGAAACTGTGAAAAACCTGAAATCGCTTGCATGCTATAGTTAGCGCACCACTCATAATCTAGCCCTTATAGTTGTGTACTTTTGGTTAATGGTTTACTTACTTTGTTGTGTTCTACTATTTTTTGTATTTATTTACTGTGGAGGGGTTAGGTTGCGATGCGGGTTATGATGCTTAAAGGGTTTATATGTGGAGGAGTTAGGTTGCCTGGCAGGATATGTCACTTTAGGGGTTAATAGTATAGAGGGGTTCGTTTGCGGTTTCGGTTTTGCCGTTTATGAGGTTAACAGTGAAGAGTGGTTAGGTTTCGGTGGGGTTATGTTGCTTTAGAGCAGAGCTTTCCAAACTTTTCATGTTGGTGACACACTTTTTAGACCTACATAATTTTGCAACACAGTAATTCAGTTGTACTAGCAAACAGGAGGTTAAACTAACTTGTTTTAAGAGATACAGACACATAAATGATATAAGAACAAAATATATTTACAAGTTACAGTAATTATGTGCAATAATTAAAAAAAAGTTTAATAACACCAATAGCTACTTACTATTTTAATGGTCTGTATGAGGTTGATGGGATGAACACAGTTTCTGAATATTTGGTGGAATATTAGATAAAGACACTCACATTTCATCATCAAGCATTTTTAAGCTTCCACTTCCTATCCATATATCAAGAGCAGGAGCAGCAATACACTACTGGGAGCTAGCTGCAAAAAAAAAAAACACTGCTGCCCTCAGAGCTCTGCGGGTCCAACTAACTACTGCCCGTTCTGCAAACACACTGCTGTCACACTCACTGACTACACGTGCAGTCACGAACCAATTGAGGGGACTACATGTACAGTCAGGAGCCAATGTGCCGCCAAAGTCCCAATAGTTTCAGTTCCCACTGAGCTGCGCCAATAGGTTAAGATGATCTGTGACCCACTAGGTATCAATCACGTGTCAACCATGTGATATGCGTAGTAGGCAGGCGGAATGTAGGAAACCAAAAAAAAAAAAAAAAAATTTAAATTAAAAGAAATTAGTGTCTAAGCAGGGACACAGGGACACACCTACACACTGTTGCTGACACACTAATTTGTCACAGGTGAGTGCAGAATTATAGCGCTAATAACCAAAGTAGACCTAGGCCACTCTAAGAACAATCACCCCTAGATTGTCACAAGTATACAAAAATAGAAAAAATAAGAGGGCGCTGAAGCTAAGATCCCACCACACTTAGTTAAAATATTAAAGACAATGGTTGAAAAATAAATCACTTTACTTAACATATAATCATATAATACAAGATAAAGATACTTTACTTAACATATAATCATATAATACAAGATAAAGATAAAAGGACAAGAGAAAAAAAGGGGACGTCTCCCTTAATAAAATATGAAATAAAATAAATTGAATTGCCACCTTTAAAAGATAAAATGTGTGCTAGAGTTAGTAAAAATATTTACTTATATTCAATGAGCGTTATTCATCCACTGATGATGGCTACAATTTAATGAGTAGCTGCTCTTTGGAAACAATGTTCATTATATGAGCCGATCAGAGAGGAAGACTTGTTGCTGTCCATAAAACAGTTATAACATAGAAAAATTGTATTATTATTCCTTGTGTGACTCTCTATGTTATAGTTCAAACAGTCAGAATACACACCTTGAAGTAAAGATGATTAGCGATCTTTTATAAAAACTCACACTTTCGGATGTATAGCAGATAAGCGATTTCCTCCAATGTTGTTTTGTTTTTTTCACTTGCTGGAGCTGAACCAGGTCAGCGTGTGTGGAAACTGCTTGTCAGTGCAATGTGCTTAGCTGTTTGTTTCCGAAGGTGAGAAATGAAATCCACAGACCCGCACTTAGCGTGAATCACGCGCGGGTTAAAAATTCTTCTAGGTACCTAGATAAGAGATAAGATAACAGTCCTTTGTGGGGAACAACTGGAGATCAGTCTACGCGTTTCGCCCGTTAACAGGGCTTTATCAAGATGCCGGTATGTTCCCGGGACAGAGTTTAAATATTCGTCAAAGTGTGCTGATTGGTGTGACGCTTTCCAGAAAAAGGTGGAATTTTATCCCAACTTCTAATGATTTTGCTTAAGGTGGTATATTTAGTTAAGACCAGACGATCATACTTGCTTTCCAGAAATTAGTGTTGAGGCTTGTAGAGGTACGATGTTATTAGGTGAAGTATTTTTTGCGCTCAATGAAATATAAATTTGTAATAAATTAGAAATAAAGGTGGCAAAACCTTAGGTGGTCTTACATATTAAATGGAAAAAATAAAAAAAATTTAAATTAATTTAAGTAGTATATAAAATCAGACAGACATTTATATAATTTCATTGATTCTAAAAATTCAATGTGTTCTAATTAAAGAGTTAGAAATATAGAAAATGGAAAATTGAAAATGACAATAGTATAAAAATTAATTTTAATTCTATTTCAGTTTTTGTTCAGTACTCGTTAGGAAATCTATTCCTAAATAAATTGGGCTAAACTCATAGAAAGATTGAAACCGTAGGTTTTTTATATATACTGTCAAGGATACCTAACATAGTTTTTTATCTATTGCATTATATTAGAATTGGTTTAAAAAAATTTTGATACATAATTTGTGGTAATATTATCATAAAACTAAGGTGGGGGTTTTTATTATTATATTAGAGTTCAAATTGGTACATTTTAAAAAATTATTTTGTTAAATTTTGACACCTAGAAAGGGGGACAGGTCTATTTCAGAATTAAGGCCTCGGGGGAAGAGGGTATCGAATTTATAGATTAGTTCCGCTTCTTTTTTTAGTAGCTTACTTACAAAGTCACCCCCTCTCCAATCACCTCTGACCTTACATATTCCCCAGAATTTTAAATCCTGTATTTTATTTTTGTGTATCTCTCTGAAGTGTTTGTATAGATGAGTGTCTAGATTCCCCTTTTCAATATTGCAGAGATGTTCTCTGATCCTATCACGTAAAAATCTAGTTGTTTCTCCAATATAAAAAAGATCACATGAACATTTTAAAATATATATGATGCCTTTATTTGAACATCTGATTGTGTCTTTGATTTTAAAATTTTCGTTTGTACCTGTTATCTGGATGGAGCTAATTTTGCTGCTATATTTACACGCCCTACATGAGATGCAGGGGAAAAAACCTTTCAGGTTATTACCTCTAAGATCTTGATCTATCATATTGGTGTTTTCTTTTTGTAAAACACTAGGAGCAAGGATTTGTTTTAAATTCCTGGCTTTCCTAAAGATGATTTTTGGTTTATATGCTAAATGGTCTCCTATCAAGGGATCTTTTTTAACTATATGCCAATGTTTTGTAATTATTTTCCGTAATGCTTGGTGGTCATCGTTATAGTTTGTAATTAATGCTACATCATATTCATTTTTATTATCTCTTATGTCCAATGTGTTTTTCTCTTTATATTGTAAGAGAGAATTTCGTTCAGTGGTCCTAGCTCTTGTCATAGCTCCTTCTAATTCTTGTTCACTGTAACCTCTTTCATGAAATCTTTGTTGAAGAATATTTACTTGGGTTTCGAAGTCTATTAACCTTGAAGAATTTTTCTTAATTCTAAGGTACTGGCCTATAGGTATGTTATCTTTCCATCTCTCATGATGGCAGCTCTTTTTGTGAACATACCCATTACAATCTACTTGTTTAAAGAACGTCCTGGTAGCTAGACTACTTTCATCTGCAAATATTTCTAAATCTAAAAAGGAAATGGAAGTCTTACTGTATTGATAGGTGAAATGGAGATTTCATTATTATTCATTATTTGGAAGAACAATTTTAAATTTTCCTCAGAACCCTTCCATATAATTAGTATATCATCTATATACCTCTTGAAGAGCACGAGGTCCGCGCCAAAATCATGTGATCTAAGGAAATTTTCTTCCCAGTCTCCCATGAATAAATTAGCATAACTTGGCGCGAACCTCGTGCCCATCGCGGTACCCTCTAATTGAAGATAATATTTTCCATTGAACTCAAAATAATTATTTTCTAATATAAATTTTATTCCCTTTAAAATAAACTGTCTAAGATGTATATCTATGTCTTTGTCTAATTCAAGGGTATTTTCAATGGCCTTAAGGCCCTGTTCATGGTCAATAATTGTGTAAAGGGATGTAACATCACTAGTGGCAAGTATATAATTGTTTTCCCATTTGATTTTTTCTACTAATTGTAGTACTTGAGTAGAATCTTTAAGGTAGGTTTTTAAATTTTTCACATATTTCTGAAGAAAAATGTCCACATATCTGGAAAGGTTGGATGTTATAGAACCTATTCCAGATATAATGGGTCTCCCCGGAGGATTAGTAAGATCTTTATGAATTTTCGGGAGGAAGTAAAAGATGGGGGTTCTGGGAAACTCAGGATATAAATAGTTGAATTCATTATCATTAATAATGCCCCCATCTTTTCCTTCCTCCAAAATACATAATAGACTTTTTTTGATTTTTTTAATCGGATTTAATTCTAGTATTTTATACGTCTTAGGATCATTCAGTATTCTATTTGCTTCTGCGATATAGTTTGTTCTATTCATAATGACAACCCCCCCACCCTTATCAGCTGGTTTTATGATCACATCTTTGTTCTTTTGTAGTTTGTCTATGATCTCTTTATCTTTTTTTGATAGGTTAAAATTGGGTTTCGTTTTTTTGGGATTGAAATCTTTTAGATCTTGTAGGACCATTTTTTCAAAGGTTTCTATGTTAGACCCTTTAGCATATGAGGGGTAGAATTTAGAAGTGGGTCTGAGATTGGTATAAATTCTCTTACCATCATTTGTTATTATATTTTTAGGAAATTTTGATGGATTTACCTGTCTTTCTATGGGATTTTTCAAAAAATAGCGTTTAAGCGTCAATTTTCTGGTGAATTGTTTTATATGAATGTGAGTGTTGAATTTATTCAAGTTCGTGGTGGGGGCAAACGATAAACCTAATGCCAATATCCTTTTTTCGTCATTATCTAATTCTTTATTACTCAAATTGAAAATGCCCGTGTTATCGGTTATTATCTCACTCTCTTTGCCTCTCCTTCTATTCTTTCCTCCTCTTTGTCCTCTAGTTGTCTTTTTTTTAAATTTAGTGGGGTGTATATTCTCTCTCTCTTGTCTAGAGCTGTAAGACTCCTTGAGGTGCCCTCCCTCGGAGGGCTGTAACCTAAAAAAATGGGAGACTGGGAAGAAAATTTCCTTAGATCACATGATTTTGGCGCGGACCTCGTGCTCTTCAAGAGGTATATAGATGATATACTAATTATATGGAAGGGTTCTGAGGAAAATTTAAAATTGTTCTTCCAAATAATGAATAATAATGATAAAAATCTCCATTTCACCTATCAATACAGTAAGACTTCCATTTCCTTTTTAGATTTAGAAATATTTGCAGATGAAAGTAGTCTAGCTACCAGGACGTTCTTTAAACAAGTAGATTGTAATGGGTATGTTCACAAAAAGAGCTGCCATCATGAGAGATGGAAAGATAACATACCTATAGGCCAGTACCTTAGAATTAAGAAAAATTGTTCAAGGTTAATAGACTTCAAAACCCAAGTAAATATTCTTCAACAAAGATTTCATGAAAGAGGTTACAGTGAACAAGAATTAGAAGGAGCTATGACAAGAGCTAGGACCACTGAACGAAATTCTCTCTTACAATATAAAGAGAAAAACACATTGGACATAAGAGATAATAATATGATGTAGCATTAATTACAAACTATAACGATGACCACCAAGCATTACGGAAAATAATTACAAAACATTGGCATATAGTTAAAAAAGATCCCTTGATAGGAGACCATTTAGCATATAAACCAAAAATCATCTTTAGGAAAGCCAGGAATTTAAAACAAATCCTTGCTCCTAGTGTTTTACAAAAAGAAAACACCAATATGATAGATCAAGATCTTAGAGGTAATAACCTGAAAGGTTTTTTCCCCTGCATCTCATGTAGGGCGTGTAAATATAGCAGCAAAATTAGCTCCATCCAGATAACAGGTACAAACGAAAATTTTAAAATCAAAGACACAATCAGATGTTCAAATAAAGGCATCATATATATTTTAAAATGTTCATGTGATCTTTTTTATATTGGAGAAACAACTAGATTTTTACGTGATAGGATCAGAGAACATCTCTGCAATATTGAAAAGGGGAATCTAGACACTCATCTATACAAACACTTCAGAGAGATACACAAAAATAAAATACAGGATTTAAAATTCTGGGGAATATGTAAGGTCAGAGGTGATTGGAGAGGGGGTGACTTTGTAAGTAAGCTACTAAAAAAAGAAGCGGAACTAATCTATAAATTCGATACCCTCTTCCCCCGAGGCCTTAATTCTGAAATAGACCTGTCCCCCTTTCTAGGTGTCAAAATTTAACAAAATAATTTTTTAAAATGTACCAATTTGAACTCTAATATAATAATAAAAACCCCCACCTTAGTTTTATGATAATATTACCACAAATTATGTATCAAAAATTTTTTAAACCAATTCTAATATAATGCAATAGATAAAAAACTATGTTAGGTATCCTTGACAGTATATATAAAAAACCTACGGTTTCAATCTTTCTATGAGTTTAGCCCAATTTATTTAGGAATAGATTTCCTAACGAGTACTGAACAAAAACTGAAATAGAATTAAAATTAATTTTTATACTATTGTCATTTTCAATTTTCCATTTTCTATATTTCTAACTCTTTAATTAGAACACATTGAATTTTTAGAATCAATGAAATTATATAAATGTCTGTCTGATTTTATATACTACTTAAATTAATTTAAATTTTTTTTATTTTTTCCATTTAATATGTAAGACCACCTAAGGTTTTGCCACCTTTATTTCTAATTTATTACAAATTTATATTTCATTGAGCGCAAAAAATACTTCACCTAATAACTTCGTACCTCTACAAGCCTCAACACTAATTTCTGGAAAGCAAGTATGATCGTCTGGTCTTAACTAAATATACCACCTTAAGCAAAATCATTAGAAGTTGGGATAAAATTCCACCTTTTTCTGGAAAGCGTCACACCAATCAGCACACTTTGACGAATATTTAAACTCTGTCCCGGGAACATACCGGCATCTTGATAAAGCCCTGTTAACGGGCGAAACGCGTAGACTGATCTCCAGTTGTTCCCCACAAAGGACTGTTATCTTATCTCTTATCTAGGTACCTAGAAGAATTTTTAACCCGCGCGTGATTCACGCTAAGTGCGGGTCTGTGGATTTCATTTCTCACCTTCGGAAACAAACAGCTAAGCACATTGCACTGACAAGCAGTTTCCACACACGCTGACCTGGTTCAGCTCCAGCAAGTGAAAAAAACAAAACAACATTGGAGGAAATCGCTTATCTGCTATACATCCGAAAGTGTGAGTTTTTATAAAAGATCGCTAATCATCTTTACTTCAAGGTGTGTATTCTGACTGTTTGAACTATAACATAGAGAGTCACACAAGGAATAATAATACAATTTTTCTATGTTATAACTGTTTTATGGACAGCAACAAGTCTTCCTCTCTGATCGGCTCATATAATGAACATTGTTTCCAAAGAGCAGCTACTCATTAAATTGTAGCCATCATCAGTGGATGAATAACGCTCATTGAATATAAGTAAATATTTTTACTAACTCTAGCACACATTTTATCTTTTAAAGGTGGCAATTCAATTTATTTTATTTCATATTTTATTAAGGGAGACGTCCCCTTTTTTTCTCTTGTCCTTTTATCTTTATCTTGTATTATATGATTATATGTTAAGTAAAGTATCTTTATCTTGTATTATATGATTATATGTTAAGTAAAGTGATTTATTTTTCAACCATTGTCTTTAATATTTTAACTAAGTGTGGTGGGATCTTAGCTTCAGCGCCCTCTTATTTTTTCTATTTTTGTACACTAATTTGTCACAACACAAAGTTTGGAAAGCACTGCTTTAGAGGTTAATAGTGTAATAGGGTTAGGTTGCAGTTGGGTTTATGGCACTTAAGGTGTTAATAGTGTAGAGGTGGGAGTTATGCTGTTTTAGGAGTTAATAGTGTAGGGTTTTGTAGCAGGTTTATTGGGTTAGTCTTTTTTATATTAACCCCTTAGTGACCAGACCATTTTTCAATTTTCTCACTGTTTGGACCAGGGCTATTTTTACATTTTTGCAGTGTTTGTGTTTAGCTGTAATTTTCCTCTTACTCATTTACTGTACCCACACATATTATATACCGTTTTTCTCACCATTAAATTGACTTTCTAAAGATACCATTATTTTCATCATATCTTATAATTTACTATAAAAAAATATATAAGATATGCTGACAAAATGGAAAAAATCACACTTTTTCTAACTTTGACCCTCAGAATCTGTTACACATCTACAACCACCAAAAAACACCCATGCTAAATAGTTTCTAAATTTTATCCTGAGTTTAGAAATACCCAATGTTTACATGTTCTTTGCTTTTTTTTCAAGTTATAGGGCAATAAGTACAAGTAGCACTTTGCTATTTCCAAACCATTTTGTTTTTTAAGTTAGCGATAGTTGGAACACTGATATCTGTCAGGAATCCCTGAATAACCATTCACATGTATATATTTTTTTTAGTGGACAACTGAAAGTATTGATCTAGGCCCATTTTGGTATATTTTATGTCACCATTTCACCGCCAAATGCAATCAAATAAAAAAAAACTGTTAACTTTTTCACAATTTTAGGTTTCTCGCTGAAATTATTTACAAACAGCTTGTGCAATTATGGCACAAATGGTTGCAAATGCTTTTCTGGGATCCCCTTTGTTCAGAAATAGCAGATATCTTTGACTTTGGCATTGCTTTTTGGTAATTAGGCCTCTAAATGCCGCTGTGCACCACACTTGTATTATGCCCAGCAGTGAAGGAGTTAATTTGGTAGCTTGTAGTGAGCTTGTAGGGTTAATTTTAGCTTTAGTGTAGAGATCAGCCTACCACACATTCCTACTACACATTCCCCTGATCCCTCCCTGACCCCCCTCAAACAGCTCTCTTCCCTCCCCCACCTCACAATTGTCACCGCCATCTTAAGTACTGGCAGAAAGTCTGCCAGTACTAAAATAAAGGCCATTTTTTTATTTTTTTTTATTTTATAGTTATTCTGCAGTGTTGGATCCCCCTTAGCCCCCAACCTCCCTGATCCCCCAGACCCTCCCCCCTTTACCTGGTTGCAGCCATCTTGGGTACTGGCAGCTGTCTGCCAGTACCCAGTTTGTTAAAAAAGCCCTTTTTTATAAATAAATAAATAAAACCCCAATTTTATGTAGTGTAGCTGCCCCCTCAATACCCTACCCCCTCCCTGATCCCTTTACAAACATTTATTCCCCCTCTCCCTCCATCCCTTACACGTTTCTGTAGTGTAGCAATCCCAGTCCCACCCACAACTGTCTGCTCCCACCCACCTGCGCGCTCCCACCCACCTGCGCGCACACTCGTCCCCCACTACCGGCACCATCATCCGGCCTGAGAGGAAGTAGACCAGCGATGAGCCACCCACCTCCCTACTATGGCTTCCACACCACCAACGATCGGCATCATCACTGGCCGATGCAGAGAGGGCCACAGAGTGTCTCTCTCTGCATCAGTGTCTAAAAAAGGGTATTGCAGGATGCCTCACAATCGAGGCATCACTGCAATACCCATAAAGCGTCTGGAACTGATCAGGATCGCTTCCAGCACTTGAAACTCCAGAGGACGTGTGAGGCACATCCTTGGTCATTAACTGATGTAGGACGTGCCTGACACGTCCTTGGTCGTTAAGGGGTTAAAGGAATAATAAATAAAAATCCTTCTTTATTCTTTTAATTTATGTTGGCTGATGTTTCTTTATTTGGTTGTGTACTACCGTACTTCCGAATGCACAAAATGGCCAATGTAAATGTGTGATATGTGTAAAAGGGATCCACCCACTGAGATGTATAGTAAAACACCTCTCGGTAAGACCTTCAAGCACTGATTTCAGCATTGCTTAATATTTTACAGGCAATCTTGTTCCTGCGAAGCATCCTTTTTGAATATATCGCCACATCATGGTTGTTTCGATCATCAGGGCCTTCGAGAGAAAAATTTAAAATTAATATTTAATCTAAACATGAACAGCAGCGAAAAATTAGTTTTTGATTAATTTTTCATAACGAATATTTTGAAAAATTAGTTTTCCGAACATTCGTCTGCTGTGCTATTCAGTATTCATTTGATTTAAAATTAAACAAATACTGAATATTCAGGAAACATACACTTTTTATGTAAATATACCTTTGCTACATGTGAAAAAGTTCACCTGTAGTTTTATATTTACCACTAGCAAACTTGGGAGCTGTGCTAATCCTGACGCTTCTTCACAGAACCCCAAGCCGCGATAATTGGAGGCTTAGCGCCATAGATCCTAGAGCCTGTGCTACAGGATCTTCTCCTTTAATGCAGGCAAAGAGATAAATATTTAACACTTAAAGAACCAGTCAACACAGTAGATTTGCATAATGAACAAATGCAAGATAACAAGACAATGCAATAGCACTTAGTCTGAAGTTCAAAAGAATAGTAGGTTATTTTTCTGACAATTTTAAAAGTTATGTCTATTTCCACTCCCCCTATACCATGTGACAGCCATCAGCCAATCACAAATGCATACACGTACCATGTGACAGCCATCATCCATTCACAAATGTATATATGCTTATTCTGTGAATTCTTGCACATGCTCAGTAGGAGCTGGTGACTCAAAAAGTTTAAATATAAAAAGACTGCACTTGGGGCGTGTCTCTGGGCAGCACCTTGAATGGTTGCAATATTGGGAGCTCTGTGTGGAACACAGATAAATCTGCCTTTTATCAGTGTTTTTAATGTTCATCAAGAAATCTAAACTTGATATTTAAAGTATACAGATCAAGTGGACCAACAAAATATATACTTTGGTACGAATATCACCTCTGCACACCAATCTGGAGCGTTGGGGCCTAAGGCAGGCTCTACACTGAGCAGTTCTCAACACCCCCCCCCCCCCCGGTAAATCTACAGACCGGGTAATCAGTGGATAGACACTGAAAGAAAACAATGGAGAGCACGCAATTAATTGCTACGCTGAGCTCGATCTTAGAAGCACATAGGATTCACCTCTGCAAAGTCATTGAGACGGCTTTCCGTTCAGACTATAGCAGCTGCAAGAAACTGGAGGAGCAGCCACAGGAAGCAAACCCTCCTGGTCCATACCAGGAGTCCTGCATATCAGAAGCCAAGAGCGCAGAAGTCTGCAAAATTACGAAACAAGCAGGAGTCACTACTAAAGGGATTATAATAAAATCCCCTGGAGACGAGACTACGCAGCGACAAGAACTGCATGGCCAGGGCACTGCTTCTACTTATCCTTTAAGACAGTGCAGAGACCTGGATCACAGCTCACACTTGACAGCGACAAGACACGCAGGAGGGGGCTTACGGAGCACAGTGGATAGCCGGAATAAGAAGATACCATACCCAATATCAAAGGAAGCTTCCCTGGTAACACTGGCCCCATCTGGGTTTGCAGGTCATAGTCACCGCACTCAAAGTCTCACAATAACTGGTAAATCTTCTGTGCATAGACCGCACAGCATAACTGGAAACAGGTCTTTAGTACATGGTCCTCCTTTACCCGGGTCACTTCACATAAGGCTCCCTTTGATGTGCCGCCAAGAGCGACTAGACTGGTCGCTGGATAGAATGGGGATAGGCTGAGGCATCCGTTTTTTAACAGTTTAAGAAGCAGGACCCTTTATAAATCTTCGCCCTTGTCTCTGCTACCTACTGTTTGTCACTTTCTGGGGCCAATGTACTTATTCATGACGGTTGTTTAATCTACTATCTGTGGACACTCACACTTTCCACGGGATTTAGCAGATCATGCACCCTGGTTAAAAATATCTCATAGGTGGTCTGAATATTGGAGCAATGGTATTTCTATTTCCTAATGTTTAACCATATGCTTATATACCCACCATGCATTTATCTATGATATTGGCACTTCCCTGTTCTATTGCAATTTGTTAAGTTACTTTGTGGGAAAATATAGTATGTCTAGGGGTAAATACAAAGCTGTCCCTATAATCATAATGTACTTATATTTTGGAGTATGTAAACTAATCCTGGTGTGCCTGCAGAGTCAATAGGTTTGTTTCTACATAAATGTATGCACCTGAATTTTCTAACCCAAAAAAAGAGTAGGTCAGAAACTCTCAAAATAATCTGCAGCAAGGTGCCTTAGCATAGTTGTTAGGCTCTCAAACTATATAAAACTTATGGTTGGTCTGTTGTTTCTTCATGACTCAAATGCTTGATCTTCAAAAATAGAGACTTGTGAAAATGGACTGACAATTATTACCTCTAATCTGTTATATATCTGGACCATTTAATATTTCTATGTCAGGTATCTATGGGTTTTGTTTTTGTTTTCCTCTCTTCAGTACTTTATAAAGTAAAGTGTATGTAAACCTGCCATGCTATGGATTAACTGTTTAAGACAAGTTATCATATGTAATGTATAGGTCACACACGTTAGCCCTGTAGTGCGCATAACTCTGATTCACTTTTATATACTAGCCAAGAGAGTATTACTTGAGGGAACGTTTACTCTGAGGGACTTACGTTAGAGCATACGTAATTAACACAGGCTATTATTGCCCCTATTCTGCTACGCAGAAGCCCTTACATCGATACCACCATTAACCCCTTAATGACCGCAGCACTTTTCCATTTTCTGTCCGTTTGGGACCAAGGCTATTTTTACATTTTTGAGGTGTTTGTGTTTAGCTGTAATTTTCCTCTTACTCATTTACTGTACCCACACATATTATATACCGTTTTTATCGCCATTAAATGGACTTTCTAAAGATACCATTATTTTCATCATATCTTATAATTTACTATAAAAAAAATTATAAAATATGAGGAAAAAATGGAAAAAAACACACTTTTTCTAACTTTGACCCCCAAAATCTGTTACACATCTACAACCACCAAAAAACACCCATGCTAAATAGTTTCTAAATTTTGTCCTGAGTTTAGAAATACCCAATGTTTACATGTTCTTTGCTTTTTTTGCAAGTTATAGGGCCATAAATACAAGTAGCACTTTGCTATTTCAAAACCACTTTTTTTCAAAATTAGCGCTAGTTACATTGGAACACTAATATCTTTCAGGAATCCCTGAATATCCATTGACATGTATATATTTTTTTTTAGAAGACATCCCAAAGTATTGATCTAGGCCCATTTTGGTATATTTCATGCCACCATTTCACCGCCAAATGCGATCAAATAAAGAAAATTGTTCACTTTTTCACAATTTTTTTCACAAACTTTAGGTTTCTCACTGAAATTATTTACAAACAACTTATGTAATTATAGCATAAATGGTTGTAAATGCTTCTCTGGGATACCCTTTGTTCAGAAATAGCAGACATATATGGCTTTGGCTTTGCTTTTTGGTAATTAGAAGGCTGCTAAATGCCACTGCGCACAATACGTGTATTATGCCCAGCAGTGAAGGGGTTAATTAGGGAGCATGTAGGGAGCTTCTAGGGTTAATTTTAGCTTTAGTGTAGTGTAGTAGACAACCCCAAGTATTGATCTAGGCCCATTTTGGTATATTTCATGCCACCATTTCACCGCCAAATGCGATCAAATAAAAAAAAACGTTAATTTTTTCACAATTTTAGGTTTCTCACTGAAATTATTTACAAACAGCTTGTGCAATTATGGCACAAATGGTTGTAAATGCTTCTCTGGGATGTCCTTTGTTCAGAAATAGCAGACATATATGACTTTGGCGTTGCTTTTTGGTAATTAGAAAGTCGCTAAATGCTGCTGCGCATCACACGTGTATTATGGCTAGCAGTGAAGGGGTTAATTAGGTAGTTTGTAGGGAGCTTGCAGGGTTAATTTTAGCTTTAGTGTAGATATCAGCCTCCCACCTGACACATCCCACCCCCTGATCCCTCCCAAACAGCTCCCTTCCCTCCCCCACCCCACAATTGTCCCCGCCATCTTAAGTACTGGCAGAAAGTCTGCCAGTACTAAAATAAAAGTTTTTTTTTGTTTTTTTCTAAAAGAAAAAAAAAAGCATATTTACATATGCTGTGTTTAGGATCCCCCCTTAGCCCCCAACCTCCCTGATCCCCCCAAAACAGCTCTCTAAGCCTCCCCCTCTGCCTTATTGGGGGCCATCTTGGGTACTGGCAGCTGTCTGCCAGTACCCAGTTTGCACACAAACAAATGTTTATTTTTTTATTTTTTTTTATTTTTTTTGCAGGGCACCCCACGGTCCCCCACGGACCAACCCCCACCACCTAAATGACTCCTAAGGTTTTTTTTTACATTCTAAGTCCCACTTTTATTTTGTTTTGGGACACATTTTTCTGTAGTGTAGCGGTTCCCACCCGCTCCCTCCCAGTGCACGCGCCCGCCCCCGCCCCCTCGTGCACGTGCGCGCGCCCGCGCGCGCCCCCGGACTCCCCCGCCCACGATCCCGCCCCCCTCCACATGACCAGGGCCATCGATGGCCGCCACCCACCTCCCACACCGGCTCCCACCCACCAACGATACCGGCCATCGATGTCCGGTGCAGAGAGGGCCACAGAGTGGCTCTCTCTGCATCGGATGGCCGTAGAAGGTTATTGCAGGATGCCTCCATATCGAGGCATCACTGCAATAACCGGAAAGCAGCTGGAAGCGAGCAGGATCGCTTCCAGCTGCTTTCCACACCGAGGACGTGCAGGGTACGTCCTCAGGCGTTAACTGCCTTTTTTCTGAGGACGTACCCTGCACGTCCTCAGTCATTAAGGGGTTAAACCACTCAGCCATACCCATCCCTTCTTTATTTATTGTGCCCAGTTTAAGTGGTATGACTTAGTCCATATGTGAGGTTATTATGTTACCACATTTATTCATACAATGCTTAGGTTATGTTTGGTAGAACACCCCAAGTTTCTGTATTAGTAGTAAGTTAGTCCGCTAAGCTCCTGCACTATTCTTGCATTATACCCAGCATGGTCATTACGGTAATGACAGCCTAACTTATAACTCGACTCTAAATGTTTTCATGAGGCTTTTATTAGCATGACTATGGGGAGCTTAACTTCCCTCCCTAAAATATTATACACTGCTGCCAACTGCTGGGATAGCATGTCTTATTATACTTTCCCATCCTTGCCCCCCTGAACAGACATATTAGTATTCACTGTGACTGCGCCCTGGAATAAAAGAGACCTACCTTTCCAATGAGCTGTATTACTTCAAGGGCTCCTATAATACCCAGACTAACAGCAAGTTATCCTTACACATAATATACTTAGCTTCTATGATATACGGATTGCCCTCCATATGCTATGCTATTGTTATCACTTTACTAATAAATCACTTGCACTCTACCTACTCAAAAGTTTGTTTGTTAGATCTATATAGTTATTCTATATGCTCAGCTCGCTGTACATGATGTTGATTAATTATCATTTAGCACAATATCTTGGGTCCAAGAGTGGCCCGGTTTGTTATTTTATTTCTTCCCCAAAGTCCCCCAGTATGTCATAACCTTACTCCAGGGGGTCCAAGAGAGGCCTCTATATATCTTAGGGGATGTTACTCCATCTAATGTCTCACTATATTATTAGGGGAAACACCTTAAAAGAAAATATGAGGTTCACTTTTTTACTTGTCTTTTTAGGCATTATTTGTATAACTGCTATGACATATCATCTGGGGACTACGTTTATGTTAGTGCTTTTTGTTTCTTTATACGCTTGGAACTATGTGATGTAAATTGCCTGTTGTATATGTTTTACAACCTCAATAAAAAAAAAAAAAAAAAAAAAGACTGCACTTTTTTAATGGAAGTAAATTGGAAAGTTGTTTAAAATTGCATGCTCTATCTGAAAAATGAAAGTTTAATTTTGACTTGAAGGTCCCTTTAAATCTAATTTAAAGGAAACAAATGAATACTGACAAATTTGTCAGTAGTTCTTCGTTTTCCTTAAAGGGACACTGTAGCCAAAAAATTTCTTTTGTGATTCAGATAGAGCATGCAATTTTAAGCAACTTTCTAATTTACTCCTATTATCAAATTGTCTTCATTTTCTTGGTATGTTTATTTGAAAAGCAAGAATGTAATTTTAGATGCCGGCCCATTTTAGGTGAACAACCTGGGTTGTCCTTGCTGATTGGACAGCACCTTTAAACAAGTGCTGTCCATGGATCTGAACCCACAATTTGCTGGCTCCTTAGCTGAGATGCCTTCTTTTCAAATAAAGATTGCAAGAGAATGAAGAAAACTTGATAATAGAAGTAAATTATAAAGTTGCTTACAATTACATGCTCTATCTGAATCATGAAAGAAAAAATTTGGGTTCAGTGTCCCTTTAACCCCTTAACGACCAAGGACGTACGCCACACGTCCTCAAAAAAAAGACAGTTAATGACCGAGGACGTGTGGCGTACGTCCTTGGTCTGGAAAGCAGCTGGAAGCGATCCTGCTCGCTTCCAGCTGCTTTCCGGTTATTGCAGTGATGCCTCGATATGGAGGCATCCTGCAATAACCCCCCTTGGCCATCCGATGCAAAGAGAGCCACTCTGTGGCCCTCTCTGCACCGGACATCGGTGGCCGGTATCGTTGGTGGGTGGGAGCTTACGTGGGAGGCGGGTGGGCGGCCATCGGTGCTCAGTGTGGAGTGGAGGGGGGCGGGATCGGGTGCGGCAGCTACGGGCGCGCGCACGGAAGCGTGTGCGTGCACTGGGTGGTGGGCGGGCGCGTGCACGGGGCGGGAGCGGGTGGGAACCGCTACACTACAGAAAAAAAGGTTAAAAATTAAAAACACCATTACTGTAAAATATCATCTAAGGGACCTGGAAGGGGTTGGGGGTTGGTCTCGGTGGGGGGGGGGAAAGCTACACTACAGAAAAGGGAATTTTTTTAAAAAAAAAGGCACATTTTGTTACAAAACTGGGTACTGGCAGACAGCTGCCAGTACCCAAGATGGCGCCCATTATTGCAGAGGGGAAGGGTTAGAGAACAGTTTGGTGGGAGATCAGTGAGGTTGGGGTCTAAGGGGGGATCCTACACATCAGCATATGTAAATATGCTTTTTTTTTTTTTTTTTAAAAAAAGGGCCAAATACCTTTTATTTTAGTACTGGCAGAGTTTCTGCCAGTACTTAAGATGGCGGGGACAATTGTGGGGTGGGGGAGGGAAGAGAGCTGTTTGGGAGGGATCAGGGGTCTGATGTTTCAGGTGGGAGGCTGAGCTCTACACTAAAGCTAAAATTAACCCTGCAAGCTCCCTACAAGCTACATAATTAACCCCTTCACTGCTAGCCATAATACACGTGTGATGCGCAGCGGCATTTAGAGGCCTTCTAATTACCAAAAAGCAATGCCAAAGCCATATATGTCTGCTATTTCTGAACAAAGGGGATCCCAGAGAAGCATTTACAACCATTTGTGCCATAATTGCAGAAGCTGTTTGTAAATAATTTCAGTGAGAAACCTAAAATTGAGAAAAAATTTACGTTTTTTTTAATTTGATCGCATTTGGCGGTGAAATGGTGGCATGAAATATACCAAAATTGGCCTAGATCAATACTTGGGGTTGTCTACTACACTACACTAAAGCTAAAACTACCCCAAAAAGCTCCCTACGTGCTCCCTAATTAACCCCTTCACTGCTGGGCATAATACACATGTGGTGCGCAGTGGCATTTAGCGGCCTTCTAATTACCAAAAAGCAACACCAAAGTCATATATGTCTGCTATTTCTGAACAAAGGGGATCCCAGAGAAGAATGTACAACCATTTATGCCATAATTGCACAAGTTGTTTGTAAATAATTTAAGTTAGAAACCAAAAGTTTGTGAAAAAATTTGTGAAAAGTGAACGATTTTTTTGTATTTGATTGCATTTGGCGGTGAAATGGTGGCATGAAATATACCAAAACGGGCCTAGATCAATACTTTGGGATGTCTACTAAAAAAAAAATATATACATGTCAATGGATATTCAGAGATTCCTGAAAGATATCAGTGCTCTAATGTAACTATCGCTAATTTTGAAAAGAAATGGTTTGGAAATAGCAAAGTGCTACTTGTATTTATGGCCCTATAGTTTACAAAAAAAGCAAAGAACTTGTAAACATTGTGTATTTCTAAACTCAGGACAAAATTTAGAAACTATTTAGCATGGGTGTTTTTTGGTGGTTGTAGATGTGTAACAGATTTTGGGGGTCAAAGTTAGAAAAAGTGTGTTTTTTTCTATTTTTTCCTCATATTTTATAAAAATTTTTATAGTAAATTATAAGATACTAGTCCTAAAGCCCGTTCACACGGGCCGTGTGGTTTATTTTTATATTCTCTCTCTCTCTCCCCTATCTCTCTCTCTCCCCTCTTTCTCCCCCCTGTCTCTCTCTCTCTCTCCCCCCTGTCTCTCTCACTCTATCCCCCCTGTCTCTCTCACTCTATCCCCCCTGTCTCACTCTCACTCTATCCCCCCTGTCTCTCTCACTCTATCCCCCCTGTCTCTCTCACTCTATCCCCCCTGTCTCACTCTCACTCTATCCCCCCTGTCTCTCTCACTCTCTCCCCCCTGTCTCTCTCACTCTCTCCCCCCTGTCTCTCTCACTCTCTCCCCCCTGTCTCTCTCACTCTCTCCCCCCTGTCTCTCTCACTCTATCCCCCCTGTCTCACTCTCACTCTATCCCCCCTGTCTCACTCTCACTCTATCCCCCTGTCTTACTCTCACTCCCCTGTCTCTCTCTCACTCCCCTGTCTCTCTCACTCTCTCCCCCCTGTCTCTCGCACTCTATCCCCCCTGTCTAACTCTCACTCTATCCCCCCTGTCTCTCTCACTCTATCCCCCCTGTCTCTCTCACTCTATCCCCCCTGTCTCACTCTCACTCTATCCCCCCTGTCTCTCTCACTCTATCCCCCCTGTCTCACTCTCACTCTATCCCCCCTGTCTCTCTCACTCTCTCCCCCCTGTCTCTCTCTCTCTCTCCCCCCTGTCTCTCTCACTCTATCCCCCCTGTCTCACTCTATCCCCCCTGTCTCACTCTCACTCCCCTGTCTCTCTCTCACTCCCCTGTCTCTCTCACTCTCTCCCCCCTGTCTCTCTCACTCTATCCCCCCTGTCTCACTCTATCCCCCCTGTCTCTCTCACTCTATCCCCCCTGTCTCTCTCACTCTATCCCCCCTGTCTCACTCTCACTCTATCCCCCCTGTCTCTCTCACTCTCTCCCCCCTGTCTCTCTCTCTCTCTCTCTCCCCCCTGTCTCTCTCACTCTATCCCCCCTGTCTCACTCTCACTCTATCCCCCCTGTCTCACTCTCACTCCCCTGTCTCTCTCTCACTCCCCTGTCTCTCTCACTCTCTCCCCCCTGTCTCTCTCACTCTCTCTGAGGCTATGTTTGCGTGCGCGTTCGCGTGCGCAGTTGCGAGGGTGCGTGCGCATTCTGCAAGTGTGCTGTGTGATAGGCTAAGTGGGTGTCAACATCAAGTGTGCTGTGTGATAGGCTAAGTGGGTGTCAACATCAGTTTTTGCTTTGAGGGTACGGTGCGCATGAGGTCACGTGGGTGCGAGGGTGCGCGCGGTGAAAGTGTCACATCAGTTTTGTACGCATCAGTTTTGTACGCGGGTGCGCGCGGTGAGGGTGCGCGTGCGAGGTCAGCGGTGTGCGGTGAGGGTGCGCGTACGAAGTATCAACAGCTGTCAGCTATAGGCCAAGGGTGCGCGTGCGATCAGCTGCAAGAGTTTGTCTGAACTGCGCATGACGGCTTCAGACAAACTCTTGTCTTTTATAATATAGGATGATGAAAATAATGGTATCTTTAGAAAGTCCATTTAATGGCGAGAAAAACGATATATAATATGTGTGGGTACAGTAAATGAGTAAGAGGAAAATTACAGCTAAACACAAAAAAAAGGCCTAGATTTAGAGTTCGGCGGTAGCCGTCAAAACCAGCGTTAGAGGCTCCTAACGCTGGTTTTGGCCGCCCGCTGGTATTTGGAGTCAGTGATTAAAGGGTCTAACGCTCACTTTACAGCCGCGACTTTTCCATACCGCAGATCCCCCTACGCCATTTGCGTAGCCTATCTTTTCAATGGGATCTTTCTAACGCTGGTATTTTCTGTTCCGATCAGCCAATAGAATGCGAGCTCAATCTGATTGGCTGATTGGATCAGCCAATCGGATTGAACTTGATTCTGATTGGCTGATTCCATCAGCCAATCAGAATATTCCTACCTTAATTCCGATTGGCTGATAGAATCCTATCAGCCAATCGGAATTCGAGGGACGCCATCTTGGATGACGTCCCTTAAAGGAACCGTCATTCGTCGTCTAGTCGTCGGAAGAAGAGGATGGATCCGCGCTGGAGGTCTTCAAGATGGAGCCGGTCGTCATCGGATGGAAGAACATAGAAGATGCCGCTTGGAGAAGATGTTTGCCGGTCCGGATGTCCTCTTCTTGCCGGATAGGAGGAAGACTTTGGAGCACCGGATTATGGATCGCCAACCCCCGCTTGGGTTGGATGAAGATCTTGGAGCCAGGACGGATCGGTGATACCTGGATGGTGAAGACAAGGTAGGAAGATCTTCAGGGGATTAGTGTTAGGTTTATTTAAGGGGGTTTGGGTTAGATTAGGGGTATGTGGGTGGTGGGTTGTAATGTTGGGGGGGGGGGGTATTGTATGTTTTTTTTTACAGGCAAAAGAGCTGAAATTCTTGGGGCATGCCCCGCAAAGGGCCCTGTTCAGGGCTGGTAAGGTAAAAGAGCTTGTAATTTTTGTATTTTAGAATAGGGTAGGGAATTTTTTATTTTGGGGGTCTTTGTTATTTTATTAGGGGGCTTAGAGTAGGTGTAATTAGTTTAAAATTGTTGTAATATTTTTCTTATGTTTGTAAATATTTTTTTATTTTCTGTAACTTAGTTCTTTTTTATTTTTTGTACTTTAGATAGTTTATTTAATTGTATTTATTTGTAGCAATTGTGTTTAATTAATTTATTGATAGTGTAGTGTTAGGTTAATTGTAGGTAATTGTAGGTAGTTTATTTAATTATTTTATTGATAGGGTAGTGTTAGGTTTCATTATATCTTAGGTTAGGATTTATTTTACAGGTAAATTTGTAATTATTTTAACTAGGTAACTATTAAATAGTACTTAACTATTTAATAGCTATTGTACCTGGTTAAAATAAATACAAAGTTACCTGTAAAATAAATATTAATCCTAAAATAGCTATAATATAAATGTAATTTATATTGTAGCTATATTAGGATTTATTTTACAGGTAAGTATTTAGCTTTAAATAGGAATCATTTATTTAATAAGAGTTAATTTATTTCGTTAGATAAAAATTATATTTAACTTAGGGGGGTGTTAGTGTTAGGGTTAGACTTAGCTTTAGGGGTTAATACATTTATTAGAATAGCGGTGAGCTCCGGTCGGCAGATTAGGGGTTAATAATTGAAGGTAGGTGTCGGCGATGTTAGGGAGGGCAGATTAGGGGTTAATACTATTTATGATAGGGTTAGTGAGGCGGATTAGGGGTTAATAACTTTATTATAGTAGCGCTCAGGTCCGCTCGGCAGATTAGGGGTTAATAAGTGTAGGTAGGTGTCGGCGACGTTGTGGGGGGCAGATTAGGGGTTAATAAATATAACATAGGGGTCGGCGATGTTAGGGCAGCAGATTAGGGGTACATAGGGATAACGTAGGTGGCGGCGGTTTACGGAGCGGCAGATTAGGGGTTAAAAGTGTAATGCAGGGGTCAGCGATAGCGGGGGCGGCAGGTTAGGGGTTAATAAGTGTAAGGCTAGGGGTGTTTAGACTCGGGGTACATGTTAGAGTGTTAGGTGCAGACGTAGGAAGTGTTTCCCCATAGGAAACAATGGGGCTGCGTTAGGAGCTGAACGCTGCTTTTTTGCAGGTGTTAGGTTTTTTTTCAGCTCAAACAGCCCCATTGTTTCCTATGGGAGAATCGTGCACGAGCACGTTTTTGAGGCCGGCCGCGTCCGTAAGCAACTCTGGTATCGAGAGTTGCATTTGCGCTAAATATGCTCTACGCTCCTTTTTTGGAGCCTAACGCAGCATTTGTTTGAACTCTCGATACCAGAGTTAAATTTATGGTGCGGCCAGAAAAAAACCCGCGGAGCGTTAACAGCCCTTTTACCGCCAAACTCCAAATCTAGCCGAAACACTGCAGAAATGTAAAAATAGCCTTGGTCCCAAACGGACAGAAAATGGAAAAGTGCTGTGGTCATTAAGGGGTTAAATTACATTTGGCTATTCATTTTGTGAAAACAAATGCTCAAGAATAATTTTATCTCTTCTAACCCCTACTGGGAGTGTAATTTCTTCTGGTGGCTATGTTTACACAGATTTTCTTTAGCTTATACTAGAGTATAGAAACTTTCATTATAGGAATGGATACCACAGGCAAATTAGCTTTTTCAGATGTTGAAATAAAGGTAAATGAGCTATTTGTTAAAAAATGTAATATACTCCATCAGGTAAAAATCGATCATACTGTCCCTTTAATGATAAAGTAAAGGTCTTAAAAAGAGATAATTTGTTTAGTGGTATATAGGATTGTGCTGAAGCACAACACAACTCACCACAATACAAGAACAATGAGTGTGCTAATAGCACTTCCTGCGCTATCCACTAAACGTTTACAGTGAGATAAAACACGTTTTCGCTGTGTTTAAAATGCTTTGATTAAAAAATGTAACCATCCATTTGTAATACCAGTTTTTGTACATGGTTGTACAAAAAGTAGCATACCCTGCACTATTATTGTGCTCCACTTGTAATGTAGCCAGGCCTGGACTGAACATAGGGTATACAGGATATCTGCCCTGTGAGCCAAGGCCAGTTGTAGGCTGGGGCCTATTGCCTTAGCCTGACCCAGCCGCCAGCATTATTTTTTATGCATGACACAGGGCCAACCCTGCCCTTCCTCTCACTGCCTTATTGTGTCTATGAACCAGATCAGTACCACCTTGCTCAGGTGCCTGTTATTTTGAGCAACTGACTACACAGGGGCATACTTAACAATGTGTAAGCGGACATGATATGAAGTAGCGTATCATGTCTGCCGCACATCAATAAATGCTGACAGCGTATCATTGCACCAGCAGTTCTTGTGAACTGCTGGTGCAATGCCGCCCCCTGCAGATTCGCAGCCGATTGGCCGCTAGCAGGGGGTGCAAATAAACCTAATCGTATTTGATCGGGTTGATTTCTGTCCGTGGCTTCAGAGCAGGCGGACAAGTTATGAAGCAGCGGTCTTTAGAAGGCTCGCTGGAAACAAGGGGCATCAAACTACATATGGAGCTTGATAAATATGCCTCACAGGCTTATAAGTGGTTGTTCTTTATTTCAGTGTGAACTTTAATAGCATCACTTTTTTTATTTACATTTTGTTTACTATTTAATGACAAGCAATTTACAAAATACATCAACAGAAGGGGGTTAAAAACTTTAAGGGCAAGATTTATCAATTTGATAGCGGACAGGATTCACATGTAGTTCATCTTATCGCAAATTGTGGGGAGAATGTGTTCTCCAAATGTATCATTGCATGAGGGAACACTTGTGTAATATTGCCCCCTGACCTCACAGAAACAGTTGTGTCAGAGCAGGGCTTGTCAATCTCCCCGGTTGAATAATTCTGGGGTGATTTTCATCCACCAACTCCAGTTTGGCAGAAAGGGTTTATGAAGAAGCGTTTTAAACCGTTGCTTCATAATATCAGTTGCAAGTTAAAATGAGCGATCCTGCAAACGATAGGGGCATTCGCCCTGTGATTAATCTTGCCCTTAATGTTTTTGTAAATCAAACTACTACACTATACTTGCTAGTTTTGTGGTATAGTTAAATATTTTTGATCCAAAGCAGACCTTGTACCAAGCCGTAAATGAGGGATTACAGAAGTAAGGTAGTAACTGTTTATTATTTATTTTAATTTATCAATATAATATCTCCTAATCATCTAAATGTAGAGGAATAATACATGCAATTCATAAGACATTTCTGTAACAAAGAACACATTAATGTGAAGAAACATTGAATATGAGTCAAAACTAATTCTTTAAATCGTGTTTCCAATTACATTTTACTATCTGAGGCATTATGCAAAATGAAACACCTTGTCAACAAGGCCTAGCAATAAATGTAGTGCTAAAAAGGATGCTAATATAATCAGTATACTTTAACACCCTTTGATGAAGTGTAATGTACTTGAAAAGAGAATATAAAACAGATTTTATTCTTTTGTTAAAGCACTTAGGCACAAAGTGCTATAAATGATAATGTATTAAAATACCTTTGATTTGTCCGTATGTAGTATTAAGTGTTTCCTTATACATAAACTGGATGTATAAAAGTTTTTTGAAACTGAATAATTTAAGAGTTTTTGACTTCAGGAAAATTAGTTTTCCAAAGAAATATTTTACACATGTTTACAGTTTTCCTAATTATCGTACATACATTTTAAATGAATAATAATTCTTTAAAGGCAGCATCTTATCAGAACTATTTTAGTCAGAAAATATATGAATAGACTACTACAAAAAATGTAATTGTATTATTATGCAGTGAGAACCCCATATATCGAAACATATTTTTATTATAAATAGTATTATCCATATGGAGCTGTTTAAAGGGCCACAAAATATACAGTGTTGCATCTAAAAGATGTTATTTTAAATTGTAAAATTAAAAAAATATATTATATAATGAGAGAGAGGAAAGAGATGGAAAGGAAGAGAGAGAAAGAGAGAAAAAAAGAAAGAAAGAAAGAAAGAAAGAAAGAAAGAAAAAGAAAGAAAGAAAGAAAAAGAGAAAGGGGAGAGAGGGGGAGAGAGGAGAGAGATAGAAAGAAAGAGAAAGAGAGAGAGAGGAGAGAGACAAAAAGAGAGAAAGAGAGAGAGAGAGAGAAAGAAAGAAAGAAAGAAAGAGAGATAGAAGAGAGAAAAAGAGAAAGGGGAGAAAGAGAGAGAGAGGGGGGGAGAGAGAGAGAATTTGAGAGAGAGAAAGAAAGAGAGACAGAGAGAGAGAGGGAGAAAGAGAGAGAGAGAGAGAGAGAGAGAGCGACAGAGAGAGAGGCATCTACTTATCAAGCCGTCAACTTACTTGCATTCAATGGCACCAATACGCTCGACTAAGATCGCCTAACATCGCGGCCGCGGACCTGAATACTTTCTCCAAAGTTACCAAAAAAGCTGTCAAAAAGCCGCGCACCAAGTACGGGGCGATGAGCAGTGGACTGTTGTTAACTAACAGTCATCGATTTCACTGCTCTTCGGCTTTCTCCCAGCTTTATTGATACCCTGTCACTAAACACTCACACTATACTATACTTTTTACCCCCTATACCACCACTCCCTGAGCCCACCGCAACTCTAATAAATGTATTAACCCCTAAACCGCCGCTCACGGACCCCGCCGCAACTAAATAAAGTGTTTAACCCCTAATCTGCCGCCCCTTACACCGCCGACACCTACATTATACTTATTAACCCCTAATCTGCCACCCCCTACACCGCCACCACCTGAATTATACTTATTAACCGCTAATCTGCCACCCTCTACACCACCGCCACTATATTAAATTTATTAAACCCTAAACCTAAGTCTAACCCTAACACCCCCTAACTTAAATATAATTTAAATAAATCTAAATAAATATTCCTATCATTAAATACATTATTCCTATTTAAAACTATTTTTACCTATAAAATAAACCCTAAGCTAGCTACAATATAACTAATAGTTACATTGTATCTATCTTAGGGTTTATTTTTATTTTACAGGCAAGTTTGTATTTATTTGAACTAGATAGAATAGTTATTAAATAGTTATTAACTATTTAATAACTACCTAGTTAAAATAAATACAAAAGTACCTGTAAAATAAAACCTATGTTACACTAACACCTAACACTACACTATAATTATATTAATTCCCTATATTAAATACAAAGATTATCTAAAGTACAAAATAAACAAACACAAAATTACAGAAAATAATAAACAAAATACAAGATTTTTAAACTAATTACACCTAATCTAATCCCCCTAACAAAATAAAAAATCCAATCAGCCAATAGGATTGAGCTCGCATTCTATTGGCTGATTGGAACAGCCAATAGAATGCGAGCTAAATCCTATTGGCTGATTGGATCAGCCAATAGGATTGGATGACTTCACTTAAAGGTACCTTCATTCAACAAGAAGACGTTGTAAGAAGAAGATGCTCCGCATCGGATGTCTTGAAGATGGAGCTGCTCTGCGCCGGATGGATGAAGATAGAAGATGCCGTCTGGATGAAGACTTCTGCCCATCTGGAGGACCACTTCTGCCCGTCTGGAGGACCACTTCTGCCGGATTCGTTGAGGACTTCGGCCAGGTTGGGTGAAGACTTCTCCCGGTAAGGTGATCCTCAAGGGGTTAGTGTTAGGTTTTTTTAAGGGGGTATTGGGTGGGTTTTAGAGTAGGGTTGGTTGTGTGGGTGGTGGCTTTTAATGTTGGGGGGGATTTGTAATTTTTTTTACAGGTAAAAGAGCTGATTACTTTGGGGCAATGCCCCACAAAAGGCCCTTTTAAGGGCTATTTATAATTTAGTGTAGGGTAGGGCTTTTTTTATTTTGGGCAGGCTTTTTTATTTTATTAGGGGGATTAGATTAGGTGTAATTAGTTTAAAAATCTTGTAATTTGTTTATTATTTTCTGTAATTTAGTGGGGGGGGGGTTGTACTTTAGATAATTTTATTTAATTGTATTTAATTGTATTTAATGTAGGGAATTAATTTAATTATAGTATAGTGTTAGGTGTTAGTGTAACATAGGTTAGGTTTTATTTTACAGGTACTTTTGTATTTATTTTAACTAGGTAGTTATTAAATAGTTAATAACTATTTAATAACTATTCTATCTAGTTCAAATAAATACAAACTTGCATGTAAAATAAAAATAAACCCTAAACTAGCTACAATGTAACTATTAGCAATATTGTAGCTAGCTTGGGGTTTATTTTATAGGTAAGTATTTAGTTTTAAATAGGAATAATTTATTTAATGATAGGAATATTTATTTAGATTTATTTAAATTATATTTAAGTTAGGGGGTGTTAGGGTTAGACTTAGGTTTCAGGGTTAATACATTTAATATAGTGGCGGTGGTGTAGGGGGTGGCAGATTAGGCGTTAATAAGTATAATTTAGTTTTAGATAACCCTTAATGGGTGTATTACCTTTAAGTTTCCTTCAGATTAGGATTTTAAACAGAAAACATTAAACTAAAAATGAAATTACACTTTTTTTCCCATAATTTAAATATATGTATGTATCTAGGGACACGGTCTAGCTAATCTATCTCTTACATGGATGATATGTATTATTATTTTTTATATGAATTGTGGCATTATAGGCAATATAAATTAAGTATAGATATATAACAAGTTCTGATATAGCATCTAAGTTTAAAGGGAACATACTTTTTAATCAAAATCTTTAATATTTTAATAACGCTCCTTAAGATAACTAAGTTTTGATATGCGCTAATCCACAACCGCTGTATAGGTATATATATATCTATATATAGATATATATATATATATATATATATATATATATATATATATATATATATAAAATATATATATGTACAGTATATATATAGAAATACAATAAAAATAACAAGTTACTGAATGTGAAGCACAAAAAGAACAAAAAAAATGACTGAATGTTACTTTTCCACACTAAATACATAGTAAAACACTTTATTAAATACTACTATGGAATAATTATTTAGACATACATATATTAAAGCCCTTTGCATTCATATATATGGCCATATACAATATAATGTACCTTTTAACCCTTATAAATATTTGTTATGAATATTTATATGACTAATTTTTTATTGTGTTTTATAAGAGTGTCACAGTTTATTTTAGTGCATTTATATTGTGTTTAGTGCAACCTTGTTTTAACTCACTACCCTTTACTCAAGGTTTTCAGTAGTTCTAACCTGTCAAGCGTAAATCGTGATTGCGCTCTCATGTTTACTTTCAACTTGTAGTACAAGCACTATTTCTGTCACACGAAGAAAAACCTGTATTGCACCACTTATAATCTAGCCCTTAATGTTTACAAAGATATAATTGGCATGTCAAGTGTATTAATTTCTGATTATTGTATCATATATTAATGTTCCTCATGTTTTGTAACTTTGAATACCCCACCTATAACTTTAGGCTAACGTGTAAATGAGTTATATTAACATTGTTGTTAATTATTCCTATTTTAGAAATACCTTGCAAATGTGTTATAAAATATATTTCCATGAGAACTGCATACTATTATAGATTCAAAGATTCATGATTTTGATATGTGTTATTCTCAATGGTGCGAAAAGGCATTGGGATCCACATGATAAATTACAAAGCTAGTGGAACTCAACTAACTATTGATATGTTTTATGATAATATTAAATGAAACAAAAAATGTAGTTAATTAATTGGAACCTCTGGTAATACTTCTATATTTTTTCACCTAGAATTCCTAAATTCCTAAAATAAAAGAAATGTTATTTAGCGTATTACAGTAATAATGAAATTCATCATTTTTAAAAAATAAAATAAAAAAACTTTTATTATGGAAGTAATTAATTTTGTATGTATCTAACATAGCAGACAGGAAAAAGCAATTCAAAGAGAATATAAAAATATGAAACAATTTCATAATATTTCGGATAAATCACTGGAGCATGAGTTATCTTTCAATTAAATGTTGTGTATGTAACGCTTGTTAAAACACTATATTTCGACATATTAAAAGCAAAAGTTGTTCAAGTAGAAGTGTTAAAAGCTTTTTTTTAATTTTTTTTTAATATTGCCAAATATGCCATAAAATTCCTTTTAAATCTAATAGTGAGAATCTTTTCTTAAAATAGGTTCTGGTGTGTAGACCTTTTATAAGTATTAGTCACACCATATTATCATTAAAACTATTTAGGCAAATATTATATAATGTTTTTTTTTTATAGATCTTATTAGTATATTATCATATATTCATCATATAATGTATTATGGTTTATTCATTTATAAAAAGGTATTGAAGAAAATGATATAAGATTGCATTTAAAAGATTAAACAAAAACTGTATTTAAAGGGACATGATACCCAAAGCTTTTAGCAAATTAAAGTCATGCAGCATATTTTTAAAAATCTGACTAGAAAATACTACATGAACATCTCGCATAAAAAATTATGTTATTTTACCTCAAAATTTCCTCAGTAGCTGCATTAAGTTGTAAAGGATCTTTAAACAGCCAGTTAGGATGCTGGTCCCAGGACTTGCAAGGGAGAGTACATCTGGCATGTCACTTTATTTCCTTCTTCAGTTTAAAGAAGTTTACTATGAGATCTTGCAAAAATTGTAAAGAAATCCTGTGAGGTTATTGTGAAATCCCACAAGATTACAGTAAAGAAAAGTGTAAACAGCACTAATCAATTATAGTGATTATCTGTTTTGTTTTCATCATGCAGATGGCAGTAAAAAGAATAGCAAAATAACATACTCTTGTGAGCTGAAGACATTTTGAGGTAAAATATCTTCCTTTTTACATAGAGAGAGATGTTCAGGTAATATTTTCTAGTTCAGTATTTACAGATATGCTGCATCACTTTCAAGGATACACAAATCCCCATGTGAATTAACTTGCATGTACTATTATTATTATTTATTTTATTATTATTTTCTTTACATATAATTTGTTTTCTCACATGTGAACAAATATAATTTTAAATAATAAAAATATTAATATTTACCTAAATTGTATTTTTTTTCCAATTTTTTAAAGCGCAGAACTGTTACACTTCACAGACATCCCATTGGTGGATTAGGATTAAGCATTAAGGTAGGTGTCTTTTTTTTTTTTTTTCTTTTTAACAATATAATCCTTCTTCAGGTTCATTAATGTCAGTGGTAATGGATACATTAGATGAAAGGCTGTGTGTAGGATGTAATTATTAGGTTATACATTCTGCAGATCATCTTTATAAATGTATATTTTATTAATTTTCTAACGACATACCTTGATTATGGATATAGTTAAATCTTGCTACATTCAATTGCAGTAAAATGCACTGACAGTTTTATATTTCTCCAGTTACCCTAATATATAGAACAATGACAATGATTTTATAAGTAAAAAAAAAAAAAAATTGTTTCCCTGGTTCTAAAATGTCATCAAGTCAATGGAAATGTACTAATGGAGATTAAAATTAATTGGGATAACAATTTTCTTTGCAAAAATATTACAATAGTAATTTGCATAATAATATTGCATTGTCCAGAAAAAAAGAGATTTTGATTAAAAAGTATGTTCCCTTTAAACTTAGATGCTATATCAGAACTTGTTATATATCTATACTTAATTTATATTGCCTATAATGCACAATTCATATAAAAAATAATAATACATATCATTTAGCTAGACCGTGTCCCTAGATACATACATATATTTAAATTATGGGAAAAAAAGTGTAATTTCATTTTTAGTTTAATGTTTTCTGTTTAAAATCCTAATCTGAAGGAAACTTAAAGGTAATACACCCATTAAGGGTTATCTAAAACTCTTTAAAGGGACATTAAACACTAAACAAATGCTAGACAGAATGATGCATTTAAAGAAAAGATTAGTCTGAGAATAACACGTAGATGTATTTTTTTTAAAGTTTCATTAGTTGTTTAAGTTTTGATAAAATAATTGTAAAGTTTTAGTGTCTATAAAACAATGCAAGCTACCATGTTGTAACTTATTAAATTAGTGACAGTTATAAATAGGTCACCAGAGTGAGCAGCTATTGGCTGTGTGGAATACAACAGTGTACTGCAGTTCCATTTTGAACAGGAACTAAAAATCTCACAACTTTAGAAAAGAATTACAGGAAAAGGAGACAAAATAAATAATTAAAGTATATTGCAGAGTTTATATACAGGTGGCCCTCGGTTTACGCTGGTTCAATTTGCGCCGTTTTAGAATAACAACCTTTTTTTCGGTCATGTGACTGCTATTGAAAAGCTTTGGAAAGCAAAGTGCACTAATTAAAATAGCCAGTAGGTGGAGCTGTCCGCTTGTTTTGCATCAAAGTTATCCAACTTAACAGCCTGAAATTGATCTGTGTACACAGAGCAGACATTAGCTATCAAGCAGCCACTTCCCTATTATCTTCCTGTCCAGCTGCTTGATGTGAGGGTGCCTAACTGCCTATTAATCACTGCAGATTGAAATGCATAAAATAGGTGCAGACCCAATATTATCTAACATGATAGCAATGCAGAGAACTGATTGCAGAAAAATGCAAGTAAAAAAAACGTTTTTGTTTAGTAAACTTAGTTTGATGATGTTACAATCTATATTATTAGGTTTATAATGCTGTTAGGCATTTAAAGTCTTCATTTCAAAGTTTTAAAAATAATGTATTAGGTGTTACTTATGACAATTTTGAGAGGGGCCTGGAACCTAACCCCCTCACTTCCCATTATCTTACATTATAAACTGGGTTTCAATTTACAACAGTTTCGATTTACAACCATTCCTCCTGGAACCTAATCCCGGCGTAAACTGAGGGCTACCTATATATATATATATATATATATATATATATATATATATATATACTGTATATATATATATATATATATACTATTTATCAACTTTTTTTTGTTTGAAACCTGGTTTAATCAAGTGAATATCAAAAAGAGTGAGATCAATATTAATGTTAATGGGACTGTTACATGTTCTATCTTTAATTGGCCAGATTAAAAGTAGCATACTAACGCCTAGATTTAGAGTTTTGCGGCCAAAGGGGTGCGTTAGCTACGCGTGTTTTTTTTCCCCTGCACCTTTTAAATAACGCTGGTATTGAGAGTTCTCTGAAGGGCTGCGGTAGGCTCCAAAAAGGGAGCGCACAGGCATATTTACCGCCACTTCAACTCTCAATACCAGCGTTGCTTACGGTAGCGGCTAGCTGGAAAACGTGCTCGTGCACGATTCCCCCATAGGAAACAATGGGGCAGTTTGGGATTGAAAAAAACCTAACACCTGCAAAAAAGCAGCATTAAGCTCCCAACGCAGCCCCATTGTTTCCTATGGGGAAACACTTTCTAAGTCTGCACCTAACACCCTAACATGAACCCCGAGTCTAAACACCCCTAACCTTACACTTATTAACCCCTAATCTTCCGCCCCCGCTATCACTGACCCCTGCATTATATTATTAACCCCTAATCTGCCGCTCCGTATACCGCCGCATCCTACATTATCCCTATGAACCCCTAATCTGCTGCCCCTAACATCGCTGACACCTATATTATATTTATTAACCCCTAATCTGCCCCCCCAACGTTGCCGCTACTTTACCTACACTTCTTAACCCCTAATCTGCCGACCGGACCTCGCCGCCACTATAATAAATGTATTAACCCCTAAACTGCTGCACTCCCGCCTCACAAACCCTATAATAAATTGTATTAACCCCTAATCTGCCCTCCCTAACATCGCCGACACCTAACTTCAAGTATTAACCCCTAATCTGCCGACCGGACCTCACCGCTACTCTAATAAATGTATTAACCCCTACAGCTAAGTCTAACCCTAACACCCCCTAAGTTAAATATAATTTTTATCTAAAAGTCTTCCTATTTAAAACTAAATACTTACCTGTAAAATGAAACCTAATATAGCTATAATATAACGAATAATTATATTGTAGCTATTTTAGGATTTATATTTATTTTACAGGCAACTTTGTATTTATTTTAACTAGGTACAATAGCTATTAAATAGTTATTTACTATTTAATAGCTACCTAGTTAAAATAATTACAAAATTACCTGTAAAATAAATCCTAACCTAAGTTACAATTAAACCTAACACTACACTATCAATAAATAAATTAAATCAATTAACTACAAGTACCTACAATTAAATAAACTAAACTAAATTATAAAAATAAAAAAAGATTACAAGAATTTTAAGCTACTTACACCTATTCTAAACCCCCTAATAAAATAACAAAGCCCGCCAAAATAAAAAAAATCCCTACCCTAATGTAAATTAAAATAGTTAACAGCTCTATTACCTTACCAGCCCTTAAAAGGGCTTTTTGCGGGGCATGCCCCAAAGAAATCAGCTCTTTTGCCTGTAAAAAAAACACAATACCAGCCCCCAACATTACAACCCACGACCCACATACCCCTACTCTAAACCAAACCCCCCTTAAATAAACCTAACACTACCCCCCTGAAGATCTCCCTACCTTGAGTCGTCTTCACTCAGCCGAGCAGCGATGGACCAAAAGAAGACATCCGGAGCGGCAGAAGCCTTCATCCTATCCGGGAAGAAGAGGACATCCGGACCGGCAAACATCTTCATCCAAGCAGCATCTTCTATCTTCATCCATCCGACGAGGAGCGGCTCCATCTTCAAGACCTCCGAAGCGGAACATCCTCTTCTCCCGACGACTAGACGACGAATGAAGGTTCCTTTAAGTGACGTCATCCAAGATGGCGTCCCTCGAATTCCAATTGGCTGATAGGATTCTATCAGCCAATCGGAATTAAGGTAGGAAAAATCAGATTGAGCTTGCATTCTATTGGCTGTTCCGATCAGCCAATAGAATGCGAGCTCAATCTGATTGGCTGATTGGATAAGCCAATCCGATTGAACTTGAATCTGATTGGCTGATTCAATCAGCCAAACAGATTTTTCCTACCTTAATTCCGATTGGCGGATAGAATCCTATCAGCCAATCGAAATTCGAGGGATGCCATCTTGGATGACGTCACTTAAAGGAACCTTCATTGGTCGTCTAGTCGTCAGGAGAAGAGGATGTTCCGCGCCGGAGGTCTTGAAGATGAAGCCGCTCCTCGTCGGATGAATGAAGATAGAAGATGCTGCTTGGATGAAGATGTTTGCCGCTCCGGATGTCCTCTTCTGCCCAGATAGGATGAAGACTTCTGCTGTTCCGGATGTCTTCTTTTGGTCCATCGCTGCTCGGCTGAGTGAAGACAATTTAAGGTAGGGAGATCTTCAGGGGGGTAGTGTTAGGTTTATTTAAGGGAAGTTTGGGTTAGAGTAGGTTTTTTTTTTGTAATTTAGTTTAGTTTTTTTAATTGTAGGTAATTGTAGGTAATTTATTTAATTAATTTAATGATAGTGTAGTGTTAGGTTTAATTGTAACTTAGGTTAGGATTTATTTTACAGGTAATTTTTTAATTATTTTAACTAGGTAGCTATTAAATAGTAAATAACTATTTAATAGCTATTGTACCTAGTTTAAATATAATACAAAGTTGCCTGTAAAATAAATATAAATCCTAAAATAGCTGCAATATAATTATTCGTTATATTGTAGCTATATTAGGGTTTATTTTACAGGTAAGTATTTAGTTTTAAATAGGAAGACTTTAGTTAATAATATTTAATTTATTTCGTTAGATAAAAATGATATTTAACTTAGGGGGGTGTTAGGGTTAGACCTAGCTTTAGGGGTTAATACATTTATTAGAGTAGCGGCGAGGTCCGGTCGGCAGATTAGGGGTTAATACTTGAAGTTAGGTGTCGCCGATGTTAGGGAGGGCAGATTAGGGGTTAATATAATTTATTATAGGGTTTGTGAGGCGGGAGTGTGGCGAGGTCCGGTCGGAAGATTAGGGGTTAATAACTGTAGGTAAGGTAGTTGCGATGGTGGGGGGGGGGCATATTAGGGGTTAATAAATATTATGTAGGTGTCGGCGATGTTAGGGGCAGCAGATTAGGGGTACATAGGGATAATGTAGGTGGCGGCGGTGTGCGGTCGGCAGATTAGGGGTTAAAAAAATTATTAGAGTGGCGGCGATGTGGGGGGGGCCTCGGTTTATGGGTACATAGGTAGTTTATGGGTGTTAGTGTACTTTATAGCACAGTAGTTAAGTTCTTTATAAACCGGCATTAGCCCATAAAGCTCTTAACTCCTGACCTTTTTCTGCGGCTGGAGTATTGTCTGCAGAGGGTCTACCGCTCACTTCAGCCAAGACTCTAAATACCGGCGTTAGGAAGATCCCATTGAAAATATAGGATATGCAATTGGCGTAAGGGGATCTGCGGTATGGAAAAGCCACGGCTGGAAAGTGAGCGTTAGACCCTTTCCTGACTGACTCTAAATACCAGCGGGCAGTAAAAAGCAGCGTTAGGACCCATTAACGCTGCTTTTGATGGCTAACACAGAACTCTAAATCTAGGCATAAATAAATAAAAGATTGCACGGTAATTGCATTCAAAGTAAAAAATGATTGCATCCGTATTAGCATGCACATTACAAGTTGAAGTAAAAAGTTAGTTAGAGCGAGCAAAAGACCAAGGCACACAAACTTTAAGACTTTGCATATTGTGACCGTTTTTACGCATTTTTACTTATATGAAGCACCTATTTGTTACTGCTCGCTCACTAACCTGACACTGCACTAAATCAACTGCGCTAAACCTGAAGGTGTTAGGAATACTTTATGGACTATTTGGGGCCCCGTCACCACAGATGACACCCTCAGAATCATGAAATCCATCCACTCTGGTGCACCCTCGGACCCATGCCCCCATCACATATTCAACAAAGCAAGCAACATTATCACCCCTGAACTCTGCCGCACCATCAACTGCTCCATCAAAACCGGCACCTTCCCGGATATCTGGAAGCCCACGGAACTGAAACCTCTGCTGAAGAAACCCTCGGCAGACCCCCACGGACCCGAATAACTACCACCCCATCTCTCTACTCCCCTTCCCGGCCAAAGTCATGGAGAAGTCCATCAACTTGCAACTTATTGACCACATTGAGGTCAACCACATCCTGGACCACTCCCAATCCAGTTTCAGAAGCAACCACAGCAACGAGACCGCCCTCCTCGCTGCCACAGACGACATCCGCGCCATTCTCGACTCTCCCTCATCCTTCTAGAGCTCTCAGCAGCTTTCAACACTGTCGACCACAACATTCTCCGCACCCACCTACACGATGCCAGCATCCACAGCAAAGCCCTGGAATGGATCACCTCTTTCCTCATGGGCAGGACCCAGAAAGTCAGACTTATGCCTTTCTCCTCCAAACCCACACCAGTCAACTTGGTGTACCGTTAGGCTCTTCGCTGAGCCCCACCCTCTTCAACATCTACATGGCCCCTCTTGCCGCCATCATCCGATGCCATGACCTCATTATCGTCTCCTACGCCGACGACACCCAGTTAATCATCTCACTCACCCGAGATCCCACCACGGCTAAAAAGAATGTCCACGAAGGCCGGACAGCAGTCGCCACCTGAATGAAGGACAACCGGCTCAAACTGAACACAGACAAAACCGAAGTCCTCTTTCTCGGACCCAATAAATCTGCATGGGACAACTCCTGGTGGTCCACAGCCCTCGGTCACCCTCCAACCCCAACCAACCATTCACAAAATCTAGGCTTCATCCTGGACTCCTAACTCTCCATGGACCGACAAATCAATGCCATCACCTCAACATGCTTCCACATTCTCCACCTGCTACAAAAAATCTTCAAGTGGATCCCTACCGAAACCAAGAAAACAGTAACCCACGCCCTCGTTAGCAGCCGGTTAGACAACGCCAACGCACTCTATGCTGGCTCCACCATCAAACTCCAAAAGAGACTCCAGCGTGTCCAGAACGCCTCAGCCAGACTCATCCTTGACATCCCCCTCCAATGCCACATCACCGAACACCTAAGGAACCTTCACTGGCTCCCCATCAACACAAGAATCACCTTCAAGCTCCTTACCCACGCGTTCAAGGCCCTACACAACATCAGACCTGAATACCTCAACCACCGTGTAAATTTCTACACCCCCGGCAGACAACTCCGATCGGCAGACCAAACACTCGCAGTCATCCCCCGCATCAGCAAATCCACAGTGGGTGGAAGATCCTTCTCCAACATGGCGGCAAAGACATGGAACACCCTCCCGCTTCACCTCAGACAATCCACCTCTCTTACAAAGTTCAGAAAGGACCTCAAAACCTGTCTCTTCAACAGAATGCCCATCTCCTCCCCCCTCCCCCCTTCTCCTATCCCCTATCCCATTTCCCTTAGCGCCTTGAGACCCTCACGGGTGATTAGTTCATGCTCTATAAGTACCCAAAAGATTTAGATAGATAGATAGATACATGCCTATGTTCTTCACATAGAAGAAAATATTATTTTTATATATATATATATATATATATATTGTGTGAGTGTGTATATATATATTTATATATATCCTATATAATAAAAGGTCAAGTATGTTTGTCCAACATACTATATTGTAGAGACTGCACAAGGACAAACATACCTGGCCTTTAGGATCTGACAACAGAGCAGAGAGGGTGTGTGGAAGCGGTCGTTGCAAGGGGCAGGACCAGGGCATGGACAGGTGGGATGGCCATGATGAGAGGGAGTGGTCGGCGGGAGTGCCGTGATGGTGCATGGCTGGATGGGAACTGGTCAGGTGGGCATGGCTGAGGCATGGTCGGGCATAGTGGCTGTGATGAGGGAGGGAGGGAGGAGAGAATGCAAAAGGGGGGGAGGGCAAAAGAGGGGGAGAGAGAGAGCAAAAAAGAGGGGAGAGAGAGCAAAAGAGAGGGGAGAGAGAACAAAAGAGGGGGAGGGAGAGAACAAAAGAGGGAGGAGAGAGAACAAAAGAGGGGGAGAGAGAGCAAAAGAGAGGGGGGAGAGTGCAAAAGAGAGGGGGGTGAGCAAAAGAGAGGGGGAAGTGAGAGAGAGAGCAAAAGAGAGGGGGGAGAGAAAGCAAAAGAGAGGGGGGAGATAGAGCAAACTAGAGGGGGAGAGTAAGAGAGAGGGGGAGAGTAAGAGAGCAAAAGAAAGGGGGAGAGAGAGAAAGCAAAAGAGAGGGAGAGAGAGAGCAAAAGAGAGGAGGGAGAGCTAGAGAGCAAAAGAGAGGGGGAGATAGAGAGAGAAAAAGAGAGAGGGGAGAGAAAGAGCAAAATAAAGGGGGGGAGAGAGCAAAAAAGAGGGGGGAGAAAGAGAGCAAAAGAGAGGGGGGACAGAGAGAGAGAGCAAAGAGAGAGGAGAGAGAGCAAAAGGGAGGGGAGAGAAAGCAAAAGAAAGGGGAGAGAGAGCAAAATAGAGGGGAGAGCAAAAGAGAGGGGAGAGAGAGCAAAAGAGAGGGGGGAAAATAGCAAAAAAGAGGGGGGAGGGAGAGAGAGGGTGGAGAGGGAGAGAGAGGGGGAGAGAAAGAGAGCAAAAGAGAGGGAGAGAGAGAGCAAAATAGAGGGGGAGAGAGAGGGGGGAGAGAAACAGAGGGGGGGAGAGAGAGAGAGCAAAAGAGAGGGGGAGAAACAGCAAAAGCGAGGGGAAGAGGGAGAGAGGGGGGGAGAGAAAGAGAGCAAAAGAGAGGGGGGAGAGAAACAGAGGGGGAGAGAGGGCAAAAGAGAGGGGGGAGAAACAGCAAAAGAGAGGGGAAGAGGGAGAGAGGGGGGAGAGAAAGAGAGCAAAAGAGAGGGGGGAGGGAGCAAAAGAGAGGGGTGAGATAGAGAAAAAGAGAGGGGGAGAGGGAAAGAGAGGGGGAGGGAAAGAGAGCAAAAGAGAGGGGGGAGAGAGCGAGAGAACAAAATAGATGGGGGAGAGAGAGCAAAAGAGAGGGGGAGAGAGAGAGAGCAAAAGAGAGGGGGAGAGAGAGAGAGCAAAAGAAAGGGGGGAGACAGAGAGCAAAAGAGAGGGGAGAGAGAAATAGCAAAAGAGAGGAGGGAGATAGAGAGCAATAGAGAGGGGGAGAGAGCAAAAGAGAGGGGAGAGAGAGGGCAAAAGAGAGGGAGAGTGAGCAAAAGAGAGGGGAGACCGAGAGAGAGAGATCAAAAGAGAGAGGGAGATAGATAGATAGAGAAAAAGAGAGGGGGAGGGAGAGAGAGGGGGAGAGAAAGAAAGCAAAAGAGAGGGCGGAGAGAGAGAGAACAAAATAGAGGGTAGAAAAAAGAAAAAGAGAGGGGGAGAGAGAGAGCAAAAGAGAGGGAAAGAGAGAGAGAGTAAAAGAGAGGAGGGAGATAGAGAGCAAAAGAGAGGGGGAGAGAGAACAAAAGAGAGAGGTAGAGAGAGCAAAAGAGAGGGGGAGAGAGAGTGAAAAAGAGGGAGAGAGGGAGAGCAAAAGAGAGGGGAGAGAGCAAAAAGAGAGGGAGAGAGAGAGCAAAAAAAGAGGGGAGAGAGCAAAAGAGAGAGGAGAGATAGCAAAAGAGAAGGGAGGAAGGGAGCAAAAGAGAGGGGGAGAGAGAGAGCAAAAGAGAGGAGGGAGAGAGGTTAAAGAGAGGTGGAGAGAGGTTAAAGAGAGGTGGAGAGAGCAAAAGAGAGGGGGAGAGGGAGAGAGAGAGGGGGAAAGGGAGAGAAGGAGAGAAAGAGAACAACAGAGAGGGGGAGAGAGAGTGAAAAAGAGGGAGAGAGGGAGAGCAAAAGAGAGGGGAGAGAGCAAAAAGAGAGGGAGAGAGAGAGCAAAAAAAGAGGGGAGAGAGAGCAAAAGAGAGAGTAGAGATAGCAAAAGAGAGGGGAGGAAGGGAGCAAAAGAGAGGGGGAGAGAGAGAGCAAAAGAGAGGCGGGAGAGAGGTTAAAGAGAGGTGGAGAGAGGTTAAAGAGAGGTGGAGAGAGCAAAAGAGAGGGGGAGAGGGAGAGAGAGGGGGAACGGGAGAGAAGGAGAGAAAGAGAGCAACAGAGAGGGAGAGAGAGAGAGCAAAATACAGGGGGAAAGGAAAGGGGGGGAGAGAAAGAGAGCAAAAAAGAGGGGGAGAGAGCAAAAAATGGGGGAAAGAGAGAGAGAAAAAGAAAGGGGGAGAGAGAGAGCAAAAGAGATGGGGAAGAGAGAGAGAGCAAAAGCAGGGGGAGAGAGCAAAATTGATGGGAAAGGGAGAGAGCAAAAGAGAGGGAGGAGAGAGAGAGCAAAAGAGAGGGAGAGAGAGCAAAAGAGAAGGGAAAGAGAGCAAAAGAGTGGGAGGAGAGGGAGAGAGGGGGGAGAAAGAGAGCAAAAGAGAGGGGGGAGAGAGTTAGCAACAGGGAGGGGAGAGAGATAGAGGGGGGAGCAAAAGAGGGGAGAAGAGAGCAAAAGAAAAGAGAGAGAGCCAAATAAAGGGGGAAGAGAGAGAGAGCAAAAGAGAGGGGGGAGCAAAAGAAAGGCGGGAGAGAAAGAGCAAAAAAGAGGAGGGAGAGACAGAGGGCAAAAGAGAGAGTGGAGAAACAGCATAAGAGAGGGGAAGAGAGAGAGAGGGGGGGAGAGAAAGAGAGCAAAAGAGAGGGGGGAGAGAGAGAGAGCAAAAGAGAAGGGTGAGATAGAGAAAAAGAGAGGGGGAGAGGGAAAGAGAGGGGGAGGGAAAGAGAGCAAAAGAAAGGGGGGAGAGAGCGAGAGAACAAAATAGATGGGGGAGAGAGAGCAAAAGAGAGGGTGAGAGAGAGCAAAAGAAAGGGGGGAGACAGAGAGCAAAAGAGAGGAGAGAGAGAGAGCAAAAGAGAGGAGGGAGATAGAGAGCAAAAGAGAGGGAGATAGAGCAAAAGAGAGGGAGAGAGAGCAAAAGAGAGGGGGAGAGAGAGCAAAAGAGAGGGGGAGAGGGAGAGAGAGAGAGAGAGAGAGAGAGCAAAAGAGAGGGGGGGAGAGAGAGAGAGAGAGAGCAAAAGAGAGGGGGGAGGCAGAGAGAGGGGGGAAGAAAGAGAGCAAAAGAGAGGGGGAGAGAGATAGCAAAAGAGAGGGGGGAAAGAAAGAGCAAAAGAGAGGGGGGAGAGAGAGCAAAGAGAGGGAAGAGAGAGCAAATTAGAGGGGGAGAGAGGGAGCAAATGAAAGGGGAGAGAGAGCAAAAGAGAGGGTGGGAGCAAAAGAGAGGGGGAGAGAAAGAGAGCAAAAGAGAGGTGGGAGAGAGAAAGATCAAAAGAGAGGGGGAGAGAGAGAGGGGGAATGAAAGAGAGCAAAAGAGAGGGGGAGAGAGCAAAATAAATGGGGAGAGATAGCAAAATAAAGGGGGGAGATAGAGCAAAAGTGAGGGGGGAGAGAGAGAGCAAAAGAGAGGGGAATATAGAGAGCAAAAGAGAGGGGGAGAGAGAGAAAAAGAGAGGGGGGGAGAGAGAGCAAAATAATGTGGGGGGAGAGAGCAAAAGAGAGGGTGTGTGTGAGAGAGAGAGAGCAAAATAGAGGGAGGAGAGAGATCTTAAAAGAAAGGGGGAAGAGAAAGCAAGAGAGGGGGAGAGAGAAAAAGAGAGGGGGGAGAGAGCAAGAGAGGGGAGAGAGAGAAAGAGAGAGCAAAAGACAGGGAAGAGATAGAGCAAAAGAGAGGGGGAGGGAGCACAAAAGAGAGGGGGAGAGAGAGCGCATAAGAGAGGGGGAGAGAGAGCACATACGAGAGGGGGGAGAGAGAGTGCATAAGAGAGGGGGGAAAGAGAAATAGCAAAAGAGAGTGGGGGAGAGGGAGCAAGGGGTGAGACCGCTGTACTACAAAAATGGACCATGTACATGGACTTTAGGTCAGTATGACCATGGGGTCAAGTCTGGCCCCCTCGTATGTCAACCTATTTATGGCATGGTTTGAAGATAAGTATCTTTTCAGTACTAGAGATCCCAATGTTCTTCTGTACTGACGGTAGATTGATGACCTCTTTTTTTGATTTGGTGGGGAACCTTTGAAGAAATGAAGGCTTGAATCCACAACTTGAATTCTTCGGAACCCGCTGTTAAATTTAAAAGTGAGATGAGCACTGAAAGTATACACTTTCTGGACCTGTGCATATTCAAATCAGAAACTGAAGAGGATTGCTGCTTAAAAACAACGCTATATTCCAAGCCAACAAACAGAAATACTCTATTACAGTTTGATAGCTACCATCCCATACAGTTTAAGAAGGGGATTGTCATATCCCAGTTTATGAGGGTCATATGGAATAACCCTGAAGTGAACCGGAGAATGGTACAGTTGGAGGAGATGAGAGAAAAAAATCTGAATAGGGGCTATAACCCGAGTATGCTCTCCGAAATCCTTGGGGAGGTAATACAATTTGATCGTAATATGCTTATACAAAGGAAGCAGAAAAAGATGAGAAGGAAGTGAACCCCCGATTCAGTTTATCACAAATTATACCCCTGCCACCTCCAAAGTAAGAGAAGTCATCAAAAGAAATTGGCCCCTGATCAGGGGGGAAAGAACTCTACCTTTCAGGGATAAGCCACCTCCTAGGGTAGTACATAAGAGTGGCCATAATTTAAAATCCTTATTGATGAGAACAGATCCCTGGAAGAAGGAAAAGTCCTGGCTCCAGAAAGTAAAAAATGGATGCTACAAATGTGGAAGCTGTGTGACCTGTAGCTCCCTCCTCACTGGAGAAAATTTCATCACCCCGGATAAACTAAATCCTATTGGATTAGACATCGGCTCACCTGCACCTCGGATTTTGAGGTATATTTTTTGTTTTGTCCCTGTGGACGCTACTATGTAGGCAAGACCAGTACCACCTTCTGTGAGAGATTCGCTAATCATAAAAGTGCTATCAGAACTGCCCTTAAAGAGGGACACTCTGATCAGCCTGTGCCGATGCATTTTCTTGAACAGTAACATCCCATTTCTTCACTTAGAGCAATGCTGATTGATAGAGTGCCCCCCTGAAACGAGGGGGTGACAGGAATTGAGAATTGTTGAAATGTGAAGCACTGTGGATACACAGGCTTGATACCCTCTTTCCGATTGGCTTAAATGCAAATATAGACTATGCCTTGTTTTATTGAAATATGCTTTTCAGGCATTTGTATGTAGCCCTGTGAACTTGATATGCTGCTTCTGATATGCAAATTCTTACTGTCCTCGCTTTGTTGTTGTGCTCTTTCCCTCTTATATCACTGTCTCTCTTATTGGTTGCCACCCTTGTCGATTCTTTGTTGGTTCTTGGTGCATAAGGGCTTAGACTCTTAGCTGGGTATTTCATGGTCTTGGTACTGAACTATCCGGGTTGGATGGTCCTTTATTGGTGGTGTAATGGTGATAGCAATCACTTATGATGTTGAGTGACTGCTCCCCTACCTAATGGTGAGGTGACTTTTTATTCTGACTTTTTTCTGGTCTTTGGCTAAATTGTTATCTACAACTTACACTTCAGCAGGTTTGGCTTTTCTGCCTGGGACACTGTCAGGTTTTGGGGCAGTGTACTACAAGGGTGTGGTTTCTTGAGTCTTTGTTGGTCCTTTGTTGTTTGATGACTATCTATTGGCGCTATATGGTGTAGTTTGAATTGAGCCCGATTGGTATATAAGGTTCAGTTATGTGTGCTTCATATGGTTGGGCTTTTAGAATGGGATTGGCTGACACTCACAGTCACTCGGGTCCCTGTTTGGTAAGGCTGAAGCCAATTCTTTGTTTTCTTGTTTGCTGTAGGGTAATTAGCATCTCTTATATGGCCATTATCTTTTTCCTACGCTTGATTCTAAGTGGGATTGTTTGGGTTTAGCACTTCTGTGATATGTATCATTTTATTTATTTTATTTGTGTCTCCCTCATGCAACTGTGATGCTTAAGACTCCTTGGCTTTTGTGACATAAGACTCCTTGGCTTTTGTGACGCATTGTAGGGGTAGGTTGTTGTACCCGTGGATGTACATTGTTTGCTTTCGCTGGCTGGGGTGTTGCTTTGTTATGCACTCTGATTGGGTCCGCTCCCTCTGGCTCGTGTTAGGGAGTGTGAACTATGGATTTTTTTGGGGAAGGGGGGTGTGGGCACGGCCCATGTGATTGGATGCTGCTCTGGATATGTCCTTTTATAGGTCATGTGAGGGGCATTTCCGGTATCGCATTTTTCTCTGTTCTATTTGGAGTTCGGCTTGTGAGTGGATGCATGCTGCTCTACTTTAGTAAGTTTATACTTTATTATTTCCAGTGTTATTCTGTGCATAAATTGGGTTGTTAGGCTGTTATGTCTGAGGTGTTTTGTCTCATCGTGTTAGCTATGTTGCGGGTTTAACATGCATGCTGGTGTTGTATCATCACTCAGGCTATGCTTAGCTGGTCCGTGTGTATTGTTAGACGTTTAAGTCTGAGGGGTGGCATTCTCACTACCCTAGCTAGGTTGCGTGTTTTGACATGTGTGGTAATATGTTACCGCCACTGAGACAATGTTCGGTCGGTGCCTTTGTTTGGTGTTTGGTTATTTTTTGCACAGCTCATTATTGGGCTATGATGTGATGATATATTTGTAAATGTATATAAAGAAATATATATTTAAAAATAAAAAAATGTATATAAAGAAAATGTATATAAAGAAAAATGTATATAAAGAAATATATATTTAAAAATAAAAAGATTTTTTTAAAGTTATTTTTCTATTCAAAACACATATTAAAAATGAAAAAAAAAATGGTATTGCATGTTTCAAGGTATTTGACTGGGAAGGGATCAAAAGTGTCAATATATGTCTCTATATGTGTATACATGTGTATTTATGTGTTTATATGCACATACATATTTACACATTTACACATATAAACACATATATGCACATATGCACACACACACATACAGGGAGTGCAGAATTATTAGGCAAATGAGTATTTTGACCACATCATCCTCTTTATGCATGTTGTCTTACTCCAAGCTGTATAGGCTCGAAAGCCTACTACCAATTAAGCATATTAGGTGATGTGCATCTCTGTAATGAGAAGGGGTGTGGTCTAATGACATCAACACCCTATATCAGGTGTGCATAATTATTAGGCAACTTCCTTTCCTTTGGCAAAATGGGTCAAAAGATGGACTTGACAGGCTCAGAAAAGTCAAAAATAGTGAGATATCTTGCAGAGGGATGCAGCACTCTTAAAATTACAAAGCTTCTGAAGCGTGATCATCGAACAATCAAGCGTTTCATTCAAAATAGTCAACAGGGTCGCAAGAAGCGTGTGGAAAAACCAAGGCGCAAAATAACTGCCCATGAACTGAGAAATGTCAAGCGTGCAGCTGCCAAGATGCCACTTGCCACCAGTTTGGCCATATTTCAGAGCTTTTTTTTTTTGCATACAAAGAGAGAAGCACTCTACCAGGAACGAACAACAGCTCAGTGGCTTGTTCTATGGCGATTTACCACCCGGAAGCAGCCTCTTTTAGACCAGTGTGCTTTTCACAGAAGAAAACTTTCCTGAAGTATATCAGTCTGATCCCGCCAAGTAAGGTCAGTCCAGCCCCGAAATACCAGGCAATTCTCCTCTGAACAAGGAACATGACAACCCCAGACGATCGTTTCGGCCTCCTATGGGCCTCGTCAGTGAGGTGCAGCCACATTCCTCTAAGCACACTGGGCAAGGAGTCCACGTCTGGTTTCCCCCATCACCCATAGGGAGACTTCCCCAGGGTCATAATAATTTGCATACAAAGAGAGAAGCACTCTACCAGGAACGAACAACAGCTCCGTGGCTTGTTCTATGGCGATTTACCACCCGGAAGCAGCCTCTTTTAGACCAGTGTGCTTTTCACAGAAGAAAACTTTCCTGAAGTATATCAGTCTGATCCCGCCAAGTAAGGTCAGTCCAGCCCCGAAATACCAGGCAATTCTCCTCTGAACAAGGAACATGACAACCCCAGACGATCGTTTCGGCCTCCTATGGGCCTCGTCAGTGAGGTGCAGCCACATTCCTCTAAGCACACTGGGCAAGGAGTCCACGTCTGGTTTCCCCCATCACCCATAGGGAGACTTCCCCAGGGTCATAATAATTTGCATACAAAGAGAGAAGCACTCTACCAGGAACGAACAACAGCTCAGTGGCTTGTTCTATGGCGATTTACCACCCGGAAGCAGCCTCTTTTAGACCAGTGTGCTTTTCACAGAAGAAAACTTTCCTGAAGTATATCAGTCTGATCCCGCCAAGTAAGGTCAGTCCAGCCCCGAAATACCAGGCAATTCTCCTCTGAACAAGGAACATGACAACCCCAGACGATCGTTTCGGCCTCCTATGGGCCTCGTCAGTGAGGTGCAGCCACATTCCTCTAAGCACACTGGGCAAGGAGTCCACGTCTGGTTTCCCCCATCACCCATAGGGAGACTTCCCCAGGGTCATAATAATTTGCATACAAAGAGAGAAGCACTCTACCAGGAACGAACAACAGCTCAGTGGCTTGTTCTATGGCGATTTACCACCCGGAAGCAGCCTCTTTTAGACCAGTGTGCTTTTCACAGAAGAAAACTTTCCTGAAGTATATCAGTCTGATCCCGCCAAGTAAGGTCAGTCCAGCCCCGAAATACCAGGCAATTCTCCTCTGAACAAGGAACATGACAACCCCAGACGATCGTTTGGGCCTCCTATGGGCCTCGTCAGTGAGGTGCAGCCACATTCCTCTAAGCACACTGGGCAAGGAGTCCACGTCTGGTTTCCCCCATCACCCATAGGGAGACTTCCCCAGGGTCATAATAATTTGCATACAAAGAGAGAAGCACTCTACCAGGAACGAACAAAAGCTCAGTGGCTTGTTCTATGGTGATTTACCACCCGGAAGCAGCCTCTTTTAGACCAGTGTGCTTTTCACAGAAGAAAACTTTCCTGAAGTATATCAGTCTGATCCCGCCAAGTAAGGTCAGTCCAGCCCCGAAATACCAGGCAATTCTCCTCTGAACAAGGAACATGACAACCCCAGACTATCGTTTCGGCCTCCTATGGGCCTCGTCAGTGAGGTGCAGCCACATTCCTCTAAGCACACTGGGCAAGGAGTCCACGTCTGGTTTCCCCCATCACCCATAGGGAGACTTCCCCAGGGTCATAATAATTTGCATACAAAGAGAGAAGCACTCTACCAGGAACGAACAACAGCTCAGTGGCTTGTTCTATGGCGATTTACCACCCGGAAGCAGCCTCTTTTAGACCAGTGTGCTTTTCACAGAAGAAAACTTTCCTGAAGTATATCAGTCTGATCCCGCCAAGTAAGGTCAGTCCAGCCCCGAAATACCAGGCAATTCTCCTCTGAACAAGGAACATGACAACCCCAGACGATCGTTTCGGCCTCCTATGGGCCTCGTCAGTGAGGTGCAGCCACATTCCTCTAAGCACACTGGGCAAGGAGTCCACGTCTGGTTTCCCCCATCACCCATAGGGAGACTTCCCCAGGGTCATAATAATTTGCATACAAAGAGAGAAGCACTCTACCAGACTGCTTCTCATTCTGTTTTGCATATGTAAATATGACCCTGGGGATAGTCTCCCTAAGGGTGATGGGGGAAACCAGACGTGGACTCCTTGCCCAATGTGCTTAGAGGGATATGGCTGCACCTCACTGACGAGGCCCAAAGGAGGCCGAAACGATCGTCTGGGGTTGTCATGTTCCTTGTTCAGAGGAGAATTGCCTGGTATTTCGGGGCTGGACTGACCATGTTGGCGGGATCAGACTGATATACTACAGGAAAGTTTTCCTCTGTGAAAAGCACAATTGGGCAGAAAGAAGCTACTAACAGGTGGTAACCGGGCCATAGAACAAGCTATTGATGCTGCTGTTCGTTCCTGGCAGACTGCTTCTCATTCTGTTTTGCATATGTAAATATGACCCTGGGGATAGTCTCCCTAAGGGTGATGGGGGAAACCAGACGTGGACTCCTTGCCCAATGTGCTTAGAGGGATATGGCTGCACCTCACTGACGAGGCCCAAAGGAGGCCGAAACGATCGTCTGGGGTTGTCATGTTCCTTGTTCAGAGGAGAATTGCCTGGTATTTCGGGGCTGGACTGACCATGTTGGCGGGATCAGACTGATATACTACAGGAAAGTTTTCCTCTGTGAAAAGCACAATTGGGCAGAAAGAAGCTACTACCAGGTGGTAACCGGGCCATAGAACAAGCTATTGATGCTGCTGTTCGTTCCTGGCAGACTGCTTCTCATTCTGTTTTGCATATGTAAATATGACCCTGGGGATAGTCTCCCTAAGGGTGATGGGGGAAACCAGACGTGGACTCCTTGCCCAATGTGCTTAGAGGGATATGGCTGCACCTCACTGACGAGGCCCGAAGGAGGCCGAAACGATCGTCTGGGGTTGTCATGTTCCTTGTTCAGAGGAGAATTGCCTGGTATTTCGGGGCTGGACTGACCATGTTGGCGGGATCAGACTGATATACTACAGGAAAGTTTTCCTCTGTGAAAAGCACAATTGGGCAGAAAGAAGCTACTACCAGGTGGTAACCGGGCCATAGAACAAGCTATTGATGCTGCTGTTCGTTCCTGGCAGACTGCTTCTCATTCTGTTTTGCATATGTAAATATGACCCTGGGGATAGTCTCCCTAAGGGTAATGGGGGAAACCAGACGTTGACTCCTTGCCCAATGTGCTTAGAGGGATATGGCTGCACCTCACTGACGAGGCCCAAAGGAGGCCGAAACGATCGTCTGGGGTTGTCATGTTCCTTGTTCAGAGGAGAATTGCCTGGTATTTCGGGGCTGGACTGACCATGTTGGCGGGATCAGACTGATATACTACAGGAAAGTTTTCCTCTGTGAAAAGCACAATTGGGCAGAAAGAAGCTACTACCAGGTGGTAACCGGGCCATAGAACAAGCTATTGATGCTGCTGTTCGTTCCTGGCAGACTGCTTCTCATTCTGTTTTGCACATATTTCAGAGCTGCAACATCACTGGAGTGCCCAAAAGCACAAGGTGTGCAATACTCAGAGACATGGCCAAGGTAAGAAAGGCTGAAAGACGACCACCACTGAACAAGACAAAGCTGAAACGTCAAGACTGGGCCAAGAAATATCTCAACTGATTTTTCTAAGGTTTTATGGACTGATGAAATGAGAGTGAGTCTTGATGGGCCAGATGGATGGGCCCGTGGCTGGATTGGTAAAGGGCAGAGAGCTCCAGTCCGACTCAGACGCCAGCAAGGTGGAGGTGGAGTACTGGTTTGGGCTGGTATCATCAAAGATGAGCTTGTGGGGCCTTTTTGGGTTGAGGATGGAGTCAAGCTCAACTCCCAGTCCTACTGCCAGTTTCTGGAAGACACCTTCTTCAAGCAGTGGTACAGGAAGAAGTCTGCATCCTTCAAGAAAAACATGATTTTCATGCAGGACAATGCTCCATCACACGCGTCCAAGTACTCCACAGCGTGGCTGGCAAGAAAGGGTATAAAAGAAGAAAATCTAATGACATGGCCTCCTTGTTCACCTGATCTGAACCCCATTGAGAACCTGTGGTCCATCATCAAATGTGAGATTTACAAGGAGGGAAAACAGTACACCTCTCTGAACAGTGTCTGGGAGGCTGTGGTTGCTGCTGCACGCAATGTTGATGGTGAACAGATCAAAACACTGACAGAATCCATGGATGGCAGGCTTTTGAGTGTCCTTGCAAAGAAAGGTGACTATATTGGTCACTGATTTGTTTTTGTTTTGTTTTTGAATGTCAGAAATGTATATTTGTGAATGTTGAGATGTTATATTGGTTTCACTGGTAAAAATAAATAATTGAAATGGGTATATATTTGTTTTTTGTTAAGTTGCCTAATAATTATGCACAGTAATAGTCACCTGCACACACAGATATCCCCCTAAAATAGCTATAACTAAAAACAAACTAAAAACTACTTCCAAAACTATTCAGCTTTTATATTAATGAGTTTTTTGGGTTCATTGAGAACATGGTTGTTGTTCAATAATAAAATTAATCCTCAAAAATACAACTTGCCTAATAATTCTGCACTCCCTGTATATATATATATATATATATATATATATATATATATATATATATATATATATATATATACTGTATGTATATACTGTATATGTATATTTTTATATATATACTGTGTATATATATATATATATATATATATATATACATAGATAGATAGATAGATAGATAGAGATACATTGCTGTCATACACATTTTTTTTTACAAATTGAGGGCACTCACAGCACTTGATTCATATACACTTTTTTTTTTTTTTTCTTTTTTCAAAAGCTTTATTGGTTGAATGTGCTCATGTAAATATAATAATAAACTTCAAAAGAATAAGGTCATACAGCTTTTCCAAGATCAACCAGTATCTCAAATTCTGTACAAATGCTAGCTGCATCATAAATTATAATTCGTACATTCAACGATCTTATGAAGGTATAAAGTAGAGTAGGAACATTTAAAACATAACATTTTTCAGAGGATATTAAACAATCAAAGCTTAACATATCGCTATAGTATACTAACAGTAAGCTTCTTGTTGAGTCTACTGTGTCTGCAATTATTGGTTATCTAAACAGCATACGCCTGCTCCTTACTTCATAGAACAGGAGTAAATAAAAGACACAGCAAACCCAATCATCTATAGATTATATGAGCGGATTGTAAAGGTAAAAGAGATGTGAAAAAAGGAGAGGAGAGATATTGGGAGGAGGGTTGGAAGGAGGGGAGGAAAAAAAAAAAAAAAAAGAAGAAGGGAGGGGGTAAGTAGGACACACCATGTAAAGTAAGCATGGATCCAGGGCGTGCAGGTTCTCATGGGACTCCATTCTCTAAATTGATTTGCCTTCCCAAATTAGTGACATGTATTCGTGTGTGGTGAGTTTTCCTATTTTGAGATAATGATATCTCTCAAGACTAAGCAAATCTTTGACTCCTACTCTCCACTCCTCTACGTTTGGCACTTGTAATGATTTCCAGTGCTTCGGGATCAGACCTTTAGCACAATTCAACATCAGTATAAATAGTCTTATCTTGGCTTCTTCTTTTATTTTGGGTAAATTGTGAAACAATAGATAATGTGGTTCGGGGGGTATGATAACTGATAGGATTCTACTACATTCGAGGAACATGTTCTCCCAAAAGGGTCGTATGTGTGGGCATGCCCACCATATGTGCATAAGCGTGCCCTCCTCTCCGCAGCCCCTCCAGTATTCCCCCCCAAGATGTGGATAGATCTTTTGAAGTCTCTGGGGAGTAAGATACCATCTGCTTAGAAACTTATAGTGCATTTCTTGTAGGCGGGCAGAGACTGATGCTTTTCTCGCTTTTTCAAAAATCGTTAGCCAAGTCTTTGTCTCAATTCTGATGCCTAAGTCATTCTGCCATGCTTCCGCATAAGAGGGCAGGGTATTTTCGTCTCTCACCAGCAGCAGTTTGTATAGGCGTGATATCAGGTGGTCATGTACATCCTGAGTAGTGCAAAGCGTCTCAAAGGGTGTTTTGTGTCTAGACAAAAGTGTCCTATCCTGCAGACTGTTAAAATAATGATGGAACTGAGCAGTCCTGAACCAGGACGAAAACGTCCAATTGTCCCATTCAGCCAGTTCCTGTTGTGTTTTGATCCTTCCCTCATGTATGGTATTTGAGATAGCTGCCTCGGCTAGGGAATAAACTAAACTCCGATTATATGGTTTATGAGTAAGGCCATTATCTGGGTTCTCCCAAACCGGTGTCACCGGAGCATTGATTGCCGATAGATTCTTATCTGATTTCATTAGCTCATCCCACAACCGGAGGACATCCTCCATTAGTGGGTACTGCTGTATCTGTCTAGGGCGCTGTGATTTTGAGACCCATGCAAGGGAGCCAACATTACCTTGTCTCAAGATGTCTCCATCCAGTCTTATACAGGCTTTATTGGGAGAGTTATGGCACCACTCCACCAGGCGCTGGAGACCAATTGCCTTACGGTAGACTATGAGCTGTGGGACACCCAGACCCCCTCTTTCTCTAGGGAGATACATCGTTTTCTTATTTACTCTTGGCTTGATGTCACCCCAGATGTATGCCTCTATTTCTGATTGCATCTGGTGAACGAGATGCGAGGCGGCAGAGAGGGGTATAGTCTGCATAATATATAGGATCCTGGGCAGGACGTTCATCTTAATGACGTGTATACGCCCCACCCAGGAGATATTTTTATTTTTCCAGGTGGCAAGGTCCTGTGCTATATCTCCCCTGATCTGTCTATAGTTCATTTCTACAATCTCTTTTATTGTCGGAGCCAGAACTATTCCGAGATATTTAAGCCTACCAGGTGAAATTCGAAGTGCGCATTGAGCACGTAGTGCCTCCATTGTCTCTCTAGGCTCTGTAATATTAAGGATCTCAGATTTTGTCGGGTTAAGTAGGAAGTCTGAGACTTTGCCGTATGCTTCAAACTCCATAAGTGTGGCTTGCAGGGAAGATTTGATGTTGGTTAGCGTTAGCAGAACATCATCTGCATATAATGCAATTTTGTGTTCTTGACCTCCCACTACCATACCCTCGATAGCTGTGTTACTTCTAACCCTGCACGCCAGGACCTCGATGACCAGGGCAAATAGGAGGGGGGACAAGGGGCACCCCTGCCTAGTGCCATTAGTAATCCCAAAGGGCTCGGAGAACATGCCATTAACCCGGACTCGTGCAGTAGGGGCTGAGTATAGGGAAAGAACACTGTTCATAAACTTAGGTCCAAAGCCCAATTTCTCAAGGGTATGGCGCATGAATCTCCAGTTAACCCGGTCAAAAGCCTTCTCCGCATCCGTTGACACTAATGCCAACGGTGCGGAGGTAGCTCCGGCATGTGAGATCAGTTGGATGATTCTCAAGGTGTTATCACGGGCCTCCCTCGCTGGGATGAAGCCAGCTTGGTCTGGTGACACTAATCGTGGTAAGTAGCGCCACAACCTTTGCTAGGATCTTAACGTCAGAGTTAAGAAGAGATATGGGTCTGTAGCTTCCTGGCAAGTCTGCTGGCCTGCCAGGTTTCAGTATAACTGTGATAAATGCTTCCAGCATTGATTTAGGCAGAGCAGGCTCGTCCGTCAATTGGTGAAATATGTGTAGTAAATGTGGAACCAGTACGTCAGAAAAAGTTTTATAGTAGTGAATTCCGAACCCGTCAGGACTGGGGCTTTTGCCGGTAGGAAGGTCTTTAATTGCTAAAACAATCTCTTCCCTCCCGATGGGGGCGTCAAGTAACTCTTTTTCTTCTTGGGTTAGGGTCGGCATATCAACCTCTGAGAGGTATGCTAGAATGGCCCTTTCGGAATCCGGATCATCTGCATGTATTTCTTGACCCTGGCGAACTGGGTGGATATTATATAGAGTTTCATAAAACTCCTTAAATACATTTGCGATTGATTGTCCGTCCTTACATCTATCTCCCCTCCGGTCCACCAGTTCGTAGACATAAGACTTCAGTCGTTGGCGTGCGAGTGCTCTTGCTAGGAGCCTCCCTGCCTTATTGCTCTGCTCAAAGAAGCGCTGTCTAATTTTTAGTGCTTTTTCCTGTTGCTCACGTTGCAGATATTGTAGTAGTTCTGCTCTGGCAGTCACTACCCCCTTTTTAAGGGCATCATTCATAGGTGAGTCTTTGTGTGCCTGTTCGGCCTGGGAAACCCCAGTCAGGAGTCTCCCATATTGTTCTTTTTTCGCCCTATTTAGAGCAGCCTTACGCTTGATCAGAAAGCCCCTGATCACGCACTTGTGAGCCTCCCACACCGTGGTAGGACACAAGTGGTCCTCAGTGTTCAAGCGAAAATATTCGGTTATGCTGCTCTGCAGCTCTCGTTTAAAAATGGGGTCCTCAAGGAGAGGGTCCTCCAATCTCCAAATAAATGGAGTCAACGGGGTGTTAGGCCAGTCTATGGAGCATCTGACCGGTGCATGGTCTGACCAAGTGATTGAGCCAATGCTGCTGCTGGTTGTCAACGAAAGCCCTGCCGAGTCAGTAAAGAAATAGTCAATTCTGGTGTATTTCCCATGCGGATGGGAGTAAAAAGTATAGTTTCTTGACATAGGATTTAATGTACGCCAGATATCATGAACAACCATTTCTCTGAGTGTTTTAGTGAGGTGTTTGAGTGTTTTAAGTGGAATGCTGGAGAGGCCATCAGAGGTATCTATATCAGGGCAAATGGAGGCATTGAAGTCTCCCCCCAAAAAGAGAATTCCCATTTGCATTTCCATGATCTTATTTGCAGCCTTTCTGAGGAATGAGTCTTGTGCTGTATTGGGGAAGTATAGATTAGCAAAAGTTATGGGTCTATTATACAGTGTACCAGTCAAAATTAGGTATCTGCCCTCCGGGTCTCTATAAGTCTGAACTACCTGAAAGGGGATCTTGGAGTGAATTAAAATGCCTACACCATTTTTCTTCCGGGGGCCTGATGCAAAGTGTGCCTCTGGGTATTGGCGACTATGCCATCTGGGTTCACTATTTCTAGAGTAATGTGTCTCCTGTATGAAAATGACATCCCCACCCATTCTATGGAGATCCCTAGTGACAATCGATCTCTTTCCTGGGTTGTTTAAGCCCTTTACATTTACAGTTATTAGGTCTATCAAATGACTGTCTCTATTTCCACGCATTTGTGCCATCATGAAGGCGCTGGTGTGATTATGTAAGGGGGGAAAAAAAAAAAAAAAGGGGAGAGGGTAGGGAGAGAGGGGAGGGGAGAGAAGTGAAGGTTAAGCGAGAAGGGAAAAGGAGAGAGGGAAAGTAAGAATTAGAGGAAAGTAAGGATTATAGTAATGGGAATGATATGATATAAATGGAGCCAGCAAATTGCTAGCTACGTAGTGGTAATGTTTGGTAAAGGTCACCAAGTTTGGGGTAACAACAATAAAATCAAATACAGTTTCAAAGTGTATATATAATAGTACAACAGAGGGTAGTAACCCCATAACTCTCATTTCTGAACGCATATTTTTTTAAGAAAAAAAGTCTTTGTAAGAAAAAGGCAGCTGGTGTACCTGTATTGGCAGTAATAAACTATAACATTTTTACTTCATTAAACTTTGTGAAACTCATAGATCTCACAGTTTAGATCGTAGTAGTATCCTCCCCTAGTGTAAGCCACAGACTCTTAGGCAGGTCCCGGGAGTTTCCCGAATACCTTTCGTATGCCAATATCATTTTCCGTCTGGAGCGTAGACCAAGGGCCGGAGACCACGATCATTGAGACAGATAAAGCTGGATCTGTCAGGATCTAGCATAAGTAATTTTACATCAGGACATATATTGCAATATAAATGCACTGCTGGTAAGAATCTTTCAGAACCAAGTCAATCAAATAATAGCGCATCGCCAAAGTCCTCCAAAGTGCAGGGTCTTTAATATATGCATGCATAGAAAAAAAAACAAAAAAAAAAAACATTGCCTATGGTTTCAACTTTATTCTGACAGGTTAATATTTTAAAACACATTAATAGTCACTTATCTGCCTGGTTCGAGCTGCATGTGAGTCCCCAAGTCTCTCAATCGTGTATGAAATGATATCAAGGGATCCATAGGCTGGGTTCACAACCTGTTTAGTTGTGCTTCTTCCTCCTCCATCCCCGGTTCCTGGGGATGAGAGCTCCGAGTTTGGGCTGGCGTTTTTATTTGTAGGCCCAACGTTTGATTGAAGTTTTGTAAATCCGTCTGCGTTTTGAAGGTGGCTGTCGCTCCATGTTTAGTAGCGATGATGCAGGTGGGGAACCCCCACCTATACTGTATTTTTTGTGCTTGGAGTGTTGAGGTGATGTAACGCAGATCCCTTCGCTTCTGGAGCGTGGATGGGCAAAGGTCTGTATAAACCTGGATCTCGGATCCCTCGTATGAGACATGCTGCTTGTTTCTAGCATGCCCTAGGATTTCTTCCTTGTCCCGATATGATAACATTCTAACAATAATGTCTTTAGGCGGGGCTCTTGAAGGCGGCATGGGCCTCAGGGCCCTGTGTGCCCGCTCTATTTGAAAATCTTCTGCAGTTGGGGAATTTTTAATATATCTAAACAGGTCTTGGACATAATTTAAGATGTCTGGGGGGCCAACAGTCTCGGGGATCCCTCTAAGCCGTAGGTTATTGCGCCTACTTCTGTTTTCAAGGTCTTCGAGACGCTCAGTTAGGCTATGCACAATTGTTTCCTGAGACTGCAAGCAGCTAGATTGGTGTTGTAAATCAGAGCGCAGTGTTTCTTGTGTCTCTTCTACTTCTGCCACCCTGTGGTCTATGGCGGTTATGTCTTGCTTAATTTCGCTGAACATGCGCTTTACATCCAACATAGCCTCTCTGATATCATGTTTAGATGACAAATGTTTAATGTCCTCTTTTGTGAGATATGCAGGTTGTGTCATTTCTGCTCCATTTATTTGAGTTGTGTTGTGTGGTCCAGCTGTACCAGTATGGTCCCTAGACACCCCAGGGGTTACTTCAGGAGTGATAAGATAGTTCTCCATATTGGAGGACTGTGAGCCCTTGTGGGGTTTAGTAACCCTCCTGTTGGACATAGCTTCCCCCTATTGTGTATCAAGATATGATATGCTGTACCCTGACCTATTAATTTTCAGACAGGAATGATGTGGTCACAGAATGGTGTTATGGCTGATTCAGCTATCATCCCAGTCACTTTCAGTTTTAATTGCAGAGTACGTTCTGTGGGAGTTAACTGATTAAAAGCACCTTTACTGCCCAGCCTGCACTATGTATGGGATTCAACGTATTCTCCCTTCCATAGGTGGTTAGTTATATGTCTCTGTTTGAGCAGTGAGACTATTCACATCTTCCCCTGGGGTTGGTAAGGTTTATAATGCTGCGTGTGTTCGTATGTTAACAGGACTCACCAACTCGGCAGCGTTCATCCCCGGCGTGTTCGGGATCAGTATGGAGGATGGCCGTGTGCCGTTCGGATAGTGTAGGTAAAAGTCAAAACCGCCGCTTAATCCTCCGCTTGTCACCGCTACACAAGGAGCCTCGCTGAAGCTGGGGCCAGATCTGTTGCCCGCCCGAGGATCGCAGCGTGTCAGAGGTGCGGCAGTAGCTGTATAGGCCCAAGTTGCGCAGCAGGTATGAGGCGTCTTAACAAGTGTCCAAATAGCCACACGGGAGGGTCTCCGCAGGTGTCCGATGATCTTTTATAGTGCCGGGGCTTAAAGGTACAGGTATGGTTTATATAACAAGCTTTTAGATGCCTTTTTCTTGCTAATGAGAGGTCTGGGGCTTCAGAGCTCGCTCAATGTGCGGCCATTAGATTTCCTGGCCAGGCTCCGCCCCGATTCATATACACTTTTATTCAACAATCCAAAAGAATCTTCTTTACAGAAATTGAGTTGTTTTAAAACAGGCTGACATACCAAGAAATAGTTCCGCATACAATGATTGGGTGTTAATGCATATAATAGATAAATAATTGGATAATTGGATAAATTAGGTAATAAAAAATTACCTCACAAGGACAGTTGTTTAAAATTGCATGGGGTTGTTTGTCCTTTTACAAATAAAAAAGAAAATGAGAGCAGATTGTAACACAGTGAGTTATCCCAAGGCAGAGATTAGATATAAACACAGATTAGTTAGAAAACAAAGAGCACAGACAGAGAAAAATATAGATAGGCACCTTAGTCAGGAGATGCTGAGAAAGAGTCATAGAGTTCCTTTTATTATCTGCCAATTGAACAAGGTTCGAAATAATGAACCTCATCTGCCTGGCCTTATGACAAGCGGACAGCATTCGCTACCCACATTTAACATTGCTCAAGCCACTGCTTGTGCAATGCCTTTCAATTATCCCAAACAGATGTCATCAGGATGATTGAAATCTGCCGCACTTTAGGTGGTGGAAAGGTATAGATAGATAGATAGATAGATAGATAGATAGATAGATAGATAAACTTAAATAGATAGATAGACATAGATCTTGCCTACCAAATGTTGGTAAAGGTTTAAGTGTGAGGTATCAGTTGTAGGTTTGTATTGACTTGGTAGGCAGATGTACTCTTAGTATCAGTTAGTGTTACAGGCCCGATTTATCAAGCTGTGAAAGCAGCTTCAGGGCCCCAGAATTTCAGGCTTGTGTGAATGCGCCTGAAACTCTTTTTTAGTATCCTGAGGTCTTAACATCACTGTTAGTTAAGCACTCTACCAGCTAAAATGTGGCAAAGTGAAATCATCCCGATCCGATTGCTTGCGATCAATTGGCTGCACAGGAGCCGCGGGCAGAATTACACAAGCCACTGCTTTAAATGTACGTTGCCTTCTCTCAGCATGGCCAGATAGACAGTTTTGCAGTAGGGAGCCTTGTCCTTCTGGCTATTTATATGTGGGGACCTATGACTGTTACTAGAAATCTGACAAAAGTTTACTAGTAAATTAAAGTTAAAGTAGAACACTGACATTGAACCATAAATAGCTGCTCACGTCTGCAAAGTCCTGTATGTAATTCATTAAAGGGAAATGTTCCTCTGAAAACTGTAAAGCAAGCAAAGGCCTTGTTTCCAATGAGGTGGTAAAATTTTGAAACTGGTGGTAACATTCAAAATCTCTATAGACTTATAATTGAGATAAATATTTTTATCAGCAGTTTCCACAATGTAACGCTTTAATAGAAACTAGGCCTTAGTATAATTTGCAGTTCATTATAACACTTAATAAAATGCATTTTTAATTTTCTTTAGACTTCTCTTTTTAAGCCCAATCCTCTAAAGCTCTCTGGTCTGGTGAGATTCTATAAGGTGCCTCATTATTATTATTATGAGATTTGTACTTTGTGAACTATGCATTTCTTTAAGGGGAGTTCTCTAATTTGCTTTATATTGAGGCGATACAGTTACTTTACTATATGCTCATTAAAAAAAGCTGAGGATTTCTCTCCATTTCAATTTTTTCAAAACCAGGCCCTATGTAGTTTCTATAAAGCAGTTTTAAAATATGTTATTTTATTTTGTTTTTGTGCACCTTCTAAAATTGGCTTGCAGTCTTACTGAGGTGTTTGATCTATGCTGTTTCTTGGATGTTTTTGAAGGTATCTCACAGCTCTCAGTATATTCATAAAACACTTTATCTGTGTAGGTATTACAAATCTATCATGCTCTTTCAATCCTTGTGAGGTCATTTGAAGATATATAAAAAATGTCTAGTGATAGAGGCTAGAAGTGAAAGCAATTGAAATTCTTCTGAAAACATTGTATTCAAATTTAAATTAATTCCACTAGAAGAGTTATCATCTGTACTGGATAGCTATATGCTAAGCCTTGCAATCCACTGGCAGAAGTTTGATTTTATTAGAACCTCATTCTAAAGGAAGCACCATATAGGTTGCAGGGTAACCAATATTGTTTCTTGTATTCCATGGAAATTTCTAATGTGAAGGCTGTGAGCCTGAGGAAAGTTTAATTAATCCAGGCCACTTTTGGTTGGTTATAGCTTGCAATTAACTAACATACAGCTAGATTATGAGTTTGGCGTTATGAGTCAAATAGCATCAGTATGGCCCATAATGCTGCTTTTTCCTTAATGCTGCTATTACAAGTCTTGTAGGTATAGGTGTACCGCACACCATTTAGCCTGTCACGCAACGTCAGTACCGCACTTTTTCAATGGGACTCTCATAGTGCCGGTATTACGAGTTTGCCTGGGAGGCCAAAAAGTGAGCGGTACACTCTATAACCACAAGATCCGTACCGCCATCTAAAGTCAGTAGTTATGAGTTTTATGTTACAAATCTGTAGCATAAAACTCATAACTAAAGTGTTAAAAAGTACACTTACACCCATAAACTACCTATTAACCCCTAAACCGAGGCCCTCCCACATCACAAACACTATAATAAATGTTTTAACCCCTAATCTTCCGCTCCTGACATCACCGCCACTATTAAAATTTATTAACCCCTATTCCGCCGCTCCCCAACATGGTTACCACTGTAATAAACCTATTAACCCCCAAACCGCCGCCCTCCTGCATTGCAAACATTATTTAAATATTATTAACCCCTAATCTGCTGTCCGCACACACACCGCCGCTATAATAAACCTATTAACCCTAAACCGCAAGCCCCCCACAAGGAAATATACTTAAACTATTAACCCCTAAACCTAATGCCCCCCACAACAAAATATACTAAAATAAACGATTAACCCCTAAACCTAACAACCCCCTAACTTTATATTAAAATTACAATTTCCCTATCTTAAATTAAATTAAAACTTACCTGTCAAATTAAATTAATTAATTTTAAACTAACAATTAAACTAAGATAATTATTAAACTACAATTAAACTAACTACCAATTAAATTAAACTAAACTACACATTAAAAAAATCCTAATACTACTCTAAAAATTTAAAAAAGTATCTAATTACAAAAAATAAAATAACTCAATTACAAAAAAACAAAAACAAAATTGCAAAAAATAAGAAACAAATTATCAAAAATAAAAAAGAATTACACCTAATCTAATAGCCCTATCAAAATAAAAAAGCCACCCCCAATTCTGCTCTTTTACCTGTAAAAAAAATACAGACACCCCCCTAACAGTAACACCCCCCCACAACTAACCCCCCTCAAAAAAAAATAGCTATCTAAAAAACCTAAGCTCCCCATTGCCCTGAAAAGGGCATTTGTATAGGCATTGCCCTTAAAAGGGCATTTAGCTCTCATCCTATTGGCTGATTGGAACAGCCAATAGAATGAGAACTGCTTAAATCCTATTTCCTGACTGGAACAGCCAATAGGATTTTAGCAGCTCTAATCCTATTGGCTGCTTGAATGCAAGGGACACCATCTTGAATGATGTCACTTGCATTGAAGTTCCAGTTTACGGCGGCGAACCTATGAAGAGGATGCTCCGCGCTGCGGAATAAAAAGCTCAGTAACGCAGCCCCAGTCTATGGGGAAAAAGAAAATAATGTTTTCTATCAGCCAATCGAAATTAAAGGGTAAAAAATCCTATTAGCTGATGCAATCAGCCAATAGGATTGAGCTTTAATCCTATTGGCTGATCCAATCAGCCAATAGGATTGAGCTTGCATTCTATTGGCTGATTGGAACAGCCAATAGAATGCGAACTCAATCCTACTGGTTGATTGGATCAGCCAATAGGATTGAAGCTCAATCCTATAGGCTGATTGCATCAGCCAATAGGATTTTTTACCCTTTAATTCCGATTGGCTGATTCTATCAGCCAATCGGAATTCAAGGGACGCCATCTTGGATAACGTCCCTTAAAGGGAACCTTCAGTATACGGCTGGGACCATATGAAGAGAATGCTCCATGCCAGATGTCTTGAAGATGGAGCCGCTCCGCGGAAGGATAGAGATAGAAGATGCCGTCTGGATGACGACTTCTGCCTTCCTGGAGGTCGACTTCTTGCTGCTTGGATGAAGACTTCTCCCGGCTTCGTTGAGGACTTCTTGCCGCTTGGATGAAGACTTCTCCCGACTGGATGAGGATGGATGTCTGGTCTTCAAAAACTGTAAGTGGATCTTCGGGGGTTAGTTTTAGGTTTTTATAAGGGTTTATTGGGTGAGTTTTATTTTTAGATTACGGTTTTAGGCACTGAAAAATAGCTAAATGCCCTTTTAAGGGCAATGCCCATCAAAATGCCCTTTTCATGGCAATGGGGAGCTTAGGTTTTTTAGATAGGATTTTATTTGGGGGGTTTGGTTGTGTGGGTAGTGGGTTTTACTGTTGGGGGCTTGTTTGTATATTTTTTTACAGGTAAAAGAGCTGATTTCTTTGGGGCAATGCCCCGCAAAAGGCCCTTTTAATGGCTATTGGCAGTTTAGTGTAGGCTAGGGTTTTTTTTCTATTTTGGGGGGGGGGGTTATTTTGATAGGGCTATTAGATTAGGTGTAATTAGTTTAAATATTTGATAATTTCTTTTTTATTTTGTGTAACAGTGTTTTTTTTTTTTTTTGTAATTTGTATTCAATTAATGTAATTTATTTAATTTTAGTGTAATGTTAGGTGTTAGTGTAAGGCAGGTTAGGTTTTATTTTACAGGTAAATGTGTATTTATCTTAACTAGGTAGCTAGTAAATAGTTAATAACTATTTACTAACTAATCAACCTAGTTAAAATAAATACAAACTTAGCTGTGAAATAAAAATAAAACCTAAGCTAATTACAATGTAATTATTAGTTATATTGTAGCTATCTTAGGGTTTATTTTATAGGTATTTAGTTTTAAATAGGAATTATTTAGGTAATAATAGTAAGTTTTATTTATATTTATTTTAATTATATTAAAGTTAGGGGTGTTAGGGATAGGGTTAGACTTAGGGTTAGGTTTAGGGGTTAATATATTTATTTAGTGTTAGCGATGTGGGAGGCTATAGGTTTAGGGGTTAATAACTTTAGTATAGTGGTGGCAGCGACATTGGGGGCGACAGATTAGGGGTTAATAAGTGTAATGTAGGTGTCGGCGATGTCGGGGGCGGCAAACGCAGTTTTTTTGCAAACCTGTAATAACAGCGCTATTAAAGGTGAGTAGTGACATTAACTTGCAAGTTATTACCGAGCTACTCATAACGCAAAACTCGTAATCTAGCTGTTTGTTAGGAAATATGTATGGTTTAGTGGTCTGGTTGAAGGCTCATATTATATTTTTGAAGGACATAATTTAAAGTAAGAGAGTTGAAAAGGGGAATGTTAAGGCTAGCCTTCTTTTAAGGTATTAATTATTATTTAGAGGTGCAACGTTTTTGGATTTATTAAATTCTAAACAATGTTAAAGGGACATGAAGCCCATTTTTTCTTTCATGATTCATATTGAGCATACATTTTTTAAACAACTTTCCAATTTACTTATTTTATCAAAATGGTTTAATTCCCTTGCTATCCTTTATTGAAGGAGCAGCAATTCAGTACTGGGAGCTAGCTTCAAGCTCCTCCTAGGTATGGTTTTCAACCCACAGATATGAAGACAAATATGCAAATTAGATACTAGGGGGCAGAAGTATCAAGCATTGTTTCCTAAAGACCACTGCACCATAACTTGTCCGCCTGCTCGAATTTGGCGTTATGAGTGAAAAAGCATAGTTATGGCCCATAACAATGCTTTTCCGCTAACGCCGCTATTACAAGTCTTGTCAGAATAGCTGTACCGCACACTTTGTAGGCCTTCACGCAACGTCAGTACCGTCCTTTTTCAATTGGACTTCCATAGCACAGGTATTACGAGTTTTGCTGTGAGGCTGAAAAGTGTGCGGTACAGCCTAAAATGACAAGATCCGTACCGCCATCTAACGTCAGTAGTTATGAGTTTTTTATGTTACAAAGCTGTAGCATAAAACTCATAGCTAAACTGTCACAAAGTACACTAACACCCATAAACTACCTATTAACCCCTAAACCGAGGCCCTCCGCTTCGCAAACACTATAATAAAATTATTAACCCCTAATCTGCCGCTCCGGGCATTGCCGCCACTTCAAAAATGTATTAACCTCTATTCCGTTGCTTCCCGACATTGTTGCCACTACAGGGAGTGCAGAATTATTAGGCAAATTAGTATTTTGACCACATCATCCTCTTTATGCATGTTGTCTTACTCCAAGCTGTATAGGCTCGAAAGCCTACTACCAATTAAGCATATTAGGTGATGTGCATCTCTGTAATGAGAAGGGGTGTGGTCTAATGACATCAACACCCTATATCAGGTGTGCATAATTATTAGGCAACTTCCTTTCCTTTGGCAAAATGGGTCAAAAGAAGGACTTGACAGGCTCAGAAAAGTAAAAAATAGTGAGATATCTTGCAGAGGGATGCAGCACTCTTAAAATTGCAAAGCTTCTGAAGCGTGATCATTGAACAATCAAGCGTTTCATTCAAAATAGTCAACAGGGTCGCAAGAAGCGTGTGGAAAAACCAAGGCGCAAAATAACTGCCCATGAACTGAGAAAAGTCAAGCGTGCAGCTGCCAAGATGCCACTTGCCACCAGTTTGGCCATATTTCAGAGCTGCAACATCCCTGGAGTGCCCAAAAGCACAAGGTGTGCAATACTCAGAGACATGGCCAAGGTAAGAAAGGCTGAAAGACGACCACCACTGAACAAGACACACAAGCTGAAACGTCAAGACTGGAAATATCTCAAGACTGATTTTTCTAAGGTTTTATGGACTGATGAAATGAGAGTGAGTCTTGATGGGCCAGATGGATGGGCCCGTGGCTGGATTGGTAAAGGGCAGAGAGCTCCAGTCCGACTCAGACGCCAGCAAGGTGGAGGTGGAGTACTGGTTTGGGCTGGTATCATCAAAGATGAGCTTGTGGGGCCTTTTCGGGTTGAGGATGGAGTCAAGCTCAACTCCCAGTCCAACTGTCAGTTTCTGGAAGACACCTTCTTCAAGCAGTGGTACAGGAAGAAGTCTGCATCCTTCAAGAAAAACATGATTTTCATGCAGGACAATGCTCCATCACACGCGTCCAAGTACTCCACAGCAAGAAAGGGTGTAAAAGAAGAAAATCTAATGACATGGCCTCCTTGTTCACCTGATCTGAACCCCATTGAGAACCTGTGGTCCATCATCAAATGTGAGATTTACAAGGAGGGAAAACAGTACACCTCTCTGAACAGTGTCTGGGAGGCTGTGGTTGCTGCTGCACGCAATGTTGATGGTGAACAGATCAAAACACTGACAGAATCCATGGATGGCAGGCTTTTGAGTGTCCTTGCAAAGAAAGGTGGCTATATTGGTCACTGATTTGTTTTTGTTTTGTTTTTGAATGTCAGAAATGTATATTTGTGAATGTTGAGATGTTATATTGCTTTCACTGGTAAAAATAAATAATTGAAATGGGTATATATTTGTTTTTGTTAAGTTGCCTAATAATTATGCACAGCAATAGTCACCTGCACACACAGATATCCCCCTAAAATAGCTATAACTAAAAACAAACTAAAAACTACTTCCAAAACTATTCAGCTTTGATATTAATGAGTTTTTTGGGTTCATTGAGAACATGGTTGTTGTTCAATAATAAAATTAATCCTTAAAAATACAACTTGCCTAATAATTCTGCACTCCCTGTATAATAAACCTATTAACCCCTAAACCGCCGCCCTCCTGCATCGCAAACACTATTTAAATATTATTAACCCCTAATCTGCCATCTGCCCATACCGTCGCTATAATAAACTTATTAACTCCTAAACCTAACCCTAACCCTAATGTAACCCTAACACCTCTTAACTTAAATATAATTAAAATAAATATAAATAAAACTTACTATTATTACCTAAATAATTCCTATTTAAAACTAAATACTTACCTATAAAATAAAATCTAAGCTAGCTACAAAATAACTAATAATTACATTGTATCTATCTTAAGTTTGTATAGGTTTGTATTTATTTTAACTAGATAGACTAGTTATTAAATAGTTAATAACTATTTACTAACTACCTAGCTAAAATAAATACAAACGTACCTGTAAAATAAAACCTAACCTCTCTTACAATAAAACCGAACATTACAATAAAATAAAATAAATTAAATTAATCAAATACATTTATCTAAATTACATAGATAGGTTTGTATTTTGGGGGTTGGTTGTGTGGGTGGTGGGTTTTACTGTTGGGGGGTTGTTTGTATTTTTTTTACAGGTAAAAGAGCTGATTTATTTGGGGCAATGCCCCGCAAAAGGCCCTTTTAAGGGCCATTGGCAGTTTAGTGTAGATTAGGGTTTTTTTTTTTTTTTTGGGGGGGCTTTTTTATTTTAATAGGGCTATTAGATTAGGAGTAATTCTTTTTTATTTTTGATAATTTCGTTTTTTATTTTGTGTTATTTAGTGTTTATTTTTTTTATAATTTAGATATTGTAATGTTAGGTTTTATTGTAAGGCAGGTTAGGTTTTATTTCACAGGTAAGTTTGTATTTATTTTAACTAGGTAGCTAGTAAATAGTTAATAACTATTTACTAACTAGTCTATCTACTTAAAATAAATACAAACTTAGCTGTGAAATAAAAATAAAAGCTAATCTAGCTACAATATAACTGTTAGTAATATTGTAGCTAGCTTAGGTTTTATTTTACTGGTAAGTATTCAGTTTTAAATAGGAATTATTTAGGTAATATTAATTATTTAGGTAATAATAACTTTAATTTAGATTTATTTTAATTATATTTAAGTTAGGGGGTGTTAGGGTTAGGGTTACGTTAGGGTTAGGTTTAGCGGTTAATAGGTTTATTATAGTGGCAGTGTGGGCGGATGGCAGATTAGGGGTTAATAATATTTAAATAGTGTTTGCGATGCAGGAGGGCGGCGGTTTAGGGGTTAATAACTATAATGTAAGTGGCGACTATGTTAGGAGCAGCAGATTAGGGGTTAATAGTTTTATTTATGTGGCGGCGATGTTAAGGACGGCAGATTAGTGGTTAATAGTTTTATGTAGGTGGCGGCGATGTTGGGGGCGGCAGATTAGGGGTGTTTAGACATGGGGTATATGCTAGGGTGTTAGGTTTAAAGGTAACTTTTTCTTTCCCCATAGACATCAATGGGGCTGCATTACGGAGCTTTTGTTTCCACAATCCCAGGTGTTAGGCTTTTTTATGCTGACTCTCCCCATTGATGTCTATGGGGAAATTGTGCATGAGCACGTCAAAGCAGCTCTTGTATTTGGGTGAGGTATGGAGCTCAACGCAACCATATCGCCCGCACAAGCCGGGTTTTTTAAAACCTGTAATACCATCGCTATGAAAGGTGAGCGGTGAAAATAACGTACAAGTAATTAGCGAGCAGCCATAACCCAAAACTCGTAACCTGGCTGAATGTTATTTACATTAAATTAAAACATATGCTTATCTATTTATGTATGTATGTATTTATTTATTTATCTTATGAATGTTATAGAATATATTAAACATCCATACTTAAATCATTAATACATCAATAACTTTATATGTATACATATATTTCATGTTTAAAAAATTATAAAATTAGTAAAAAAAAAAAGTTTGACAATGAAATGCTGTTTCATGAATTTTTAATTTAAAATAAAAACAAAATGCTGTTACAGATTTCCACTAATAATAAAATAAAATATGAAAAAAATTAATTAAAGTATGTTTTTTTCACAGGGGGGAGCGCAACATAAGGTGCCTGTTGTTATATCAAAAATCTTCAAAGATCAACCAGGTAAAGATTTTTTATATATAATTATGTATATACTTGTCTATTAAATGGAATGATCTTTTTTTTTGTTGGTGGGGGGTTACATAAAACTTTTTATGTTTGTAATTAAATTATCACATAATCTACATAATATTTAGTAAATTCTGACATGTAGATACAATTTAGATCTCGTATTTTTATAATATTTTTAACCTTAGATTTAAACAGGGCCTATTGTTAATGATCGGGTTGATTGACACCCCCTGCTAGTGGCCGATTGGCCATGAATGTGCAGGGGGCTGGATTGCACAAGTATTTCTAGTGAAATCCTTGTGCAATGATAAATGCAGACAGCTTAAGCTTTCAACATTTATCGATGTGCGGCAGACATGATCACCACAGCGGATCATGCCCGTTCACATTTTCATAAATCGGCCCCATACATTGGTTTTCAATTCTATTTGACTGCTTATAATTATTGCTGTATTATATTCTAGCAAAGAGCTGTAAAAAGGGTTTGTATAGGTTTTTGCAGGAAAAGCAAATGTAATACTCCAATACTCTTGTATGTTGGCTGTGTGCGTTGGGCATCTATGGATGTAATAGCACAGTAAGGCATGCAAAAATAGCATGTCCTTGCTTCTGTTGGAGAGATCCACACAGCTAAAAAAAAAACCTTGCCACAGGGAAAAAGGGTATGTGTGCTAAATTGGTTTAAGTAAAAACAAAAGTAAAACAAAGTGCAATTACATATTAAAAGTACTAATGATGAATAAAATAAATAATTTAGAAACCATGTTTTACTTCATTGTAAACCACATATTATTGGCTGCTTTGAAAGTCTATACGAACCCCCTGAACAAATTCCAAACTAACTTTTTCAAGTGTAAGTTGTTTTTTTTTTTTTAAATAAACTTTTATGATAATGCCAGCACATGCACACTGCAAAACCATTTAGTGTTCTTTGCCTTATAGTTTGTAGCTCTATCTGTGAACAAGTGTCCATAATGCTCTTCTGTAGCAATGAGAGATCCAGTACTTCAAATTGTGATATTATGGTTCTGATCTAATTTATTTTTCTTACCTCCTACAGGCAACAATTGCTACAGTTTTATTAATTTTATGTACAAATATGTTAACATTAATTGTTGATAATCACAAACTCACTAGCACACTATGGGGCATATGTATCAAGCTCCGAATGGAGCTTGATGCCCCGTGTTTCTGGCGAGCCTGCAGACTCGCCAGAAACAGTAGTTATGAAGCAGCGATCACAAAGACCGCTGCTCCATAACCTGTCCGTCTGCTCTGAGCAGGCGGACAGACATCGCCGGAAATCAACCTGATCGAGTACGATCGGGTTGATTGACACCCCCTGCTGGCGGCCTATTGGCAGTGAGTCTGCAGGGGGCGGCGTTGCACCAGCATCTCTTGTGAGCTGATGGTGCAATGCTGAATACGGCGAGCATATTGCTCGCCGTATTCAGCGAGGTCTGTCAGACTTGATCCGCACTGTCGAATCAGGTCCGACAGACCTTGATAAATATGGGCCCAAAGCTTTACATTTGGAAGGTTTTGTAACAAAACAAGTGGTATTATTGTCCCCATTGAAATATATGCCTTATATATATAAAATAAGTAACTTACAAAGTTTAATGTAGTTAATTTGTTATTACTAAATAACAAAAAACACTAGTGATAGAAGGATACTACCAAGTCATTTGAAAAAGGGTTAATCAGTTTCATTCCAAAAACTAAATTATTGTAATTTAAATCCATATATAAAGATAAAATATGACATATAAATATATATATAACAAAGAATAAAACAATATTGAGGGTAATTTTAAATGACATTATTTTTTTTTTATCGTATGTGTAATCGGTACCTGCTGGTGACAATTAAAAAATGATCTTGTGAAAACTTGCTAGAATTACAGATAGATTTTGGACCCAAATTTCAACTCTTATACCCACATCTTTCTTTAAAAGTTTGTTCTTCAGAGATTATGAGACCCTCAATATATTTTTTATCTCTTATAAGTACAGTGCCAGTAAATAAAGTAGATTTGCATAATCAACAAATGCATGATAAAAAAAACGTTATAGCACTTAGTCTGAACTTCAAATGAGTAGCAGATTTTTTTCTCACACATTTTCAAGTTATATCTATTTCAACTCCTCCTGTATCATGTGACAGCCATCAGCCAATCACAAATGCATATACATATATTATGGGAATTCTAGCACATGTTTAGTAGGTGCTGGTGACTAAAAAAAGTATAAATATAAAAAGACTGTGCACATTTTGTTAATGGAAGTAGATTGGAAAATTGTTTAAAATTGCATGCTCTATCTGAATCAAAAGTTAATTATTGACTTGGGTGTCCCTTTAAGACTCATATTACAACATTTCTATTTAATTATGACTGTCAACACAACTACTGGGTGAAGTAGGTTTGTAAATGGTCTTTAAACTCTGTTTCAATAACTTAGGGCTAGATGTGGTAATTACCACTCCCGCTCGAGCGTTAACTTCGCTAGAAGTAAGTTTTTTGCGTGTGTCAGGTAGTGCACGTTACAAGTTGAAAATAAAAAAAATTGTGCGCGAATAAAATGCTACGCGTGCAAAAAGCTAGACTTTCGATATTGCTTAACCCCCTTCTCCCCATTGATTTCAATTTAGCCGCAACGTACAAAACATATATACTTGTGCGCTAACCCCTATCCCAATAAACCCCTAAACAACCAAAATCCCTATTGCAAACACCCCCCTATACTACTAAACCCCTAAACTGTCACAACCCCATCGCAAGAAACCCCCTACACTACTTAACCCCTAAACCGAATATACAGAAACTATTATAACTGTGTACTCTCTATTTAAGTACATGTTTTTTTAAGTATTTATTTGGAGGGTGCAGACAAATATATTTATATACATTGCATAAAGAATATTGTGCATTTATTTTTTGTTTATGTAAATTGAAAATTATAAATATTTTTAAGTAATATTGTTTAGGTAACCTTTGTTCACAACAAGAGTGTATTTATGATTTTTAAGATTATTTTTAAGCCTGAAGAAACAGCAAGGAGCACTGAGAAATATGTTGCTTTGTTTTAATAAATGCTTTTTTTTGTGAAATCCACACATATGCTCCTGTTGTGTCTTTTACTAATTTACATGCTGATATGAGCATCACTATGACAAAAGTTTGAGGTCTGCTGAGGGGAGTCTGCTGGATGATTCAGAGGATTCGGTCTGCTTTTTAGTACTCTTGATAGTGCTTTATTACATGTGACTTTTAAAGGGCCATGATACCCAAATGTTCAATGCAGCATAGCTGTTAAAAGCTGACTAGAAAATATCACCTGAATAACTCTATTTAAAAAAGAAAGATATTTTACCTCAAAAGTTCCTCAGTAGCCACATCCCATTGTAAAGGACTTCTAAGCAGCAAATCAGTATGTCTGTCTCGGGACAGCTAAGGGAATGAGCTTTCGTGCACACTCATATTATTTCCCTATTCAGTTTAAGGAAGTTTACTATGAAATCTCATGAGAGTTAAGTCAAATCTCATGAGATCACAGTAAATGAGTTCATGACATCAGCACTGTTGATGCTGATTGGCTGCAGTTCATTTATTCATTTTTTTTATTTTTACCTGCAGCTGGGCAGCAGCTAAATTATAACTTTTACACAGAACTTACTCTGCTGAGCTGAGGAAATTGTGAGGTAAAATGTCTTCCTTTTTTTACACAGAGATGCTCAGGTGATATTTTCCTGTCAGCTTTTTACAGTTATACTGCATCAGTTTCAAGTGATTTAGCATATAAGTATTATGTCCCTTTAAGTTTAAGGTGTGCACTTGGATGTTAAAAACAGCTAACCCCTGAAGACCCTTACCTAAGACCCCTAAGTTACAAAAAATAAAAATCACTACCAGTTAAAAAAAGAAATAAAAAAAATTATACAACATAAAAAAATTGCACAAAAATAAAAAAGCCCTAAACTAAAACTAAAATACCCTTAAAAATAGAAAAAGCCTCCCAAAAAAAAAAACCACTATACAAAAACTAAAGTACCCCCCCCAATATCCTACAAAAAAAAACCCTGTCCTAAAAAAAAGGCCTATCCTAAAAAAAACTACCCTAAAACAAATGAAACCTCAAGATTTTACTTACCATCCTGAATCCGGCTCTTTAGGGAGGGTAGCAGCGGGTCCGCAGTGGCAGGTGGTCCATGGTGACTTTGGTCTTCTTCTGAGGATTGAAGATGGTGAGTAAAATCTTGAGATTTTTAGTATTGAGTTCTTTTTTTAGCATAGGGGCTTTTCTTTGTAGGATAGTGTTTTTTTCTGGGGGTTGCAGAGGGTGAGGGGTTAAGTAGTGTAGGGGGGTTTGTGATGGGGGTTGCGGTGGATTAGGGTTTAAGTAGTGTAGGGGGGTTTGTGATGGGAATTGTGACAGTTTAGGTGTTAAATAGTGTAGGAGGCTTGTGATGAAGGTTGTGGTGGTTTAGAGGTTAAGTAGTGTAGGGGTTAAAAAGCGTAGGTCCTTATTTAGTGAAATACTTTATTTTAAGTATTTATCTTGTGTTTAGTGCAACTTTTTTAAGGAAAAACCTTCTACTTAAGCTTTTAAGTTTGAGCATAAAATACAATTGCATTCATGTTATCACAATTACTTTCGAACTGAATTTAAAAATATAAAATGAAACATTGAAATATGCAGTTAAATTTGTATTGTTTGCTGCCATAAAAATCATAAGAAAATGATTCAGCAAAAATAATATTTTATGAAAAATTCAAATTCAAATTAGCATTGTGCAAGAAAGATCAGGGGGCAGAGTAAGGAAGTGAACAGTCACAGATGTTTGCAATAAAGAATATATTTCTCTATGTTAAAAGCCTACAAAAGTGCGGTTAGGTAAGCCTCAAGCCACATATACAACCTGGATGCAGATCTGAACAACCTTTTGTGGAGCTGGAATGGATCAGGCAAAAAATTAATCTGGGGCCTGGTCTGCGACTGCTACAACAGCCAGGAGCTGCATGATCTCCTTTCTGATCGACAAGCTTTGTCTGACTTCTTCTACTGTCTTCAAGAGAATCGCGCTATTAGTAGCCAGCTTCTCCTTTCTCTCCCACAATATTGCTGCAGGAGACGATTGTGAAGGCTGTTTGCTGTTGGATTCCCTAGTGGCATGAAATATAATTTTCAACTGGCCGGAGACTGCAGTGGGCCTAGGAGATACTAAGATCGCTTTAGTAATCCTGCAATTCAATGCAGCCTTAAGGCCAGATGATCGAAAGAGCCATGAAGCGATGAGATATTTAAAAGAAATCAGTCGCCATGTTGAAATATTCCAAGCAGGTGACATCAGTGTTTAAGGGCAGCATCAGCAAGAGCCATTTTACGATACATTGCAACAGATAGCGATGCTGGCGAAATATTGCAAGCAGCATCGCTACCTATATTGGCGATGTAAAGTAAAGGATCTCTTTTGCATATATCGTAAAACAAAATAAATGAACCACAGCCTCAATTATGAAGACCCAAACCGACATAACCCCCTCTAAAATATCCTCTACACTACTTAACCCCTATATCGCAATTACCTCCACCACAATAAACCCCTTAACCTATTAACCCCTATGCCATCACTACCCCCACCGCAATAATCCCCCTAACCTATCAACCCCTATCCATCACTACCCCCACCACAATAAAACCCCTAACCTCTTAACCCCTAAACCGCCATTACCCCAACAGAATAACCCCTAATCTATTAACCCCTAACAGCTAACCCCCCAAGATCCCTCATCTAATACCCCCAAGTCACACAAAATAAAAAATACCAGCATTACAAAAATAAAACCAAAATAACCAAAAACAAAAAATACATTACCAAAAAAAAATAAACAACCAGTAAGACCCCTTAAAAAAAAGTCCACCCTAAAAAAAAACCTATACTAACACTAAAACCTACTCTAAAAATTGCCCTGAAAAGGGCTTTTGTTGGGCAGTGCCCAAGTTGAAGGGATTTGCTCTTTTGCATACAAATTCAGTTTCAATTTCAAATCAGCAAATAGGAAATGTTTTCATTCTATTGGCTGATATGAAATTAAATTTAAAAATCAGCCATTAGAAATGCAAGGCATAGATATAAAAAGGGGGAACCTCACATCTAAGCTTCAGTGTGCTGCCATGACAGCATGAAGGTGATGTCAGACTGAAGTCAGATCAGAAGAAAAGAAGAAGCATTGAATGGATGATAGAAGATGGAAGAAGACACATCAAATGGAGGAGGACAGCTCCAGAGTATCGCCGCCATGGTGGAAGAATGAAAGAATCGCTGACATGGGCCCGTAGCTGCCCACCTACGGAGACTGATTCAAGTTCCAACTTTTGGGTTTTGTGATAGTGTTTTTATTTTGTGGGGGGGATTTTTTTGTATAGGGCCAGTTTTTTTTTTTTTGCCAGTTAGGTTTTTTAGCACAGAACTTTTTTAAGATATGATTTTTTTTTTAGATATTTTGTTTTTTAAACAATAGAGCTATGATTACTTTATGGCACTGCCCGACAAATGCCATTCTTAGGACATTAGTTTTAGGATACTGATAGTGAGTTTTTATTTTTGGTCATGTATTTTTTTGTATTTTTTTTTAATGCTAGTGTCTTAGGTTAGGGGTCTTGGGGGAAGATAGTTGTGAGGGGGTTAAAAATGATGGGGTTATTGAAATGAGGGTTGTGGCGGTTAGGGGGGTTAATAGTTTAGGGTGTTTATTGTGGTGGGGGTAATGGTAGTTTAGAGGTTAATAGGTTAGTGGGTTTATTGCAGTGGGGCAATGGCATTATAGGGGTTAAGTAGAATAGGGAATATTGCAGTGGGGAGTTATGTCAGTTTGGGGGTTAATAGTATAAGCTGCGGTACTTTTATATTATTGTGCAATATATGCAAAACATAAAGACATATAAGGATCAGAAGCATACTAGAGCCAGTCCAACCACAGAAATTAGATAATTTTCTGCAAGACCTTTTCAAATCAATCTTGGGCACTACTGTTGAAACTGAGACCCTTATTGACAGAGTACATAAGGTCCTAAGGCCCAGAACAGTAGACAGTGAAAATCCCGGAGATGTTATAGCTAGTCTTCACTATTTCAGTTTTCAGGAGAAACTACTTTGGCCACTTTCTAAAGAAAAATCTTTGTCTGGCAAATTTGAAGGTTTCCAGAAACTATCTTACCAAAATCCTGAAAGAATGAGGAATACAATACAGATGGGGATTCCCTATTAGGCTTTTCATCTGGATATAACAGCCTCGAGCCAATGCCTTTATTCAACTTCAAGTTGCAATTCCTGAATAGGACCAAGGCAAACCAAGAAAAAGCTGCCCTCATAATCAACCTCCACTCCATCACCAACTCAGGGAGGTCATGAGCAGTCTTTCTCCCTTGGTTTGACTTGCCACTGTTCCTAAAACTCCTTGTTGCCAGTATCAGCTGCCCCCCTTATAGTATGATATATGGGGATGGTGGTTCTGGAAGCTGCTGTGTCTACTGAAAACTTATTCATGTGGACTCCTGCAAGACAACTTGACTCACACATGAAATAGGATATTATAGTTGACTACATAACTATCGGCCAGATTACGAGTTTTGCAAGTTATTTCCACTGCTCACCTTTAATAGCGCTGCTATTACAGGTTTGTAAAAACCTGGTGTTAGTGGGCAATATGACAGCGTTGAGCTCCATACCGCACACAAATACCAGCGCTGCTTTGAGCTGGTTTTACGTACTCGTACACGATTTCCCCATAGACGAGCCGGCTAAAAAAAAGACTAACACCTGCAATAATGGAGAGTAAAGCTCCGTAACGCAGCCCCATTGATTCCTATGGGGAAAGAAAATGTATGTTTAAACCTAACACCCTAACATAAACCCCGAGTCTAAACACCCCTAATCTGCTGCCCCTGACATCGCCGCCACCTACATTACACTTATTAACCCCTAATCTGCCGCCCTCGAAATTGCCGCCACCTACCTACACTTATTAACCCCTAATCTGTTGCCCCTGACATCGCCGCCACCTACCTACACATATTAACCCCTAATCTGCCACCCCGACATCGCCGACACCTACCTACACTTATTAACCCCTAATATGCCGCCCCCAACGTCATTGCCACCATTATACTAAAGTTATTAACCCCTAAACCTCTGGCCTCCCACATCACTAACACTAAATAAATATATTAACCCCTAAACCTAACCCTAAGTCTAATCCTAACCCTAACACCCCTAACTTTAATATAATTAAAATAAATCTAAATACAAATTACTATTATTACCTAAATAATTCCTATTTAAGACAAAATACTTACCTATAAAATAAATCCTAAGCTAGCTACAATATAACTAATAGTTACATTGTAGCTATCTTAAGTTTTATTTTTATTTTACAGGTAAGTTTGTATTTATTTTAACTAGGTAGAATAGTTAGTGAATAGTTATTAACTAGCTACCTAGTATTAATAGCTACCTAGTTAAAATAAATACAAATTTACCTGTAAAATAAAACCGAACCTGTCTTACACTAAAACCTAACATTACACTAAAATTAAATAAATTAAATGAACAAAATACATTTATCTAAATTACAGAAAATAATAAACACTAAATTACACAAAATAAAAAATAAATTATCAAATATTTAAACTAATTACAACGAATCTAATAGCCCTGTCAAAATAAAAAAAAAACCTAGCCTACAATAAACTGCCAATGGCCCTTAAAGGGACTTTTGCGGGGCATTGCCCCAAAGAAATCAGCTCTTTTACCAGTAATAAAAAACAACAACCCCCCAACAGTAAAACCCACCACCCACACAACCAACCCCCCCAAAAAAAAACTACCTAAAAAACCTAAGCTCCCCATTGCCCTGAAAAGTGCATTTGGATGGGCATTGCCCTTAAAATGGCATTTAGCTCTTTTACATTGCCCAAAGTCCCTAATCTAAAAATAAAACCCACCCAATAAACCCTTAAAAAAACCTAACACTAAGTCCCGAAGATCCACTTACAGTTTTTGAAGACTGGACATCCATCCTCAACGAAGCCGGGAGAAGTCTTCATCCAAGTGGCAAGAAGTCGTCCTCCAGATGGGCAGGAGTCTTCATCCAGACGGCATCTTCTATCTTTATCCTTCCGACGTGGAGCGGCTCCATCTTCAAGACATCTGGCGCGGAGCATCCTCTTCTTTCGATGGTTCTTGAACAATGAAGGTTCCTTTCAATGATGTAATCCAATATGGCATCCCTTGAATTCCGATTGGCTGATAGAATTCTATCAGCCAATAGGATTTTTTACCCTTTGATTACGATTGGCTGATAGAATTCTATCAGCCAATCGGAATTCAAGGGATGCCATCTTGGATGATGTCATTTAAAGGAACCTTCATTGTTTAAGAACTATCGAAAGAAGAGGATGCTCCGCGCCGGATGTCTTGAAGATGGAGCTGCTCTGCTTTGGAAGGATGAAGATAGAAGATACCGTCTGGATGAAGACTTCTGCCCACCTGGAGGACGACTTCTTGCCACTTTGATGAAGACTTCTCCCTTCTTCGTTGAGGATGGATGTCCGGACTTCAAAAACTGTAAGTGGATCTTCAGGGTTAGTTTTAGGTTTTTTAATAGTGGTTTTTTTTTTTTTTTATAGTGTTTTTATTCAAGATTTTGCAAATCCATAACATAACAATTGGGGACTCGCAGGACCCCTTTTTTTTCAACATAATAAATAAATAGAATAATGGGTCATCAGACCCTACACAGAAAAATTCTGCACATTTGTAAGAAAAAACAACTGAGACAAACAAGCAGGAGGAATCCGTTCGGATTTAGTTGTAGTAAGTTAACCTCACCCCGTACAGAGATAATGTGCAAGTGATTTCTCACTCGGGTGAGCGGATCTGTGGTAACACAATAGGGCACTGCAACTCAGATATTTTGAGTGTAGAGAAAAGAAAGGAATGGGGGGGGAGGGTAGGGGGGGGCACATGTGTGTGGGGCGAGGTGGGGGGGTATATTATAGTCAGTACTTTTAGATGCTGCGCGCGTTATCCGTCAGGGAGGATAGTCAGAACATTAACTGTCAGTTTGGACGTCATTCGCCAGGACCTGTGGGTGCCACAGCGTATCATGGTTGTTCTTCCAATCAGCCCAAGCTATTTCAAACAGGTCAGATTTGTTCAGATCGAAATATATCGCCTTTTCCATAGTGTACAAATAGGCCATTGTGTGGATGATATCCTGCCAGCTAGGAGGAGCAGCTCTCTTCCAAGCCCGGGCTATATTATTTTTAATTGAGGCCAAGAGATAAACACCAAAGAGACTTTGGTGCCTGGGAAGGATATGAATACCTAGATGTAGGAGGGCAAGCGCTGGACCAGCAGGCACTCTAAAGCCATACTCAGCAAGGGTATGTATTCCCCTTTCCCACAAGGGTCTGATGATGGGACACTCCCACCATATGTGTAGCATACTACCATGGAGGCCACAACCCCTCCAACATAATGGAGACGTTCCTGGAAACATTTTGGACAAACGTGTAGGGACATAGTACCAATGTGAGAGAACTTTGTAGTATGTCTCAAACATTGTTACACAATGTAGAGTCTTAGTCAGCTGGATAGCTCTTTGCCAATACAGAAAAGGGAGTCCCATCGGAGAAGATGCGGGGCCAGAGTGGGCGGGGAGGTGCCATCCAGGAGGGCATAATGCCTTGACAGTGGCCTGACAAGTCTGCGTCCCCCTTGCCAGGTAGATTCCCAAGGGGTAGAGGGACGGGAAGCGGACGGAAGGAAGCCCCAGCTTCGTAAGAAGCTTTGGATCCTAGTAATTTCAAAGGTAAGGAACTTAGGGGTGGCCACTTGCTGATTCAACTGCTTTAGCGGTATAAATTCATCCGGCTGCGTGGTGGACCAAAAGTCCGAGACTTTAGTAACCCCTAATCGGGCCCACGTGTTCGGGTGAGTGTCAGGTAAGCCCGTAAGTAGTCCAGCTACCGAAGTTATAGGAGAGGGATGGGGAGCGATGAGCTGGCGATGTCTAAGCCTATCCCAGACTGATAGACACTCCAGAATGACCAGATTACTAATGGCCATCGTTCTGCGGCTATGTGGTGGAATCCATAGAACATCCCGAAGGAGAACATTGGATGGCAGTGACGCCTGCTCAAGTTCTCTCCACCTGTCGTGAGACTGGAGGACTCCCCATTGGGAGATGTGCGTTAGCATAGCTCCTTCATAATATTTCACTACTGACGGTGATGCGAGTCCGCCTGAGGACACAGGGAATTGTAAAGTCCTGTGAGCAATTCTGGGGGTCTTGCCTTGCCAGATGAACTTTGTGATTTCACTTTGAAATTGGAGGGGGAGATGCGTAGGGACTCTAAATGGTAGACAACGGAATAGATATGTCAATTTGGGGAGGAAAGACATTTTAAGCGATGCTATTCTTCCCATCCATGAAATGGACTTATGGTCCCATGTGTTTTTTAAGTTACGTAGTTCCGTCAGTAAGGGGGAGTAATTATCCTTTATCATTTTTTGGGCGTTAGGAGACAATTTTACTCCTAAATGGGTAATCCGCTCGGTCAACCACTTGAAATTGTATTTGTCTTTCAAGGCATGAATGTAGGGTTGCGGGTATCCCCACCAAAAGTTTTTTAATAGTTTATTGGGTGGGTTTTATTTTTAGATTTGGGATTTTGGGCAATGTAAAAGAGCTAAATGCCCTTTTAAGGGCAATGCCCATCCAAATGCCCTTTTCAGGGCAATGGGGAGCTTAGGTTTTTAAGATAGTGTAAGACAGGTTAGGTTTTATTTTACAGGTAAATCTGTATTTATTTTAACTAGGTAGATAGTAAATAGTTAATAACTATTTACTAACTATTCTACCTAGTTAAAATAAATACAAACTTACCTGTAAAATAAAAATAAAACCTAAGATAGCTACAATGTAACTATTAGTTTTATTGTAGCTAGCTTAGGGTTTATTTTACAGGTAAGTATTTAGGCCTCTATTTATCAAGGTCTGTCGGACCTGATCCAACAGTGCGGATCAGGTCCGACAGACCTCACTGAATACAGCGAGCAATACGCTCGCCATATTCAGCATTGCACCAGCAGCTCACAAGAGCTGTTGGTGCAACGCCGCCCCCTGCAGACTCGCGTCCAATAGGCCACCAGCAGGGGGGTGTCAATCAACCCGATCGTACTCGAGCAGGCGGACAGGTTATGGAGCTCAGAGCAGGCGGACAGGTTATGGAGCAGCAGACTTTTTGACCGCTGCTTCATAACTGCTGTTTCTGGCGAGTCTTAAATAGTAATTATTTAGTTATTAATAGTAGGTTTTATTTAGATTTATTTTAATTATATTAAAGTTAGGGGTGTTAGGGTTAGGGTTAGACTTAGGTTTAGGGGTTACTATATTTATTTAGTGTTAGTGATGTGGGAGGCCAGAGGTTTAGGGGTTAATAACTTTAGTATAGTGGCAGCGACATTGGGGGCAGCAGATTAGGGGTTAATAATATTTAACTAGTGTTTGTGATGTGGGAGTACGGCGGTTTAGGGGTTAATATGTTTATTATAGTGGTGGCAATGTCCGGAGCGGCAGATTAGGGGTTAATAATTTTATTTTAGTGTTTGTGATGCGGCAGGGCCTCGGTTTAGGGGTTAATTGGTAGTTTATGGGTGTTAGTGTACTTTGTGACACTTTAGTTATGAGTTTTATGGTACAGTTTTGTAACGTAACTACTGATTTTCAGTTTACGGTATGGATCTTGTAGTTATAGGCTGTACCACTCACTTTTTGGCCGGACAGGCAAACTCGTAATACAGAGGCTATGGAAGTCCCATTGAAAAAGGACTTTTTAAAAAGTGCTGTAGTTACGTTGCGTGATGGCCAAAAAAGTGTGCGGTACAGCTGTACCTACAAGACTCATAATAGCAGCAGTAGTGAAAAAGCAGCATTATGAGGCTTTTTCACTCATAACGCAAAACTTGTAATCTAGCTGTATGTTTGTTGTTGTACTTGTTGTAGCCTATTATCAAGATCACATAGATTCTACTCCATTCGTGTTACTGTTATATTGCATTTTGGTGAATAACTGCTGTTTCTGATAGGCTGGGATTTCGCCCCTCCCTTACCTTCCCCTTTTTATGTGGGGGGCTTTCTCCTCCCTTATCTTCCCCTTTTCCTCTAGGGTTTTTTCATTCTTTTCTTTTTATTTTTTTCTTCCTCACCAAATACTTTTATGACTTATAATGTTGCTCATAAGTTTTTATGTCCATCACTATTGATCACATGTGTACATCTTTATCTATCTTGACTGACGGGAAGAGGGATTCTCTTGAACCCCCCCACCAATATTGTACAAGTCATGTCCTCCTCCTTTTATGATAAGAGGCAACTTATATGTGAAGTGTTTTTATACACTTCTTATGTTAAAAGTTGAAAACATCATTTTTGCACTTATTGCAGAGATCTCTAGAAGTTGATTTGAGTAAGAGTTTATTTCCCCCCTTTTTCTTTTCTATATCCAGCCATTCTTACCATTGTTTTACATTCCATACCCCCCATCACTTAGAATATGGCCCCACCTAGATTTGCCACTTTAAATACCCAGGGTCTAAATTCCCCTGCAAAGAGAAGTCTTTTGGTTCACTATTTTTTATATAACAAAGTCCACCTGGCCTTTTTGCAAGAAACTCACTGGCAGGAGGGTTCCCTGTTCTTAAATAGACCTAATTTGTTCCTGATATTTGCAGTGACTTATTTTTCCAAGAAGAAGCATGGAGTGGTGATTCTTGTACACAGCACTGTCATATGTGATCATATGTCACAGCACTTTCATATGTTTCTATGTAACTAGGTTTCATGGAGTGAAACATTGATTACTTTTGAGAGAGAATCCTTAGCCTTTAAAGGGACATTAAACACTAAATACATGCTAGATAGAATGATGCATTCAAAGAAAAGATTAGTCCAGGACTAACATGTAGATGTAATTATTAAAGTTTCATTAGTTGTTTAAAAAGTGACAAAATAAGTGTAAAGTTTTAGTGTCTATAAAACACTGGATGCTGCCATGTTGTAACTTGTGTTACCTTCTCTGCTGTGGCCAATTAGGGAAAGTTATAAATAGGTCACTAGAGTGTGCAGCCAATGGTTGTGCTGGATTTCACAGTGTTCTGCACTTCCATTTCTAACAGGAACTGAAAAGCTCACAATTTCAGAATGGAATTACAGGCAAAGAGGACAAAATAAATAATGAAAGTATATTGCAGAGTTGTTTTATTATATACAATTTATCATTTTATATTACCATCTCAAAGTGTTCAATGTCCCTTTAAGGAATGAAGTGTAACTGTTGTTATGTTGCCAGATGTATAGAGATATTCCAAAATTTTATCAGTAGAATGGCAAGCTTCCCTATGATGTTGGGTGGGCGTGTTGGCTACACTGTAGATTCATGGACAAGAGTATGAGGCTTGAATAAGGTAAACAGATTTTTGTAGATAACTAAGTTCCTAAAGTTGACAATACATATATATGAAGTTAGGAGATTCTAAGAGAAGACTTGAGTCACAATGAACACAGAATGTTTGGAAGTAGCCATAATCGTCTGGTAGGATCTTGCACAGTTATATGAAATCACGGAGGAAAGTTCTATGTATTTTAATAGGAAGTCAAGGGATTACTGGAGAATTGTGATAACGGAATCCTGCAGAACTAGGCTACAGGAAGTTATGTTGATAACAGAGTTCGGTCTGAGCAGAATCCAGGCTACAAGTATAATTTGTGTGTACTGGCTTCCAGATGCAGCTTGATCAGTGCAGTGTCAGGCTGCAGGTAAGCTGTTCTGTCTGTGCAGATCCAGGCTGCAGATTACATACAGTATATGAGAATTGGCTTCCAGATGCAGTTTCGATTAGTGCAGTTCCAGGCTGCAGGTAAGTTGTTTGGTCTGTGAAGATTTGGGCTCCAGATTACATAAAAGAGAGACGGCTTCCAGATGCAGCTTGATCAGTGCACTTCCAGGCTGCAGGTAAGCTGTTCGGTCTGTGCAGATCCAGGCTGAAGATTACATATATGAGAATTGGCTTCCAAATGCAATTTCGATCGGTGCAGTTCCAGGCTGCAGGTAAGTTGTTTGGTCTGTGAAGATCTGGGCTGCAGATTTCATAAAAGAGAGGCTGCTTCCAGATTCAGCTTCCATCACTGCAGTTTCAGGCTGCAGGTAGTTGTTTGGTCTGTGCAGAAGTCAGTTGTCCGTTATGAGAGTTTAAACCTTCAGACAAGCAGTGAGTTAACGGATGATTAACTGTTTGCCACTTCTAGAGAAAAAAATTGAAAAAACAAAAGTCCAGCTAGTATTACTAGCAAATATACAATAACTTAGAAGGCTCAGTAAAGAGCGTATTGGATTGTAATCCACACACTAAACAAATTACTAAGCACCTGGAGAATAAGGTGCAGGTCTTTTATGGAAGAAAGGGGATTAAGGACCAGCTTACATCTTAAAGGGAAAACCTATGTATGAAAAAAGGCTGTTGGAATATCACATCTGCCCATGGTCAGACCATGACCTGGTCTGTGCTGACTTCTCTCTTTTGCACCTTCCTGACAGAAGAATGAACTGGAGGCTCCCTAGATAGCTTTTTTCTGAGCTGTGGACCACTGAAATCCCTTCAATAATTCATAAATATATATCACTAAATGATATCTGTCACACAAATCTTGCCATGGCTTGGGCTGCTATGAAAGCATATCTGAGCGGCTACTTCATCGAAAAAACAACATACCTTTGCAATGCCAAAAGGGTCTCCTTAGCTTAACTGTATGGAGAGTTGAGAGTTCATGAATTAACAGTTAAAAAGGAGCCCAGGGGCTGCCTAGCAAGTCAGATAGGTAAGATACACACATAAATAGCTTGTAGAGAGGAACAGAGGGTAAAAGACAATCTTCATATATGCAAAAAAACTATACTATGGGGGGCGGAGTTAACTAGCTTGCTGAACGGACGTGTCTGATCATAGCTCCTGCCATAAAAGTTAATAAAAGTTCTGAAAAATAACCCCATTGCACATGAAATCACCCCAGATCTCCCCTGAAGATCAAATACTACTCAGATTATGAACTAGGAGTCTGCAGAGTGTTAGCTTCAGGACATCTGAAGGACTTTGGTAACGCACCAGCATTGGGCCTCTAGGCCGTGATTGTCAGAATGGTCGGAAATTACTGCTGCGATCGACCCTTCATTAGGTAAGGAGGGAGGTAAGCGGCATCGCCCGGGTGACATGCGGGCCATAAAGATTATCAACACCTCAAAAGCAGTCTTAAACGCTGCCTGAGACTAAACAACGTCTGCACAGCATTGCGCAGGACCGCCGTTTGTGCGGCTTGGACCTGCAGGACCTTCAAGATGGGGGATTTTTACAGTGCAGTGAAAGCTATGTTCGCGGAACATGAGTCTGAGATGCTGGCCAGATTCGACCATCTCATACTAAAAATGCAGTCTGCTGGGTGCCCGGGACCATCCTGCTCCGGCTGCAACAGGGGGGGGAGATGGGCCCTGCTGAGCAACGGGAAAGTGCGCTGTGTCTTACCGGTCAGGGGTCAGGGGTGAGTGGGGACGTGATACCTTTGGAGACAGACAGTCTTGACCACTCCCGGTATTCCCCCCAGTCAGAAAGCTTAGTAGGCACCGCTTATGTGTTTGAGGAGGCGAAACTTAGTGAGCCCATCGCCAGATGTGGGGATCTGCACCCTGACATGTATTTGATTTCCAGGCAGATCAGACCTACTTACCCCATACAAATGAGTATCGAGGAACTGTACCCCTTGGCCCTGGCTGCTGCCCGGACGAATGCGGCCGCTCCCCTGGTGAGGAGAGCAGAGGCTGCTGCCATAACGAGTTCTTTGCTCTTCGGCTTCGCAGCTCAATCACTGGCCGAAAATATCCTGACTGTAGGTCGAGTAGCCTTCTCACTAACTTACAGGCAAGGAGTGGGTTAAAAAGAGAATACTGGACGTGGATTTATGCTTGCAGGACATTAAGGTTATTCTATTGTAGATGCCTGGAGACTTAAATCTCACAAACTACTTGAGCTATGATACTGACTGCCATGCAATGTTTTTATGAAGCACTTAAGCTGATTTTGTATTGTATCCTCAGCCCTGTACAGCTTGTCAATGAAACGCTATTTAATAAGTGTACTTATATTTATAGTCTCACCACACTACAGTTGAATTTAATGATTATATATGTATGATGAATACTATCCAATTATGCACAGAATATGTAGCTGCCCCTTCTTTATGTGCAGTGGGTTAAATAAGCACTTAAACAGACTAAATATGGAGCAGTAAAGCCCTTTTTTTCTATGTGTAGCTGAACTGAAGGCTTAATGTTACTGTTAACAGTTATGAATGATAGGACTTTCAATACTTTTACTGACTGTGTATACCACCTGCAATTATTGTATACTTTATCGCATGTTAAGTGGAAGATACGAATAGTGGGCTGTGGTTTTAACTAGAGATACATATCTAACACTTAGGGAGATTGACCCTTACCTAGTCTAAGCCATATCTAGCTAGCAACCTAGTCACCTTGCGCTTTGTGTGAATATCCATATGCTAGCTTCAAGGCCCCCAGAATCTTTCTTGTGTAATACTTTGAGACTCCTAGCTAAACGTGATGATGTTAAAGTTGCTCTACCAATATTCTCTGACTCTATGTTAGAAGTGTAAGTTACCAATAGTAAGATCTGTTATTTTGGCCTTCCTCTGCCCCCCCCCCCCCCATCCATTACTTCTGTGCGGTCAGGGATGATTCCCTTTCTCTCTGCACACCCTTTTGGCAGAGTTTAGTAGTCTCTGCCCAACCCGTAGAGCCATGACTTAGTTTTTCCCTACGACAGTGTAGAATGGCTCGTGGGGGTTCAATACAGGAACATTGACTTTGCAGTGATATCCTGTTTTACTGAAGTTTATTCAAGATAATAGTCTTAAATTTGCTTATGTTTTAATAGAAGCTCAGTACTAATGGTTATTGGATTACACTAAAATCTGAGGGATGCTATGCTCCATACTTTCCCAATCGACGATTTATAGAGAGTTATCTTGATGCTTTTATTATGCTTCACTATATTGATATTGTATATGTACTTCACAATTTGTGTTTATCCCACATAAGCTGAAATTGCAATTTTTACTGTTATCTACGTTGACATGTCCTCAATTGCTTTGTTTAACTTTTGGTCCCACGATTGGACCTGCCTGTTTGAGGAATTTGCAAACCTATAAGATTTAAAAAAAATGAGGTGCCTAATCTGTTATGTCATGCCAGTATAATATATGTTGTAAAATGTATTCTGTTGATGAGACTGTTGCCACTACGCTATTTCAACCTCAATAAAAACTATTATTAAAAAAAAAAACTAAAAAAAAACAAAACAAAAAAAAAAAACAACTATCGGCTAGATTTGGAGTTTGGCGTTAGCCGTGAAAACCAGCGTTAGAGGCTCCTAACGCTGGTTTTAGGCTAACTCCGGTATTTGGAGTCACTCAAAAAAGGGTCTAACGCTCACTTTTCAGCCGCGACTTTTCCATACCGCAGATCCCCTTACGTCAATTACGTATCCTATCTTTTCAATGGGATCTTTCTAACTCCGATATTTAGAGTCGTGTCTGAAGTGAGCGTTAGAAATCTAACGACAAAACTCCAGCCGCAGAAAAAAGTCAGTAGTTAAGAGCTTTTTGGGCTAACGCCGGTTCATAAAGCTCTTAACTACTGTACTCTAAAGTACACTAAAACCCATAAACTACCTATGTACCCCTAAACCGAGGCCCCCCCACATCGCCGCCACTCGATTCAATTTTTTTAACCCCTAATCTGCCGACCGCCACCTACGTTATACTTATGTACCCCTAATCTGCTGCCCCTAACACCGCTGACCCCTGTATTATATTTATTAACCTCTAATCTGCCCCCCACAACGTCGCCGCCAGCTACCTACAATAATTAACCCCTAATCTGCCGACCGCAAAGCGCCACCACCTACATTATAGCTATGTACCCCTAATCTGCTGCCCTTAACACCGCCGACCCCTATATTATATTTATTAACCCCTAATCTGCCCCCCTCAACGTCGCCTCCACCTGCCTACACTTATTAACCCCTAATCTGCCAAGCGGACCGCACCGCTACTATAATAAAGTTATTAACCCCTAATCCGCCTCACTAAACCTATAATAAATAGTATTAACCCCTAATCTGCCCTCCCTAACATCGCCGACACCTAACTTCAATTATTAACCCCTAATCTGCCGACTGGAGCTCACTGCTATTCTAATAAATGTATTAATCCCTAAAGCTAAGTCTAACCCTAACACTAACACCCCCCTAAGTTAAATATAATTTACATCTAACAAAATTAATTATCTCTTATTAAATAAATTATTCCTATTTAAAGCTAAATACTTACCTGTAAAATAAATCCTAATATAGCTACAATATAAATTATAATTACATTGTAGCTATTTTAGGATTAATATTTATTTTACAGGCAACTTTGTAATTATTTTAACCATGTACAATAGCTATTAAATAGTTAAGAACTATTTAATAGTTACCTAGTTAAAATAATTACAAAATTACCTGTAAAATAAATCCTAACCTGTTAGAATTAAACCTAACACTATACTATTATTAAATTAATTAAATAAAATACCTACAATTACCTACAATTAAACCTAACACTACACTATCAATAAATAAATTAAATACAATTCCTACAAATAACTACAATGAAATAAACTAACTAAAGTACAAAAAATAAAAAAGAACTAAGTTACAAAAAATAAAAAAAATATTTGCAAACATAAGAAAAATATTACAACAATTTTAAACTAATTACACCTACTCTAAGCCCCCTAATAAAATAACAAAGACCCCCAAAATAAAAAATGCCCTACCCTATTCTAAATTACTAAAGTTCAAAGCTCTTTTACCTTATCAGCCCTGAACAGGGCCCTTTGCGGGGCATGCCCCAAGAAGTTCAGCTCTTTTGCCTGTAAAAAAAAACATACAATACCCCCCCCAACATTACAACCCACCACCCACATACCCCTAATCTAACCCAAACCCCCCTTAAATAAACCTAACACTAAGCCCCTGAAGATCATCCTACCTTGTCTTCACCTCACCAGGTATCACCGATCCGTCCTGGCTCCAAAATCTTCATCCAACCCAAGCGGGGGCTGGCGATCCATCATCCGGTGGCTGAAGAGGTCCAGAAGAGGCTCCAAAGTCTTCATCCTATCCGGGAAGAAGAGGCGATCCGGACCGGCAACCATCTTGATCCAAGCGGCATCTTCTATCTTCATCCGATGACCCATCTTCTTCCGGCGACGTCCAACTGAAGAATGACGGTTCCTTTAAGGGACGTCATCCAAGATGGCGTCCCTCGAATTCCGATTGGCTGATAGGATTCTATCAGCCAATCGGAATTAAGGTAGGAATATTCTGATTGGCTGATGGAATCAGCCAATCAGAATCAAGTTCAATCCGACTGGCTGATCCAATCAGCCAATCAGATTGAACTCGCATTCTATTGGCTGATTACAGGCAAAAGAGCTGAACTTCTTGGGGCATGCCCCGCAAAGGGCCCTGTTCAGGGCTGGTAAGGTAAAAGAGCTTTGAACTTTAGTAATTTAGAATAGGGTAGGGCATTTTTTATTTTGGGGGTCTTTGTTATTTTATTAGGGGGCTTAGAGTAGGTGTAATTAGTTTAAAATTGTTGTAATATTTTTCTTATGTTTGTAAATATTTTTTTATTTTTTGTAACTTAGTTCTTTTTTATTTTTTTGTACTTTAGTTAGTTTATTTCATTGTAGTTATTTGTAGGAATTGTATTTAATTTATTTATTGATAGTGTAGTGCTAGGTTTAATTGTAGGTAATTGTAGGTATTTTATTTAATTAATTTAATGATAGTATAGTATTAGGTTTAATTCTAACTTCGGTTAGGATTTATTTTACAGGTAATTTTGTAATTATTTTAACTAGGTAACTATTAAATAGTTCTTAACTATTTAATAGCTATTGTACATGGTTAAAATAATTACAAAGTTGCCTGTAAAATAAATATTAATCCTAAAATAGCTACAATGTAATTATAATTTATATTGTAGCTATATTAGGATTTATTTTACAGGTAAGTATTTAGCTTTAAATAGGAATAATTTATTTAATAAGAGATAATTAATTTCGTTAGATGTAAATTATATTTAATTTAGGGGGGTGTTAGTGTTAGGGTTAGACTTAGCTTTAGGGGTTAATACATTTATTAGAATAGCGATGAGCTCCAGTCGGCAGATTAGGGGTTAATAATTGAAGTTAGGTGTCGGCGATGTTAGGGAGGGCAGATTAGGGGTTAATACTATTTATTATAGGGTTAGTGAGGCGGATTAGGGGTTAATAACTTTATTATAGTAGCGTTCAGGTCCGGTCGGCAGATTAGGGGTTAATAAGTGTAGGCAGGTGGAGGCGACGTTGTGGGGGGCAGATTAGGGGTTAATAAATATAATATAGGGGTCGGCGATGTTAGGGCAGCAGATTAGGGGTACATAGGGATAATGTAGGTAGCGGCGGTTTACGGAGCGGCAGATTAGGGGTTAATAATAATATGCAGGGGTCAGCGATAGCGGGGGCGGCAGATTAGGGGTTAATAAGTGTAAGGTTAGGGGTGTTTAGACTCGGGGTACATGTTAGAGTGTTAGGTGCAGACGTAGGAAGTGTTTCAGCATAGCAAACAATGGGGCTGCGTTGAGAGCTGAACGCGGCTTTTTTGCAGGTGTTAGGTTTTTTTTTCAGCTCAAACAGCCCCATTGTTTCCTATGGGGAATCGTGCACGAGCACAATTTTGAGGCTGGCCGCTTGTGTAAGCAACTCTGGTATCGAGAGTTGAAGCTGCGTTAAATATGCTCTACGCTCCTTTTTTGGAGCCTAACGCAGCCTTTATGTGGACTCTCAATACCAGAGTTATTTTTATGGTGCGGTTAGCTTTTCGGGTCGTTACCGACAAAACTCCAAATCTAGCCGTAAACTATTATAAAGAAAACAGGACAAATTGGTTACTGGTGACAAAGATTAGTCAGGTGACTCAACAGCTCCGTATATCTACTAATAAGACATCTACTGGCCCAGTCCATTACCCTAAAGAGATAGGTTAGTTATTCACAGGCTATTACAGTTCTCTATGTAACTTAGGAAGATCCCTCAGAACTACTCAAGCAGATAGTGCTACAAATCAAAGATTTTTAAATAACTTGAGTTTTCCTACTTTAGATGAGGAATCAAGCTCTGACTTAACTAGCTCCTTTAAGATTGAGGAAGTTAAACTAGAAACCAGTCTTGAAAAAGGCCCTATTGGTGGGCCGAAACGCGTTGACCTATATGGTGAGTTACATTTTAATCAACTATAGTTATTCACAAACGTTACTGCTCTATGTTGTACCATTTCTTTTTTTCACAGGTTTGGTTTTTTGTTCGTAGCTGAGCACTACCAAGAATCCAACTAACACTGTATTTTTATTTATATTTTGGCTTGAAATCTTAACCACATTTGAGGAATTGTTTTCAACACCACTTTTCAACACCACTTTTCACTATTTGACTCTTTTTCATTTGACTTTTTTGTTCACAATTTTTGCCTACCACATTTGTTCTTGTTTTTTAACATCTTGTTTTTTCACATTTGGAATAACCTACACATTTGGATCAGTTGGATCATTGGAATTTTTTTTTTTTACCCATTTGGACTATTGGATTTGATTTCTTCATTATTATTTACAAGGACTTTAAGAACTTTTTAGTTTCACTATTACTACAACATTTTTTCACTACACGTTTTTAGAATGAGCTTACCATAGCACCATCTACACAGGCAGTATTATCTATACTACCATATTAACATAGACCCCGGAGCGGTCACCATTGTTTTACTTTGTTTTTACTTGTTTCCATTTGTTTTTACTATTCTCACATTTGTCATTTGTTTTTATAAATTGTACTCATGGATCCATGTATTTATATATATTTGTAATTATATGTATTTGTATTTCTTGCAACAATTGATTTTAACTCTGAGATTAAATAGACATTTTATATGCTACTTATCCATCCTTCACTATCTATACATGACCCATCCCCTATTTAACCCCTGGTTCACTCCTGTTGACCTGGCCTTTTGTTTAGGCGCTCCTAACAAATTCATCCATTTTTCTTGAAGTTAAACTACCCATTTCTTCCTTAAAATCTCATGAAGCCCTGGGTCCAGATGGCTTTAAAGCCCCTTTTTTTAAAGACTTTTGTAAATGAACTGGCCCTGCTGCTTACTTTTTTTTAACTTTGCTATGCAAGAGGGTTTTTTTTTCCAGTGATTTTCTAGAGGCCAGCATCCTTACTATAGCCAAGAAAGACTCTGCTTTATGTGAAAGTTACAGACTGATCACCTTCATCAACTTAGATGTCAAAATATATGCCAAAATGCTGGCTACCAAACTGGGACACCTTAGGTAATTCATTTAGACCAGGTTGGGTTCATAATGGGTAGGCAAGGGTTGGATAATTCTCAACAGTTATTAAACATCTTCACTAAAGTATCGGATATGGACCTGCACTTTCTCACCCTGTCCCTGGATGCTGAGAAGGCATTTGACGGGGTAAGGTGGGAGTACATGTTCCAGACTTTAAAAGTGTTTGGGATTCCAGATTTGTTTAGCAAGGCAGTAGGGGCACCATATACAACTCCTACAGCTAGGGTCAAGGGGGTATGATTCTGCCGTCTCTCCCCTTTTCTATTCACTCTAGCTATCGCACCACTTCTGGAAACAATTAGACAATCAAAATATATTCTGGGTCTCATTCATGATATGGAGCAAAAACTGACCATGTTTGCTAACGACTTGACTATCTTCTTATCAGATCCGATATCCTCCCTAGGACCCTTGATGAACTTTCTTTAATATTTTTGGACACTTTCCTATTACTAAATTAATGTCCATAAAACTTAGTCCTCTATTTATCAAAGGTCTTGCGGACCTGATCCGACAGTGCGGATCAGGTCCGCAAGACCTCGCTAAATGCGGAGAGCAATACGCTCTCCGCATTTAACATTGCACCAGCAGCTTACAAGAGCTGCTGGTGCAACACCGCCCCCTGCAGACTCGCGGACAATGGGCCACCAGCAGGTGGTGTCAATCAACCCGATCGTATTCGATCGGGTTGACTTATGGCGATTCCTGTCCCCCTGCTCAGAGCAGGCGCACAGGGTTATGGATCAGCATTCTTTGTGACCGCTGCTTCATAACTGCTGTTTCTGGTGAGCCTGAAGGCTCGCCAGAAATACGGGGCATCAAGATCCATTCGGAGCTTGATAGATAGGCCCCTTAGGCTCCTTAGGGATACAATATAGAGATCTCCAACAGCTACAACAAACATACTCATTCAAGTTGTCAACTAGGGGTGTCTGACACTTAGGCACATTCCTTCCCCACAATCCTGTTAACATCATTGAAGATAATCATGTACGTTCTCTGCCCACTTTAACTGCCTGATTAATGGATTGGCTGTTTTTATAACAAAGTATATTGAGCATAGGGAGATGGAGTGGAGATGAGAATGGTCTAAAGCTATTAGAAAGACCAAATCAGGAATCAGTTTTGTAGCAATTTATGAATTGTACGATAAGATATTAACCCAATGGCATATGGTCCCTATTAAATAACATAAAACTTTTCCTGATCACTCTCCATTCCATTGGAGAAATTGTGGGTGGCTTGGAACCCATCCATGTTTGGTAGGGCTCTTCTGTTATTCAACTTCTTTGGAGGAAAATTATACACATATGTGAGTGCCTAGGTCTCCCAGATATACCACACCCTAGTACAGCATTTCTTCATCTAGAAAACAAGAAGGCCACTAAAACAGTACCTATTGATATATATTCTGATTTGTGTAAAACTACTGATATCAAGGAACTGGAAAAAAGTTGTAGAGCCAAAAGAGAGTTATTGATTGTATTAACTATAGTAAAGCTATGGAAAACCACATCTTTCATTCTAAGCAACAGATTGACCTATTATGGCTTGTTTGAGAACCCTGGGAAGCTTTAACTCTCCTAGGGCTGTTGAGCATATAATATCCCACTCTCAAGCAAATCCCCATGTGTTTGTACTTTTTACTTTTCTTTTTAAACATCTTCTTTCCAAAGCCATTTGAATGAGCAGGCTATTCTCTTTCAAATGAGGGGCCTTAGGGTCTGTGGCTACTAAGGGAGCTGAGATTGAGGGGGTTGAACAGCAACCCCCAAGCCAGATCCCTTACCTGTCTATCATATTACGGTCTTGACACTTCCATGTAGCCCACTATGCCACCAACAATCTGGCCTGGATTGCATGGGAATCACCGATCTGGTGCTGTGATCATCGATTCCCCTTCATGAAAAGAATGGGTGTTCATGTGCTTACATACAGCAATTTGCTTGACAACCCATTCTTGTCATAAGCAGAGAAATGGTTAACAAAAATGTTTTTACTTATGAATCAGAAATGATTCTCCGCATTACAAAATATGTGCATGCAAAATAAATGTTTTAAAAGCATATAAAACTGTAATTTCTCTTATTAAAATATGCATTGTTTTGCAGGCTTTGGACATACTCTTAGAAAAAGCCCCTGTAATGTTGATTATCTTTTTTGTTACCAATTAAGGACAGATATAAAAAAGCTCTTGCACATACTATTCAATCACTGTGCATTATATAGAAATGTCAGGGTTCTGCGTTTTGTGGAATGCACTCCAACCTCTTTGAGGGGGAGTAGAAATACTACAGTTTTCAGATTAAAATGACAGAAAAAAAACACTCAAAATATGCATAAGCAATTAAGGGGAATTCAGTTTTGAGTCTAAAGTGACATAAAACCCCTTTTCTTTCATAATTCAAATAGAGCATGCAATTTTTTTTTTTTAATAATTCTTTATTAACCAACAATAAAAAGTGATGTTATACAATGATTTAATCTTGAGTTATTTCAAGAGAGAGGAGGTAAATAATAAAAAAAAACAACAGATAACAAAGAAAAATAAAATCATCCTCATCTTTAAGAATTTAAACAATTTCAACCTGGGGTTATGAGAAAAAGAGAGAAAAAAAAAAGATGAGGTTATATTAAATGACTTCTAACCCTCCATCTTCTCCTGGGAGAGTTTACATTTTATCAAGAAAATAAAGAGGACATTGTTACCTTATGTCACTTTATGTTGGGATTTTCAAATTTTTTATATAAAAAAAAAACAAAAAACAAAAGCCGAGGGGGGAAGGAGAAACCAAAAAGAAAACAAAGCAACAGAAGAGAAAAAAAAAAATAGCCACCTCTCTCTCATCTCCCTCAATCCCCTGTCTACCAGATGCCTAGTAGCATTAGTTCGGAGTTTTGAAAAGGGAAGATCATATATTCCTTTTCATTTTCGGGGAGTGATTTAATATATATTGCCCATTTGTTAAAGAAATTCCTTATATCATCTTCATTGTTTATGTCTGTATCCTTTTGTTCTAGTAGACATTGTTTTTTTAAGCAATTCTGGATTTCAGACACACTGGGCACTGAGCGCATTTTCCATTTTTTACATATTAAATATCTAGTAGCTAGGATGGAAATGGTTATTAGTTTATCATTAGGATGACATTTGGTTTGATTGTCTTTACAAAATATAATTTGATGTGGGGTGAAGGTTACAGGAGGGATTTCCAACACCTTATTTAGCCAATATTCTAACCTGCACCAGATATTTCTCACTTTTGGGCAAAACCAAAACATGTTTTCTATGTCAGCTGCTGGGAGTGAGCATTTGGGGCATTTGTCAAAACCTGAATTATGAACCCTGCGACCCGTTGCCGGGGTAAAGTATGCCCTGTGAAGAATTTTAATATGCACTTCCCGCCAGGTGGCTGAAAGAGTTATTTTTTTCACTTAATTATAGATTGCTGGATTGTTTTTGAATCAACCCTGTTCCATTCTGACAATGAGGTCCATATTGAAGCAAGTCTTGCTAGGTTCTGGTTGCCCCTACTAATAGCTAGAAGATGATAGCACACTGAGATAGACATCCGATTCACAGTCATGAGAGTAAGCCAATTTTCAAGTTTACCTAGTTTCCAACACAACCCTGTCTCTCTAGTTGTTTCCAGAAGAAAGTGCCTTATCTGCAGATATGCGAAAAAGTCTTTGTTGGGTAAGTTATATTCTCCTTTTAATTTTTCAAATGTTTTGATAGTTCTCCTATCATCGTCTATCAAGAGGATCAATTTATTTAACCCATTCTTATGCCATCTATTAAAGACGTCAGATTGCAGACCAGGTTGGAACTTTGGGTTCCCGATCAAGGTGAGATAGTTTGAAATCTTGGGGTTGAAGGGCAGAAGCTTTGATATTTTCCACCAAGCCTTAATAGGATTAGAAATAGATTTAAATCTTTTAATTTCTGAAGGTAGCTCTTTGGGAGAGGAGTGTAGAAGTGCTGAGGGAAGATAAGGATCACAAATATTTATTTCAAGATGGTTATTTAGGATATAATCCTTAGATAGAATCCAGCCACTCGCTATTCGTGCCAGAGAAGTAAGATTATATGCTCTAATGTCTGGGAGTGCCATGCCACCAAAATCACATGGAAGAGAAAGTTTATTAAGGGAAATTCGCGCTTTTTTCCCTTGCCAAAGGAATTGACTAATTAAGATATTGATCAGCCTTACATCCTTTTCAAAAAGGATTACTGGAACGTTCATGAGTATATATAACAATTTGGGGAGGAGAATCATTTTAAATAATGCCACTCGGCCCGAGATTGAGAGAGGCAGTGTCTGCCAGATTCTCAGTTTTTCTTTAATTTGCCTAATAATAGGGGGTATGTTAAATTCATATAGATTCTCGGAATTCACTGGAATATTTATTCCTAGATATTTAAATGAATCTGTTATACTTTTAAAGGGATTATCTATACATGACTCTTTGTCCCTGCGGATCCAATGAATTTCTGACTTAGATGGGTTTATTTTGTATCCTGAAAAAGTCCCAAAATGGTCTATTATCTGCATAAGTTTTGGGATATTAATTTTAGTATTTGATATGTACATGAATACATCGTCTGCATATAGACCAATTTTAATCTCGTGGTTTGAGATCTTTATTCCTTCTAGGTTTTGTCATACCATGATTGCTAAGGGCTCAATGGCCACATTGAACAGGAGGGGGGAGAGCGGGCACCCCTGGCGAGTTCCCCTTTCAAGAGTTATGGATGAGGATATAGCACCATTGATAATCAGACGTGTAGCTGAGCTTTTATAGAGATTCTCCACGAATTCGGGGAATTTGCCCTTGATTCCAAATTTTATCAAGGATGTATTGAGGTGCTTAAAAGTAACAGAGTCAAACGCTTTTTCTGCGTCAATAGAAAGAATAGCCATGTCTGGTACTGCAAGCATTTCCTCTTTCCCCCCTCCTGTCCAAGAGGCCTTTTCAAAATATTTCAATGTAAGTATTACCTCCCTTATTTTTGCCGAGGAATTCCGTCCATTCATAAAGCCAGCTTGGTCCGGATGGATCACCTGTGGTAGTATTTGCTGTAATCTAGCTGCTAAGATAGAGGTGAGGATCTTATAGTCTGAGTTGAGTAAGGCTATTGGCCTATAAGATTCTTTAAGCCTTGGATCCTTCCCTTCCTTGAGAATCAAAGTCGTATAGGATGCCGAAAATGCAGGTGTAACTAGTTTGCCATTCATGTAAAAATCATTATATAAATTTATTAAATATGGAGAGATTTCTAAAGATAGTATTTTGTAAAATTCACTAGGTAGGCCATCCAGACCAGCTGCCTTATTAGTAGAAAGACCTGCAATTGCCTCAGATAATTCTTGCGCTAATATAGGGGAAATAAGCCTACTGATATCGTCATCCGCCAATAGGGGGCTTTCGATCTTATTCCAAAACTCTGCTGCCTTGACATGATCATAGCCTTTACAGGAATATAGGTCTTGGTAATATTTCACCAATATGGATGTAATTTTGTCTGAGTTTAGAATTTGCTCACCCTTTTCTAGGATTTCTTCTATGTGAGATTGCTTTTTCTCATTGTTGATCATTCTGGCCAGCATCTTTCCAGATTTGTTCCCAAACCTGTATAGTTTAGCCTGGATTGTTAATTCCTTTTGTGTTTGTCGAGTCAGGATAAATGTGTCCCGGGCTTCTTTAGCCTGCACATATTTAGACCAGTTTAAAGCATTCTTATGTAGCATAAATTTATTATATGCGTTAGTCAGCGCTTTTTGTATCTCACTATCCCTTGCCTTCAGTTTATTAGTCAGGGTTATGTTATAGGCTAGAATTTCACCCCTAAGAACCGCTTTAGCGGCTTCCCAGAACAGTTCTGGACATTCGATGTGTTCTGAGTTGAAGTGAAGGTATTCCTCAAATTTAGATCTAAGATGGGTTTTAAACTTCATATCCGTCGCTAAGTAGTATGGAAAATAGAAACGCGAGGATTGGAGTCTTGGGTGTTTAAGCTTAATATCTAGATTAATAGGGGCATGATCTGATAACAATATGGGGGCAATACCTGCTTTTGCTCTTAGAGAACCCAAGCACTCGTCTACAAGAAATAAATCTATTCGAGACAGAGTTTTGTGCACTTTTGAGAGGCACGTGAATTCCTGGGTGTCTGGATTCTGACTTCTCCAGATATCCTATAGTGCTAGGTTCTGCTTTATTTTCTTAAACATTTTAGATTCTAAGTTATCCTTTTTCTGTTTTTTCTGCTTCATAGATTCTATAAGTCTATCTAGCGGGCAATGCGATGCCATGTTAAAATCGCCACCTATGATTAAAAGCCCCTGATTATAGAGAAGAAGTTTAGTTTGAATTCTATTCCAGAATTCTGGGTCAAAAGTATTAGGGCCATAAATATTACAAATTGTATAGATTTCCTGAGTGACTTTTACTTTTAACAGGACATACCTTCCCTCCGGATCGGGTTCGCAGTGGATCACCTCAAGGTGAGCTCTTTTCCCTATTAGGATTGCCACTCCCCTTTTTTTGCCTACACTTGGCGAGAAGTATACCTCTTTAACCCATGAGGATTTGAGTTTGTTAGATTCTTCTGAATTGAGGTGGGTTTCTTGGATTAGCCCTATGTCAGTCTGAGATCTCCTTAAGTGTGTCAGTATGGTTTTTCGTTTGATAGGGGTGGAAATCCCTCCCACATTCCATGAGACTATCCTAAATTTTTCTATTTCTCTGTGTCGTTAACGGTTCCTATGGCTTGAGGAAGGAGTGAGAGAGAGAGAGAGAGAGAGAGAGAGGAGGGTGGCTAATGGTAGTGGAAAAAGAAAAAAAAAAAAAAAAAAAGGAGAAAAGAAAAAACAAACTAACACGAACTCTACTTGCCCCATCAATCCCTAGGTGTGGGGTGTTCCCAACTATTGAGCCCATGCTGGCTAAGTGGGGGCTACATTCTCTGTTGCTGATAAGTCTAAAGATGAGAAGAATTTCTCGGCTGCCTGTTTCTCCAGGAAAAAGTGTACTATTCCATTAACAGTTACTTTTAATTTGGCTGGGTAGATTATGGTTGCATTTATATCAGCGTTTATAAATTTAGTGCATATAGATGCCATGTCTCTTCTCTTGGAGGCTGTCTCAGCCGAGAAGTCCTGAAACATGAGGATCTTAGCTCCGTTAATAATAAGAGGTTGTGTTTTGCGGTAAAATTGAAAAAGAGAGACTTTATCTTGCTAATTCAGTAATTTTATAATGACAGGTCTAGGCCTGCTGGAGTTTTAGGCTGACTTTACTGGGCCCAATATATGGGCCCGCTCTACCAGGATGTTATTATGCAAGGGTGGAAGTTTGAGAGCTGTCTTTAGTGTATCAGAAACAAAGAAGGCTAAGTCCTCGTATTGTTTCTCCTCTGGGAGGCCTATTATTCTGATGTTGTTTCTTCTACTGCGATTTTCGAGATCTTCTAGTCTCATGAGAATTTTTTGATTGCTGCTATTAATGCTATCCATCTTAGTGCCTTGTCTTCTAAATTGGATACTCTCTGCTCAACCTCCTGCATTCTTGAGGAGAATTGTCTAATTTCCTGTGATAGGGAGGAAATATCCTGCTTAATTTCCATCCTTAGAGTATCAAATTTAGGGGAGAGGGCATCAGAAATGTTGGCAACTAAGGTTTGGACATTTAGTGGTTCAGGTGTGACTATGCTTGTTAGGGTTGATTGAGTGTCAGCCACTGAGTCCTGTACACTCTTAGATTTCTTATCTCTTTGTCTACCTGCCATTCCTGGTGAGGGTGTTTTGTAAGAGATACCAAGGAATTTATCCATATACTACTTTGTAAAAAAAAAAAAAAGGGAGAGAGAGGGGATTGGGAATATGGGGTGGAAGGGACAGGGTTGGAGATTAATGAATGGCCCGTGTAAAGTGATTGAGCCGTGAGGGTGCTTATGATTGCACCAATTCAAGGTGGTGACTTTTTAGATGGATTTATCCAACTGTGGTACTAGTGATTATTAGAAAAAGGGGAGGGTGTGGTGGTTGAGGGAGATGGGTCAAGACCCCTAAAAGGAGTCAGTGGGGTAGGTGCTAAAAGTGAACCAATTCTGTGTTAAGGACTGTGAATTGTGCTATTCTGGGTAATCGGTGTGTAAGTGAAATAATCTGTGTCAGTGTAGAGAAGAAGAGAGAAAAAAAAAAGAAGAAAAAAAGGAGGAATCTTTTCCTTTTTCCCTTTTTATCTCCTATGCATGAGCAAGTAGACTTATTATTATAGTTTCAACATGTGTGGCTTATTATCTCTATACAGGGAGTGCAGAATTATTAGGCAAGTTGTATTTTTGAGGATTAATTTTATTATTGAACAACAACCATGTTCTCAATGAACCCAAAAAACTCATTAATATCAAAGCTGAATATTTTTGGAAGTAGTTTTTAGTTTGTTTTAAGTTTGAGCTATTTTAGGGGGATATCTGTATGTGCAGGTGACTATTACTGTGCATAATTATTAGGCAACTTAACAAAAAACAAATATATACCCATTTCAATTATTTATTTTTACCAGTGAAACCAATATAACATCTCAACATTCACAAATATAAATTTCTGACATTCAAAAACAAAACAAAAACAAATCAGTGACCAATATAGCCACCTTTCTTTGCAAGGACACTCAAAAGCCTGCCATCCATGGATTCTGTCAGTGTTTTGATCTGTTCACCATCAACATTGCGTGCAGCAGCAACCACAGCCTCCCAGACACTGTTCAAAGAGGTGTACTGTTTTCCCTCCTTGTAAATCTCACATTTGATGATGGACCACAGGTTCTCAATGGGGTTCAGATCAGGTGAACAAGGAGGCCATGTCATTAGATTTTCTTCTTTTATACCCTTTCTTGCCAGCCACGCTGTGGAGTACTTGGACGTGTGTGATGGAGCATTGTCCTGCATGAAAATCATGTTTTTCTTGAAGGATGCAGACTTCTTCCTGTACCACTGCTTGAAGAAGGTGTCTTCCAGAAACTGGCAGTAGGACTGGGAGTTGAGCTTGACTCCATCCTCAACCCGAAAAGGCCCCACAAGCTCATCTTTGATGATACCAGCCCAAACCAGTACTCCACCTCCACCTTGCTGGCGTCTGAGTCGGACTGGAGCTCTCTGCCCTTTACCAATCCAGCCACGGGCCCATCCATCTGGCCCATCAAGACTCTCATTTCATCAGTCCATAAAACCTTAGAAAAATCAGTCTTGAGATATTTCTTGGCCCAGTCTTGACGTTTCAGCTTGTGTGTCTTGTTCAGTGGTGGTCGTCTTTCAGCCTTTCTTACCTTGGCCATGTCTCTGAGTATTGCACACCTTGTGCTTTTGGGCACTCCAGTGATGTTGCATCTCTGAAATATGGCCAAACTGGTGGCAAGTGGCATCTTGGCAGCTGCACGCTTGACTTTTCTCAGTTCATGGGCAGTTATTTTGCGCCTTGGTTTTTCCAAACGCTTCTTGCGACCCTGTTGACTATTTTGAATGAAACGCTTGATTGTTCGATGATCACGCTTCAGAAGCTTTGCAATTTTAAGAGTGCTGCATCCCTCTGCAAGATATCTCACTATTTTTTTACTTTTCTGAGCCTGTCAAGTCCTTCTTTTGACCCATTTTGCCAAAGGAAAGGAAGTTGCCTAATAATTATGCACACCTGATATAGGGTGTTGATGTAATTAGACCACACCCCTTCTCATTACAGAGATGCACATCACCTAATATGCTTAATTGGTAGTAGGCTTTCGAGTCTATACAGCTTGGAGTAAGACAAAATGCATAAAGAGGATGATGTGGTCAAAATACTAATTTGCCTAATAATTCTGCACTCCCTGTATTTCCAGAGATGTTTAAGATAGTATTATGAGTTTAAATCAATCCTGCATGTTGTTAATTCGCTCTCTTTTTTTAATTAAAAAAGAGCTTAATACTTTCAATCGGTAAAAATAAGATACTTAGATATATAGTAACAACTATAAATTAATGTTCTAATGCTTTAGTGTTAAGAAAGACTACAAGATGAAATCTTTCAGAGATTTAAGTCTCACAGTTATTACCCAGTGTTGAGCTTCTATTTATTTTCTTATAGGTCAGTGCTCTTCAATATGCTGGGATCAAGGATTTTTAACCTCTTAAGTAAAAGTAAGCGATGGGTGTAAATAAATATCAGCTTATTGGGCTAGTCTCAACTAGAGTGTGCAGAGGTTTTTTCTAAATTCGTACAAAATCTCAGTTAGGCACTATTTTAACCCCTATAATGCACCAAGCACTGCGTTGGTATCTGAGAGATTAATTAAGAATAGTTTATTTAAAGTGAAGATAGGGGGTTTTTCCCCTATTTTATCATTGAAAGTTTCTCCAGTTCGTTTTAGCCTGAGGAATTATTTCCCATGTCTGCTTCTAATCACTTCCATTTTATAAGATATAACAGTGTTAATTACTGCGATTATTTATAGAGTAAGGGGTTACTATCTATACCCCTTTTACCAAACACATAGCAAATTAAAGGTATAATCGACTGTATTGATATACTATGGTTTAAGCAGGGAGGAAAAAGAGAAGGAAGAGAAGCAGAGAAAAAAAAAGAAAAAAAAAAACAGTAACATGTGAAAACATAAGTTTAGTTACACCATTAGACAGTCTGTTAGACTAAAGCTTATAGTGTCCATAGGCCTGTAGATGTTATCTCCTTTGGTAGCGTTGTACTCAGTCTGAGATATAACAGTTAAGCTTGGCTACAGAGCTATATTTGTCCGTTATCCTCCTTTCTTAAGTGCCCAAGCAGGAGTAGAATGTGTCTATTTGGCTTGAGTAATAATTTCTTGTGGTGCCCTTTCAGGACTAAACAGTCATCAAGTCTGTGTGTCAGAGTAGCTATCCTGCTTCAGTATTGTTTTCTGTTAGCAATGTCCTCTTCTGGGGTTTGCAATTTACCGCTGCAGTAGGATATATAATACACTGTTTTTAAAAAAGACTCACCCCCTCCTGCGCTGCTGGTCCACTTGCCACCCGTGACGTCTGATTCCAAGCCGCTGTAGAGCAATTTGAGGTCAGAAGAACCGGAGCTCCTCCGTCCCAAGCAAAGGACACAGCCAACTCCCCCCGCGCAGCACCGGTGGGGGGGGGGGAGAGGATGGCACCGCACCAAGCGGGCGATGAAGCAGAGGGGCGGCCACACGCCGGATCCAGCAGCTCGTCCAGGCCCGACTCCCTCCCACGCAGCACCGGTGGGGGAGGGCAAGGGGCAGGCCCAAGGCGGTGAGACCCGCAGAGACCAGCGGGGGATCAGGTAAGCTGGGAAAGCTGCAGGCTGCTGTCAAAGTTGATCTGTTCAGGGGTGGCAGCCACACGGAGGGGGGGAGAGCCAAACTCCAGGGGAATAGCGGAGCTCCAAATAGGAAAAAGCAACAAGCTGAAGCTCTGACAGCACAAACCGCTTCCACCCCCTCGCAGCAGCGGTGGGGGGGGGAGAGGATGGCGCCGCACCAAGCAGGCGATGAAGCAGAGGGCGGCCACACGCCGGATCCAGCAGCTCGTCCAGGCCCGACTCCCTCCCACGCCGCACCGGTGGGGGAGGGCAAGGGGCGGGCTCAAGGCGGCGAGACCCGCAGAGACCAGCGGGGGAACAGGTAAGCTGGGAAAGCTGCAGGCCGCTGTCAAAGTTGATCTGTTCAGGGGTGACAGCCACACGGAGGGGGGGAGAGCCAAACTCCAGGGGAATAGCGGAGCTCCAAATAAGAAAAGGCAACAAGCTGAAGCTCTGACAGCACAAACCGCTTCCAAAGCCAAATGGGCAATAACGAAAGGGCTGTAGCCAGGAAGGCCAGGTAGGCAGCAAATAGGCTCAGAACAGTGGGATAACATGCCACTGAGAGGTTCCAGAGTAGATCTACGATAGCTATCAGGGGATAGCCCCAGAGCCTGAGGCTGGTGCGAGAATCCACCACCAATTTCCCAGTGACTGGAGAGACGAGCTAAGCAGCACCTGTGCAACACCTGTGTGTAGCTCCTCCTCCACCGGAACCAAGAATCAGAGCATGCAATTTTAAACCACTTTCTAATTTACTTCTGTTATTAAGTGTTCTTGTTATCCATTGTTGAAAAGCAGGAAGGTAAGTTGCATTTGTCTGCATACTATATGGCTAATGGTATACATTAGCAAGAGCACTAGATGGCAGCACTATTTCCTGTCAAGTATTTCTCCAGGCATGTGCACGCTACCTATCTAGATATCTCTTCAACAAAGAATAACAAGAGAACAAATTTGTGGGTGTCATGTCAGTAATGTCTGCAATAGTAGTGATTAAGATCAACTATGTTTTTAGAAATACTTATAAAAACATGCTTTCTCGATGAGGTAAGATCAAACAAGTACATTCTTCTACGTTCATGTTTGATAAACGTGCCCTATTTTATGTAATGTCAGGCATGTCAACACATTGTTTGATTGTTTGCTTCTGACAATGGTCTAGCTTTATAGATATTTGTGAGGTTGATAATGTAGCATCATCATGAAGGCCAGATATGTGTGTTTGTGTGTTTGTGTGTGTGTGTGTGTGTGTGTGTGTGTGTTTGTGTGTGTGTCTGTGTGTGTGTGTGTGTTTGTGTGTGTGTTTGTGTGTCTGTGTGTGTGTGTCTGTGTGTGTGTGTGTGTGTGTGTGTCTGTGTGTGTTTGTGTGTTTGTGTGTGTGTGTGTGTGTGTGTGTGTCTGTGTGTGTGTGTCTGTGTGTGTTTGTGTGTGTGTGTGTGTGTGTGTGTGTCTGTGTGTGTGTGTGTCTGTGTGTGTGTGTGAAGAAGGGCCTAAATTACATGTTTCTCAGTGCCTAGTGGTCTATATAAATTTTACTTTGTTTGCTTCTGACAATGGTCTAGCTTTATAGATATTTGTGAGGTTGATAATGTAGCATCATCATGAAGGCCAGATATGTGTGTTTGTGTGTGTGTTTGTGTGTGTGTGTGTGTGTTTGTGTGTGTTTGTGTGTCTGTGTCTGTGTGTGTGTGTGTGTGTCTGTGTGTGTGTCTGTGTGTGTGTGTGTGTTTGTGTGTGTGTGTGTGTGTGTGTGTGTGTCTGTGTGTGTGTGTGTGTGTGTGAAGAAGGGCCTAAATTACATGTTTCTCAGTGCCTAGTGGTCTATAAAAATTTTACTTTGGTTATGAATTTGTGAGGAAATATATTTATGCTCAAATGTTTTGCAAGATACATTTGCTTGATAGTAGATTCTTGGGGGCCGATTTATCAGCATACGCTGTCGGCATTTAACATTGCACAAGCAGTTCTGGTGAATTGCTTGTGCAATGCCGCCCCCTGCAGATTGGCCGCTAGCTGGGGGAGTCAATCAACCCGATCGTATACAATCGGGCGGATTGATGTCCGCAGCCTCAGAGGAGGCGTACAAGTTAAGGAGCAGCGGTCTTAAGACCGCTGATTCTTAACTCCTGTTTCCGGCGAGCCTAAAGACTTGCGGGGAAAGAGCTTTAACAGCTTGTTAAATCGTCCCCATGATATTTAAAATGTTTTGATTTGGTGTCATCAAATACTCATAATTTATTTGTGCCTATATATATATATATATATATATATATATATATATATATATATTTCAAAGCTGAATATTATATTTAAAAGTGCTGAATGCTATATTTAAAGTGACAAACAGAATGGTATTAAAGTGCATGATTTCATTGTAGAAATCCAAATTCATTGCAAGGTATGCATCTTTTTTGATCACTTTGATTAAACTGTTATATTACTGTCTCTCATGGTGCAGCACAGCGTTACATAAGATACACCAAGTGCACAGATAAGATAGAAGATTTTTTTCTTTAGTGTGATTACAAGCAGAAAGGCTTAGAAGAATCTTTGCAATGTACCTGTACTTCACTGAAGAAAATCCCTCAAGGGGAATATGACATTTATTTATACTATAAATCTTTACCAGCAAAGATCTTCTTTTTATTCAGCTGTTTTATATTCTTCTTCTCCAAATAGCTTTGGCTGAAATAATTGAATAATACATTAACAAATGCAATTCATAGCTGCTTTTATTTAGTTACATAATTGAATTGTGGAATAAAACAATTATTGTGAAATAGAAAAATGATAAGGCGTGAGAAATGTCTTCTTTGCATTCAATTATGTATATAATTACGTTTCAAGTGACTCAAGTCAAAATTAAACTTTAATGTTTTAGATAGAGCTTGCCATTTTAAACAACTTTCCAATTTACTTCCATTAACAAAATATGCACATTATTTTTATATATACACTTTTGGCTGTCACATGATACAGGAGAAGTTGAAATAGACATAAGTTTGAAATTTGTCAAACCTACTACTTATGTGTCACATTTGCTACCTATATACCTAATAAACCCTAATAACCCCAACCCCTTACTTTGTGATGATATACACTTGTCAATAATCACATTTGCAAATTGCAGCAAAATAAAACTATAAAAAAAGAATGAGACTACTCGTTTATACATTTCCTTTGCACACATACTACATATAATACTGTTCTTAGCAATGGGGTTTTCGCTTAGATATTTCATAACTCACCTCTTGGTGTGATTTGCTGTTGCAATGTTAAACCACTGAATCTACTGCCTGTGTTTACTATTACTTCCCTTTCTGATTGGGTGAATAGTGGTCACATGGAATTGTTACTATAGTTACCTAGAGTATACATGTATTAAATATCAAACAGGTCCCCTTAGCTTAAAGGGACAGTCTAGACCCAATATTTATTCTTTACTACTTATTGTTACATACCAAACAAGTATCTTGCAATGGTTTCAACATTTATAAGCTTCTAAGTAGTACATGAAACTTTTAAATAATCATCGTTTGTTAGCAACTGAAAATGGCCACCAAGCTCCACCCACTGCTTTCTTCTTCTCTAACTAGCCCTTGTCTTGTGTGACAGTTTAGCAGTGCACGTTTACCATTTTTCAGTTAGCTATTTCAAATTGTACATGTTCAGTTTTTTTTGCCTCAGCTAGAAATGCAGGGGACATTTATTGTAGGCGGACCGGCATCAGTTCTATTATAGTTGATAGTTATTGTGGCTGTCTAGTGGCAGCTCTGTTTGCTTTTTACTTGTGATTTTTTTCTACTGTAAGTGATTATCATATAAATAATCTTTATATTCTTGTGGTAATTTTTTTTTATTTTCTTCAATTATAAAATCTAAGGACGTTTAGCTCCTCATTACTTATGGATTTTATTTAAAAAAAATGTTTTTCCTGATTTCCCTATCTCTGCACGCAGACACAGCTATGCTTCTCCCCCTAATTTCATGTATAGTTGTGCCAGCAGTAGCAATTTGATTGTGCTCATGGCTATCTATTACATGAAGGGTGCTGCAGTGCTGTGAGCCGGTGGCTACTGTCCATTGGTAATGTGTTGCTTGTTTTTCTGTAGTTACAACTCATGATCACTCCTTTTAGTTTTGTGAGAGGAGATTAAGCCAGAGCTTGTCATTTAGAGTAGGAGGTGTACTAAGCTCACTTATCAGCCAGTCTGTGTCTTTGTGTGCAGGTAATTTATTCCTTTGTATGTCATTTGCAAACCTTAGTTTCAGGACCACAAACTATCCTTATGACTTAATACTGTAGATTTGTAAATGTCATTTGCAATTTATCTTGCTTATTAATTAGTGTATATATATATATATATATATATATATATATATATATATATACACACAAAACAGTCAGAAGCTTCCTTAGATCCATACTTTATGAAAATATGAAACTCCAGTCCCCCTCCTCATCTCTATCTTTCTGGCTGTTATGCAATCCTCCTGCCCAGTGGAGAACTTGCAATTTTTGGCTCAGGGTGTAATTATAATCCAGTGGCCCAGCCCCCCAGGTACAGCACTTTTAAACTAGTAGAACTAGTAGTAGTAGGAATGTTTTTCTAGCTATAAGTGCAAGTAATAGCTTAGATCACATACATCCTATTGCATCCATATTCATACACCTGTAGACCTATTTATATAAAATATACATCCAAATGAGATGTCAGTTTACCTAAATGCCCAAATCAAAGATCAGGTCAGATACACAGCTATTTCATGCCAGGGATATGTAAAAAATAATACTTCTGAACAGACAAAAGGACTTTGCAGCCCCCTTTGTTGCTGTTAAATGCCTTAATAAAAACTCATATTAAATGTTTGATGCGTGCAGACCACTTTATGCAAGCTATGTGCCTAATAAGACCTGATATCATATACATAGTCTCTTTGAGGTCCCATCATGCAAGCTATATACCCAAATTAGAGCCCAGAGCACACACATAACACTTGGATATTCTTCACAGAATGGTCATACAGCTAGGTCAATCAAAGTGTGGATAGAGGACCACCAGAACAAGACCCTGTCACGGCCAGCCCAATCTCCACACCTGAACCACATCAAGAGGAAGATGGATGGTCACAAGCCATCAAACAAAGCTGAACTGCTTGTAGTTTTGCGCCAGGAATAACATAAAGTCACCACAGCAATGTGAAAGACAGGTGGAGAGCAAGCCAAGACACATGGAAGCTGTGACTAATAATTAGGGTTATTCCACCAAATACTGATTTCTGAACTTTTGCTAAGTTAAAGTGAAGGTAAACTTTGATGAATGAGAGCCCGTTTTTTAAAAATACTATTAAAAACAGGGGCACTTTCATTCATCAAAGTTTACAAAGCAGCCGTTTTGATTAAAAACTTACCTCTCTTCTTTGCACAGCCAGAGCAGCTTCCTCCAACCGGAGATCCTCTGTTCACACGACAT